>NW_026126598.1:3767500-4307500 GCF_943737965.1 Phodopus roborovskii | reverse complement strand
GGGTCACATTTTCATCTGCATCTGGGAAGCAGAGAGAGAACAGAAAGTTCCCTGTTGCTGGCTTCTAAATCCTCAAACCCAGTGACACGCTTCCCCCAACAAGGCTCCTCTCCCTAAAAGTTCCTTAACCTTCCCAAACGGCCCCCGCTACTGAGCCTGTGAGTGACATTTCTTGTACAAATCACAGTGTCTATGGGTGCCTTTCAAATTTGGCCTTCATTAATCCCCTTTAAGGGCAACTGTGCCCATCAGTCCCCAAGGAAAAAGAATTAGTTACGGAAAGCAAATGTCAGGAGAACAGGCTGTGTGGCAACCATAGAAATACCCAGTCGTGTGGGTATTGTGCAAGTTTTGGGGAAGTTATGGTACACGCCACAGCAATTTTCAGTCATTGAAAAGCTACATGTAGGTGCGTCTGTATCATGAAATAGTACACAGTGACGCCATTGCACATTGCTGTGTGTTGTGACCTCTTTGGTGAACCTCCCTCAATCCTTCCCTCACCGCCTGTCAGAGGACTATTCTCTCCATTCTTCTCTCTCGTGCTGCCTTTTTGGACCATCTTCTTTTTTCTCTCTGGCATCTCTCTTCAGCCATCAACTTAGAGACATTTTGCATGTGCACATGCACATGGCGTAGGAATCTGTAGATCCAGAAGGACAGGTACTCTGGATTGAGGTGGTGGCAGGAATTTTTTGCTGCCCGCATTACGCATTTTTTTTACATCGTTCGAGTATTGAAGTGAGACTCAGAACTTGGAGCTTATTACCATTTTAAAGCCATACTTGCAGAGCACAGTCATCAGGTATGTGTGTCAGGGGCTCCGTTTGCATGTCAAGTTCGCTGTAAAGGTTGTGAGCATGTTCCACCAAGTCCAGTTCCTGGTGAGCCTTGGAAGCCAGACACTCGGCACACTGAGGCTGAGCTTCCAAAGAGGCTCTGGATGGGGGTTCCCATGCAGATGAAAGCTCCATAATTTCAGGCACAGCTTCCAGAGGTGGGCTGTGCTGGTCCTGGGCTGTTTCCCTATGGCAGGGGTAGGGGGAGTAGGGGAAGGTGGGGGGTTGGGCTTGTTAAGCGGGAACCTGCTAGGCTCTCTGGTGGGTGGGGGGAGTGGTGGTTAAAGCTACATAAATATGATGAGAGTCATCTGTGCTCAGCTTCTTTGGGAAGATAAACAGTGAGATCATCAAAGCCTTAGAACTGTGTTATTTAAGTGGCCCGTGATGGGGTGGGGTGAGAGGAGAGGGGGGAGGTCAGAAGCAAGCCCTGCAAGCAGTGTCACAATCCAGTAAAACCAGATTGGACTGTGCCCCTGCTCCCCCAAGCCGAGGCTAAAGTATGAGTTATCCCGGGTTTGAGGCAGTCCAAAGCGGTCTTCTCCTGGCCTTCTCTAGTTTACTCTATACTGTGGGGTGGAAGGCATCTCTGGGGGTGCAAGCAGAGGAAGGGAGGGGTGCTTTCAGGTACTGCATTTGCCAGAGAGCTGGTAAAACAGGGGTGGAGACTGTGTGACTGGTTTCAGGCTCTGATGGCTTTGGTGGCAACACACCTCTACTTCTGCGCAGCCCTTGGTCATGCGCCCCTCTGCTGTGCATGTGATACAAACACATATCTGTCCCCCTGTGGCAGCTCCTGAGAAGACTCAAGTCTATCCTTTCATCCACAGCTTGGGAAAGTTCTAGGAAAGCCTGCTGTTTCATTAAGAGTCCCAATGAGGGGAGCATTGGGGAAATGGCACGGTCCACAGGTGCTTGCTGCACAAGCCTGAAGACTTGAATCCACAGCACCCTTGCAAAAGCTGGGTGCAGTGCACACCTATAAAACCCAACACTGGGGAAGATGGCATACATGGATCCCTGAAGTCTGCTGGTCATCCTGGCTAGCCAAACCTGGGATTCAGTGAGAGACCTGATCTCAGAAGGCGAGGTGGAGAGTGATTGGTTTCCACAAGTGCACACATAGGCAAGTGTACTTGCATGCACATACAATATATCATAGGCAAGTGTACTTGCATGCATACACACAATATAACATAGGTAAGTGTACTTGCATGCACACACAATGTAACATAGGTAAGTGTACTTGCATGCACACACACAATGTAACATAGACAAGTGTACTTGCATGCACACACACTGTAAGAATTTCCCCCAGGAGCTCGTGTTTCAGCAATTGGGTTCCATGTTGGGAGTCATGGCCAGAGGAGACTTGAGAACACCTGGCTTTCAGATTTGCTTTCCAGGGTCAGTGGTTTTCTGGTTTGAAGATCACCACCATCTCTTCTTCCTCCTGCTTCTCCTGTTCCCTTCCCAATAATTTCTCATGATGGCAATACACCCTTTCCTGCAATTCTGAGTCTTATTTGCATGAGCAGAATCGACCAGGCGAGTACTCAACATCACTGACCATAGTTGCTTTAGACTCACTCACTGTAATAGACAAGCCAAAGGCTGACCCGTACATCTTAGATACTTTTCTGGGTGGGCAAGCATAGGCTTCCCCATCATTACAGGCACGGAGGATGGCAACCCCAGATGATCAGGGTTGGATGAACTAGGATTTGGGCTTCCAGGTCTCCCCATGCTGCTAGAGTCATGTGGCATTTTGACCCAGGCTAGCCCTGGAGCCTGTCACAGGGTCAAGGGTAGCACTGGAATGTCACAAGGGACTAATCCTGTTATACACCCAATTTTTCTGGGGAAAGTGCAGTAATCTTCCAGAGTAGCACTGAACATCTTAAGATGTTTGAGTAAGAAACAAACATTACTAGGGAGAACAAAGGTATATGAAGTATCTATTGGGGGGGTCATCTCTCTCTTGAACGTGGGCTTCCACTTTCTTTTAGCTGAAGTTGAAACTGACATCTCTTTCTCTCTTCCTCAAGATCGATTCTCATCCCCCCCCCCCCCAGTGTGGAAACCATTATTTTCCTAACAGGTTGAGACTATGCAAGCTTTTGTTTCTCCAAAGAACCTCTAAGGTGACTCCATCCCCCTAAACCCCACTTATTAACAAAAAGAAAAGAAAAAAAAGTGTGTTTGATGTGAAACCAGAAAGAAAAGTCTATGCAGTATAACTTTGTCAGTGGTGGGGGCGGGGTGCTGCAGGACACTTGCCATCACTGTATGTCTTAGCTCTGTTTCCTTTTGCTTCAGCATCAGCAACTTCAAGAGAGGGGTCTTATTAAGTGTTTACAACTCCAGGTTGCTGGCTGAGTGTGTGGGGAAGTCAGGGCCGGAGCTGGAAACAGCTGGTCACATGCAAGATCAGGCAGAGAGAGAATGGATGCGTTCACAATTATTATCCCACTCCATTTCTCTTACAGAGTGCAGGATCCAAACCCAGGTCCTGTGGAGCTGGACTTACAAGTGGATTCTGGGCACCAAACTTGGGTCTTTTAAGTGCTCTTAACCACGGAACCACCTCTCCAGCCCACATATTGACTTTTGAGACAGGATCCCAGCATATAGCTCAGGCTAGCCTTACCTCCAACTTGCAATATTCTTTTTGCCTCAGCCTGTCAAAGTGTTATTGGTCTCCATGCCCAGTCACCATCATTTTATTTTAATCTATGGAGTGTAGAATCCAACTAAGGTGACCACCAGGCCACTCATCAAAGGAGGGGAGGTGTATCAAATTAAGACCAAAGTGCTGGGTGTTCCTGGAATGACATTTTCCCCCCAGCTACTTGACAAGAAGGGTATCAGATACCACCTGTCTCACTGGCTATTTCATGTGACAAGAAGTGCCCAGGAGGTCGAAGGGTATCATGCATAGTGAAGCCCCAGAGTTTAACCCTTTCCCTGCTGCAGCCCTTCATTCCTAGTCAGTGGAGTCCCTCCCCTCCCCCATTCAAAATGAGCAGGGAGAACCCCAAGTCACAGCCAGGATGAAAGGATCTGCATCATTAGATGTTGGCGTCCAGGTGCAATGTGCTGTCAGTCTGCTTAAGCAGACAAGGAAACTCAACTGCGGGCTTATGTTTCCCTGGGCTCAGAAATGCGCACCCTTCATCTGCTCACACTAGGGGAAATTCTGTCCTGCCACTGCAGAAGCGGCAGCCTATCCAGACGGGACAATTGGGCAGTTTCTCAAAATGCAGAGGGAGGTGTGCACCTTCCAGGATGGCTTAGAAAGGCCGGCTGTTCTGGCCATCGGGTCCTGGTGCTTTTTTCACAGGAGTTTCAAGCTTTGTTGGTGTTTGGTCCTTCCCTCCCCTTCCCTACCATTCAGTAATGGAATGGAACCCCCGGGGCCTTACACATGCTAGGCAGACATACTCCCACTGAGCTCTGTCTCCAGACCTTTCCAATTTTTATTTTGAAACAGTTTCACTATGTACTCTGGACCAGCCTTGAACTCAGACAGCTACTATAGGTCCGGCTCCAGGTCCTGCTTTCTTGGAGGTGGTGATAGGGGGAAGAAGAAGGAAAGGGAGGAAGAGGGGAAGGAATAAGAAAGAAGGGAAGGAATGAGGAAGGAAGGAATGAGGAAGGAAAGAAGGAAGGAAGGAAGGAAGGAAGGCAAGCTCACACAGAAGTTCATGATGAGTAGATCAGTGTCTGTCTGCTGGGACTGAGGAGGTGGGAAACTGTAGTAATAGGTCAAGTTGGGTGTTTATCTGCCAGAGCCAAAGGCAACATGACCCTGGAGAGGAAAGGAAGAGCTCCTCCCAAGCTGGGGCAACAGTGGGTGTGTCTCAGAATAGGCTTTGGGTCTAATGTTCTACAAAAGCAACAGCAGCTGTCAGTGTCCAAGACCACCCAGGCACCTCTCTTGATATCATACACATATGATCCCATTTGATCCCCAAAGCCCCACCGAGAGGTGGTATAGGCGAGCTATGTCCTCTGCTAGCCTAGCCACCAAGAGCTCAGGCCGGTTCAGTTGGGAAATGTCACTGATGCTATGTAGTCATAAGGATGGCCTCTTGTTGCTTTGACCAGTATCCTGAGGGCGTGACTCAGTTGGTAGTGTGCTTGTCTAGTGTGTACGCGGCCCTGGGTTTGATCCAGGCATGGTGGTGCAAGCCTATAGCATGCCTATAGGAGCTTGGCCTGTATAGCACTTGGCAGGATGAAGTAGGAAGATTAGAAGTTCACAGTTACTCTGAAGTTGTATTAAGTTCAAGGCCAGCCTGGGATACATTAGACCTGTCTCAAAATAAAAATCAAATCAAATAGGAGCAATTGGAGCACAGACAAGAATTCAGCGAGAGTGTGGAGATAATGGCAAGATGGAATGATGTAGCTGAAAACCAAGGTACTCTAGGGATGACCAAGAGCCATGAAAAGCCAGGAGTGAGGCCTGGGGCAGATTTTCCCATCAAATCTCAAAAGGAACCAGTATTTCCCACATGTTTAGTCTGTGGAACCTAGAGATACATACTCCTACTAGGTAAGCTAAGCTTGGGAAAGATTTTCCCGAAAGCCATGAGGTCATCTGTATTCTCTCATAGGCACAGAGAGGCGACAGGTGTTTGCTTTGGGTCACACAACACATGGGAGGGCCAGGGTGTGGCAGGAAGCAGTATTGGTACCTCTCCTCTACAGATCGTATCAAGTGAATCTGCTAAAGGGAAGGCCATGGGATTGGATGGATGAGGACCTGGGGCTATTTGACAAAAAGACACAGAAAATTCTAGGTCTTGTTTGCATGGAAGAACAGCCCCATCTGGGATAGGACGCTTCCCCCTACCCAGACAATGCCACCTACAGGGAAGAGGAGCTTAGTGCTCAGATCTGATAACCCAGCTAGGGGAAAGAGTAAAGGAAATCAACACTGTGTGTGTGTGTGGGGGGGGGTGGCACTGGGGTAAAAAATGAAAACACTTAAAGCTTTGCTGATGGCCATGGGAACATGGAAGTGAATGAATGTCCATTCCTGGCCAAAGATGCTGATACTGAAGACAGGGATTGAGTCGGGTGAACAGGTTCTAGCCTGCAGACGGAAGGACAGCAGCACAGGTGCAGGGAAGCAGTGATGCTCAGCTGTGCACTCCAAACCCCTGGCTTCTCTTGGCCTCCATAGGCTGGCCCTGTCTGAGGCCGAGTTTCCTTGGTTCCCTGGCAGGGACGCTCTGAGTGCTAGGCTCCAGCCTGAACAAGCCTCTCTCTCTCTCTCTCTCTCTCTCTCTCTCTCTCTCTCTCTCTCTCTCTCTCTCGATAAGCCATGGACCTGGCTATTGGCAGCTGCACCCAAGGGGGTTTCCTGCCAGCCTAGTGTCCCGAGAATTCCTGTGACCCTAGAAGACCAGGGTTTCTTTGTCCCACAGAGCACTGCAAAGTCACCTCCCATGAGTTCTGAGCAGAGCTGAGTGTCCATGTCCCCTACCTGCCCCCAGTCCCCATCCTAGGTTTGGTAGTTAATGTTTATGTTTTGTAGTAATCATTCTTTATTTACACTGATCTGTAGTCCCTGTATCATGACTGGACCCTGACTAGTATTAGCAGGTGGCCATCTCTGAAAAATGACACAAGGGGAAAATGTGTAACACAAATAATACACGTGCCTGCACACAATGTACTCAAAGTGCATTTAGAGCCAGAAAGCTAAACTGTACATATATAAATTGTACACAGCAATTAAGGCAAAGGTCACTGGCAAGAATCAAACAGGTCATTAGAACAAGGACCAAGATCAATTAATGCACACAGCATTTCAAATCAAAGGTAGAGGCCAAAAGCATTCAGTAACTTGTTTTTAGACAACTAGATGACCACTGAGGGCAAAATTAGTTCATCAAAATCCACAGTTTATAATTTCACCTAGGAAGTACTTCTAAAGTGGTTTAAAGAGGTAACAGCAAAAACAAACACAGAGGCTGGTGGAGTTAAGAGCACTGGCTGGGTTCAATTCCCAGCACCCACATGGTGTGACAGCTCTGCACCTCCAATTCTAGGGAACCCAGCGCCCTCTTCTGGCATGCATAAGCACTGCATGTACATGGTGTATATACATATATGCAGGCAAAACACTCATCCACATAAAATCTTTAAAGCCATGGTGACAAATCCCACTAAGGATGAAGAAGGAAGGGCTGGAGAGATGGCTCAGCGCTTAAGAATGACTGCTATGCAATCCTGTGGACCAGAATCCACATCCCAGCATCCACCCACAAGTCAAGTGTCTTGCAAATGCCTCTAACTCCAGCATAGAGTGAGCCGATGCCCTCTTCTGGCTTCTGCCCATGCACTGACATACACACATACACAGAAACACATACGTAAGAAGATGAGAAAGGATGATTCATTAAAAAGTATTAAGGAAAAGCCAGATTAGCATGGCTGTGACACAATTTTAGACTCCATTAACCTCAACAGTTTGAAAAGCAAATTTAAAGCATTGATGACAAACTAGGAACACTGCCTTTGACAACGGTTAATTTCAAAATAGACTTCCAACCACTCTAGCCAGCACCCCTAAAGAACCCAGTGAATAAATCAGTGGGGACGATAGTCACACATATGACTCAGCACCATACATACCAAAGTAGAACAATGTCATCAGACCTTCTTACTTCATCACAAAGTCTAAGAGACAATAGCAGGCCGACAAGATAACTCAGCATGAAAAAAGGGTGCTTGTTGTACAAGTCCAATGACCTGATTCTTGGAACATATGTAAAGGTGGCAGGTGAAAGCCAATTTTTAAAAATGGTCATCTGACTTCTGTGTGCCCATGCAGTATGTTAGTGGACACAGACAACACCATCTTTTTTCCTGTGGGATCCGTTGATGACACACATGGCAGTTCTTCAAGATGCGGGGACCTTGAACATTTGAATTCTCTTACAAAGAACCCGATGCAAAGAGATGGTCAGGAAAAAACACTGAAAGTTGAAACAAGGATGCTCATGGTGGTGTTGCTGATAGCCCTGAAAAAATCTTGAACAGACCCCATGCTAAATATAGATGACTGGCTAACACAACCAATAAGGAGCTCAGAGTGTGAATGTAGGCAGTAATTATTAGTAGCCATGGAAGAACCCTTGGTAGCATGTGAAAACACTTGTGCTGTATTTTAAAGAGAGAGAGAGGGAGGAAGGGAGAGAAAGAGAGAAGCCAGGCATAAATCATACAGCCTTACAGGACACAGATTCCCATTTATTGAAGAGATTTGGGTCCAGGGTAGCTGGACCAGAGCAAGCATCTGAGTCTCCGGTTTGAGCTTGTCCCTAAGATAGCTTTTCTGGGGGGATGATGTCACCATCTGTCAGCACAGCTGAGGTTATCGATGCCTATGCCCCATGTGGGGGCACAGATGTGAGCCCCTCTCCCTTCAGAAATGACAGACCCACCCCCCACCCCGTACCACCCCAGCCCCAGTATGGGCACACTCCTATCTCTGGCAGCCAGACCTCGCAGCCAGGATCACAGGGCGCCTGTCTTTCCAGACCTCAATGAGCGTGGCGCGATGCAACAGCGCATGCGAGGTTTTGCGGCTTGGTCCCTCAGAGGAATATTATCAAACGGGACACCAGCCGTGCTTGGTAATCAAACCACCAGGCTCAGTAGGAAGATAGCAGCCTGGGCGGGAGAGGCCCTGGAGAATCTAGGCACTGCAGGAAGCAAGAACATCAGGCTTGCTGACTTAGCTGGGATAGTTATCCTTCCGCACTCCTGGTTTTAAAGGGAATTTTAATTTAGCTGTGTTACTAGAGTGTGGAGCACAGCCCCGCAGATCCCCTTTTTTGCTGGTGTGTAGATAAAATGCAAAAGCCACTCACCCCGGCTGAGATCACCTTTATCTCGTGTCCGTAGCAAAGCAGCTGCAATCATTGACTCAATCAGAGGCCCAGTGGGAAAACAGACTCCCTTCAGGTGGTCCCTGGTTGTCTTTTAATAAGGGTTTTCCCCACAGAGGTCAGGCAGACAGCAAGAGGACCCTTAGCATCCAGGCACAAACAACAATGGGTTTGTCACTGTCCCCAGGTCTGGGGAAGAAGAGAAAGGCATGGAGCTGGTTCCCCAAGTCATAGCCAGACCTTGTGGATGCCACAGCTCTGTCCTCAATTCCAGCTGCTGCTTGGAATGGACGAGCACAGCTGGAATCAGTTCTGCAAAAGAGCCTGGGTGGGCCTGAGTGTGAGCATCCTCCCCCACCTCCATTCATGTCCACACACAATCTCAGGGTGGCCAGCCTTGTTCAGAAGTGATTTTCATGGGTATAATTACTAACAATGGCCCTAAGGCAGGCCCTCAAGCCAATGACCAGTGACTTAAAGAGAAGTCAGAAAGACACACCGAGGAAAAAGGTCACATGGAGATGGAGATGAAGACTGGAGTATGGAAGCTTATGGAAGAAGAGCACCTTGAACTTCTAGGACAGCCCTTCCCCGACAGCCTGCAAAAAGCAGGAGAAACCCGAAGTTTTCCAGGGCCTTTGTTGATACCGTGGTCTCAGACCCCCAGTATTGTGAAAAAATAAATTTGTGCTGTTAAGCCTGGCGTGTACTCATTTGTCACATTAGCCTTAGGATCAGATGCAATGGCCCCATCAACCTCCCAGGATGTGGAATGGATGGGGCCCTGAAAAGTAGGCAGGAAGGGAGTAAAAGTCTTCACAGACAATAGCACACACAGCTTCCCCGTATGTGGCAGGCAGTTTCCTTCAAAGGCAACAGACTATCTCTAACCATTTATAGGGAAAGGGACTTGTGGATGGGGATGCTTGAGGGTAAAGCCCAGATAGAAACTCGCATCATTATACTCAAGGGTGCCACAATGGGGTGAGGACGAATGCTTTCGATAAATAGTGAGCAGCGATCCCACAAACAGAATGGAGGTGCAGCCCAACCTCACACCAGAGCGCACTAACAACAAACACCACCTAGCAACAACAAACACCAAAGTGAAGCAAAGATGTCAACTAAGGATTAAAGATATAAACTTCTCAGCCTTGGATTGGATCCTGGTTTAAAAGGTATGACAACAGGGAGCACAAGAGATAAGAAACAAGACAGAGTGAGTCCCATTAATTGAAAAACAAGAATTTCAGTGCATGAAAATATACTATCAGAAAGCTAGAAAGTGGAGCTGGAGAGATGGCTCAGCTGTTAAGCGCACTGGTTGCTCTTCCTGAGAACCTGGGTTCGATTCTCAGCACCTACACGGCAGCCTACAACTGTAACTCCAGGGGAATCTGATAATCCTCACAACAGACATGCATGCAGGCAAAACAACAATGCATAAGAAAAGCTAGAAAGTGAATTCTCAGAAGAATACGATTTGAAGCCACATATGTGACAGGAGCCTGGGACCTGGCCTATGTGTTTCTGTAATTCATTCATAACAAAGAACAAATGCACACAGCTTTTGAAAATGGGCAAGGGTCAGAGGTCTAAACAGATGTCAAGAAACCTAACGAGCCATTCAGAAGTGCATGTTGAAACCAAAATTAAGAGGATGAGGAGATGTTCATTGTGTAAGGCCACTTCATCTGTAATCATGAAGACCTGAGGGAGTTCAAATCCCCAGCGCACACAAGGCTTCCTGCTCTGGGTCATTTGACAAATTAGGATCTGAAGCAACTGTCCCATCAACCTCCCAGAAGGTGGAATGGGCAGGAAGGAGACTCACACAGCAGCATGCACAGCCTCCTTGCAAGGAGCAAAGGGAAACTGGGACCTTTATCCATAACTAGTTTGTGACGTGGAGTGGTTATGCTGGAAGGCAGTTTATTTGTTTTTTCGAACTTAAAGCATGGCTTTCCCGTGAGACCCAGCCATTAGACCTGGAGGTATACATCCTAGGGAACTGAAAGTGCTTTGGCTTTAAAGTGGAAACAACCCATACGTTCATCAGTGGACACCAGGTTAACCAAGATGTGGTATAGTCATGAAATGGGTCATTATTCAACCAGGAAAAGGAATGTAATACACATGCCATGGATGGCTGAACTTTGAAAACCTCTGGCTGAGTTGAGGCCATTTTAGAGGCAAACCAGTCCTGGCAGATGTCTGGGGAAGGTAGAAGGTATGGTGATTTCTCACCAACACGTGCTAGCTTCTTGTAGGGCTAACAATGTTCAAAAATCCTACACCGATGACAGCTCTGCAGCTACACAAATACACTAACAATCATCAGACTGGAGACTTGACAACTTTTAAGTTTTGAATATAGAGTATGAATGGAAAAATTGGATAAACTCCAGCTTCTTGGAAATAATGCATTTCCTTACATGCAGCCTGCCAAGACCTTTGTTAAAAAGTATTTGTTGAAATCCCTTCAAAGCCTTGGCATTTCCCACAAGAGTCGGGTCGTTACCATTTGCGGCTGTGTGATTTATGCTCTTCTTAGTCAGGTCATCTGTGTTTGCTTTCCCATGCAGAGTCCTCAGCAGGGCAGAGACGAGACTATATGTAAGTTTTTATTCTATGAGGATGCTTGCTCGTGTGTGTTCGTATGTGTGCACGTACACATGTGTGGTGGCCAAAAGTCAACACTTGTGGTCTTTCTCAATTTTTCTCCACCTAACTGGAGCTCACTGACTGTCAATGAGTTCCTGTGATCCACCCGGCTCCACGCCTACAGCACCATGGTTACTGATACATGCTGCTGTGCCCAGCTTTTTACATGTGTGCTCAGGGTCCAAACTCAGGTCCCCATCTTTGTGCAGTTAGCCGAGCCATCCCCCTAGTGCCAAGCACTCCCTTTTTCTTTAAGATTTGTTTTATTTTTTAATTATATGTATAGGGGGAGTATGTGCATGTGAGTGCAGTACCTACACCGGCCAGAAGAGGACAATGGATAACCTGGAGCTGGAATTAAGGGGAACTGGGAGGATCCAGGTCCTCTGCAAGAACATTAAGTGCTCTTAGCTGTACCATTGTCTCAGGCCTGAGCATTCCCTTTGAAAATAGTAGCATTGAGTCTCTCCACCCTCTGATTGAAGTCCTCACATCTAAGTATTTTATCACCTCTCTGGCAATGAAATAAAAAAATTTTTTTGTTAGTAAGCAGCAAATACTGTTCTTAAATGTATACACTCATGGGTCTGTAAATTTAAAAAAAAAATAACTCTGGTTCAGAATTAATCATCCTGTCAATATGACTCATTATATCACATTATAAAAGAAGGAAAATTTGCTCAGTGGTTAAGAGCACTTGTTACTCTTGCCCAGGACCCAAGTTTCAGTTCTCAGCATCCACTTTTGGTGGTGCACAACTGCTTGAAACTCTAGTTCCAGGGGATCTGACACCCTCTTTTGACCTCCTTGAGCATCTGTACACATGTGCACATACACACATATAGACATAACATATAAAAACAAATTAATTAAAACCACATTATATATAATAAAGATTTTATCTCAGGGCTGAAGAGATGGGTCAGTAGTTATGAGCAAGTAATCCTCTTGTAGAGGTAATGGGAGATGTCATTCTGTAAATATGTTTCTTTTATTTGTTAATGAATAGCAGTGTTGGCCAATAGGAAAGCAAGATAGGTGGGACTAGGAGACAAGGAGGATTTGAGGAAGTAGTAGGAAAGAGTCAACATGGAGAGACTGGGGAGACCAGACGCCGTCCCCACTCCCCGGTAAGATAAGACCATGTGGAAATACTTAGATTAATAGAAATGGGTTAATACTTAAGACAGAGCTAGCTGATAAGAAATAAGTAACTGGCCAACAGCTTTATATCAAATACAGGGTCTCTGTGTGTTAATTGGGGCTGGCGCCGCGGTGGATACAGACCGATGGGAAAACCTACTCCTTACATAGAGGGCCTGGGTTCAATCCTAGAACCCACATAGTGGCTCACAAACCTCCATAACTCCAGTTGCAGGCTATCTGGTGCCCTCTTCCATGCATGCATAAGTACACATATGTGCAACATACAGAGAGAGAGAGAGAGAGAGAGAGAGAGAGAGAGAAGCAGAGAAACAAAGAGCATTCATATAAAAAAACAAAATACAAATTTTTAAAAAGATTTGATTTCAGAGGTTGTATAGAAAAGGATTATTCACCTCCATAAGATAGGTATTTATCAAAATAGCTAAATTAGGGGGCTGGAGAGACAGCTCAGTGTTTAAGAGCACTTTTCAGAGGATTCAGGTTCAATTCCTAGCACCCACATGATAACTCGCAACTGTCTATAACGCCTGTTCCAGGGGATCCGATACCCTCACACAGATATACATGCAAACAAAACACCAATGTACATAAAAATACAAATAAATTATTAAAACAAAACAGAATAGCCAAACTAGAAATGAGACCTCTGAATGCCTCAAGAGGACACACCTCATTTTTGAGCAGAGAGTAGTCACCTTGATGAGACTTTTTTCCAACCTAAGATTTAAAATTTGAAAATATCTGTGGGTGGTTTTTTGGCTAAGAATATGTCATCTCTCTGCAAGCCTCAATCAGCAGTTGTATTTGTTGCTTTGGGAGTCCAACTTAGAAGTCCCAGGACTATGGCCTCAGTGAGAAGGGGCATGGCCTTTCCAGAATGGGTGTGGCCTCAATGGAAGCAGATATTCCTTCTAAGCTCTGTTCTCCAAGAGGTCTGAGCTGGTGCTGCCTGCATCCTGGCCACTGTGGGGTAGCTCCTTGGCTCATAGGCCTCACAGGGGTCCTTTGTGGACAAGAGCTGCTGTGCAAACTTCTGAGCTCAGCCCGTGAAAATAGCATAAGCAAGAAGGAAGAAAATGGTAAGGAGGGGACCAAGGACAGGGATGCTGTGAGTTTAGAAAGTATGGTCAGAGGATGTTCCTGCTGAGAAGGTGATGTATGAGGGAAGCATAATGGGATCCAGGAACTCCTTGTTGGTGAGATGGATGAGCTAGTGACCCAGGAGGAGAAAAGAGCAACCACCAAGACATGCAGGTCACAATGGTCAATGTAGTCAGGAGTGGGGGATGCATTGGAGCTTCACTATGACGATCCAGGACCACTGTGTTGGTTTCAGGAGAGGGAGGCCGAGGATGCTGAGGACCTGAGTGGTAGGAGTATTGGAAAAAGAACCAAGAAGACTGATGTGTGTGGAGATGTGTACCAAAGGGGACTGTGCTGTCTCTACCTGGCAGGTGGTTTCCTGACCCTGAAGCCCTGCACCACTTCCTGCTAGTCACCAGTTCTGGTGAGGTCCCCAACACCATGTCACATCTGCCCACACTGATTATGACATGCCAGCATCTCTAGAGTGGCTCTGCTATCTGATTCTGCTGCCACAAGTTTCCCACTGCTACTCTGTAGCAATGGCCTGGAAATGGCAGGCCACAGACACCCCAGTCTTCCTCCATATACTTGACCGGTGATCCTTCCAGGACCAGAACCCATGAAGGAGTGGTTCTCCAAAAGCAGAGGTGAGTCTGAGGATGGAGCCAGGCAGGGCTAGGTGTGCAAGGCTGAGGCTGTCACAGGTCACATAGCAGCATCAAGATAGGGAGGCACAGCCTCTGGTCCATAGCACCTAGGACAAACACAGTCAATGGATGCCCCAGAGGAAGACTCTGGGGATCTCCATGGCAAACTGGCATAGGAGGCAAAGGGTGTGTGTGTGCGTGCATGCGTGTGCGTGTGCGTGTTCTGAGGACCTGCTGAGAAAGGCATAGGTTGTCTCCTACACAGCGAGCCACCTGCTGGGTGAAGATGAGTGTGAGAAGAGTCACAGGCAGCCAGAAAATGTCACAAGCAGCAAAGAGGAGTCCTAGGAAGGGGACTGACCCAACAGGTGACTGGACCTAATATGCAGAGAGGCTACAGGCTTCTTAAGAGAGTGAGTGGGTGGGCTCTGGTGGCCTCACCTAACTCACAGGGAGCCAGGAAGTTAATTCGTTGAATGACAACCGGCAGTTTCACCAAACTCGAAGGAAATGGAACAGCAAATAGCACAGTGTGCATAGAACCTACGAACCCAGTCATCAAATGAGCACTTGTCTGGCCATGCACGATGATCAGAAGGCTTGGAAAGGGGTGGGTGACTGATTATGGATGGGGAAAGCAAGGTAACAGGGTGTGGAAGAAGGCCCCTCTGTGCAGAGGGCTAGCTGCAGTGCTACAGGAGGCCAGCATGGCCAGAGTACACAGGATAAGGAGGTGTCTGGAGAATGCCATCCCTGGGGAGACATATATAATGTCACTTCCCTCCACCATAAAGTCCTCCCAATAAACCTATGTACCATCCCACCTTGGTTCCCTGGGGAACCAAGGAGTTTATTGGGCTTACTCACAGAGCTTGGGTGAAGACTTACTGACAGGAATGTGGGCGGTGGGGGCTCTAAAGCAACCAAGGTAAGTCTGCATCCAGTGTGGATCCTGACTTCCCCATAACTTCATAGATGGGGCAGGCCCACACACCCCCTCAGTTCACCTTCCCTAGCCTATATATTCTAAACATCCCCTGACACCTGAAGTCTGGAATAGTTGAAGCAGAATCACACACAAATGGCTGAGAGGGGAAGGAAAGCAGCTGGATGGAACCTTAGGTGAGGGTCCAGTGACCTTCTCTGAGGGCATATCATCTGTCCACAAGCCCACTCAGGGCACAGCTGATCTGATAAAGAAAGAGGCTCTTTTGCTCTAAGGACCACATCCTATGACAAGAAGGTCCAGTTACTATGTTTCTCTTATTGGTTAATGAATAAAGCCCTGTTGGCCAATAGGAAAGCAAGATAGGCTAGACTAGTTAGTCAAGGAGAATTCTGGGAGATATAGTAAAGAAAAGTCCAGATGTAGGACACGAGAGAAGGGGTCTAGACCCTCTCTCCGGTAAGATTAAGACCACATAGAAACACTTAGGTTGATAGAAATTAGTTAATATTTAAGACAGAGCTAGCCAATAAGAAATGCTAGTAACCAGCCAACAGTTTCATAATTAAAAAAGAAGGAGGAGTTGGAGGAAGAGGAGGAGAAGAACCAGATTTGAATGCCACACCACTGTTCCAGATGAGCCTGAGCTTGGCACAGCAGGGCAGTAACGGAAGGTGGGTACAGTAACAGGGACAGTGCACATATGCAAGGGAACACACCGAAGACTGTGGCGGCAAGAGTAGATCTGAAGCCAGCAGCCCCAGCTTCTAGAAACTGAGGAATAAGAAAGAGCAAGCAGCTAAGGAATGAAGATGGCCAGGCTCAAACACAAACAAGCCTTTCTCTTTACCTTAGTAAACTTACTTCCTGGAGCTGGGAGACAGCAGTTCCTTTGGTACAGTGCTTGCCACTAGGACATGAGAACATGGGTTTGATCCCCCAGAACCAGTGTAAAGAGCCAGGCATGGTGGTGTACACTTGCAATCCTAGCACAGGGCAGGCAGAGACATGAGCACTCCCGTGGCTCACTGGCTGGCTAGTTTAAGGTATCTCTGAACCCTGGCCAGTGAGATACGGTCTTGAAAAGCAAGGTGAATGTCTCCTGAGGATGCCCATCATCTTCAGGCTTCTACATACATGTAATGGTCTTGTCTACATGGAATGTGCACACACAGAGTTCATCTTTGGTACAAGTGTCTATGAGGCGCTTACCTTTGTAATGGGTGTTAGATGTGATCCGAAGATGGGAATATCAGATGCAGTAACACAGTCTAGAGTCACGCTCCGTTCCTGCTCTGAGCAGCTTGCTATAGCCGAAGGAATTCTCTCAAGAGACCTCTACTCAGGTGGAGACTTCACTGAAGAAAAGAATCTCACAACTGGCCAACATGAAGCAGAGCTGAAATTAAAAAAATAATTCTTGTAACATAGGCTTTTAAAGCACGGCAGTTAATAAAGGAGAATGTTGAGGGGAAGGAGAAAAACGTAGGGAACAGGCTAAATGAAAATCACCCTACCCCTGGCCTGTCCCTGAACCCAAGACTTGGAAATCCACACCCCCATGACTCTGGGTTAACAGCCAAACAATACATCTTGCCATACTCGACTTTTCCACTAGCTCACTGTGCATACTCCAAAAACCCTACAACGCTCACCCTCTCCACCCAGCCGGCTGTTGTCTCTGTTCCCGCTCAGAGGCAATCACTATTCCATGTTTCTCCCCAATTAATCTCTTGTGTGAGGTTTGTGGAACAGGGTGACCTTGCATTATTCTTTGGCTCCCAATTGCTAAGCTACCCTTGGGCTGGAAAACAATGCATCCAAGCATAGGTGTGAGCTCCCCAAGCTCCCCTATGTGCAGCTGCAAAGAGGGGTCTAGAAGCTTTGGGAATTATACTTTTCAAAGAGTTTCTAAGCCCCCCCCTTAATAAAAGAGATATTAGGAGAACTCTGGAGACATGTCAGATAGGATTGCAATCTGATAAGGTAAAGCCACAGGACTCGAGGGTCAGATAATGAGGTGATGATATCTTTCATGTGGCTGGAGATGGCTCAGTAATTCAGAGCAGTGACTGTTTTTGCTGAGGATCTGATTCGGGTCCCAGCACCCACATGCAGGCTCACAGACACTGTAATTCCAATTCCGGGATATCTGATGCCCTCTTCTGGCCTAATGCACCAGGCATACACATATACACCTGCACACATACAGACAAAATGCCTATACACTTAAAGGGGAAAAAATAAATCCTTAAAGACATTATCTACCTTTGTAAATGTGGATTCCTGTGAGATTCCAAGATGCACACAAAAAGTTTCTCTGTATTATCCAACAGACCTGAGAATCCAAAATCATCTTTTCTCTTCTGGATGGCAAAGATGATTGACAGGAGACAAGGCCTTTGTCATTTGGGTGTATGAGAACATTTGAAGTTTTCCACTTTTTAAAAATAATTTTATGTATATGAGCATTTTGCCTGGGTGTATGTATGTATTTTTACCATGTACATTCCTTGTGCCCAAAAAGGTGACAGTGGGGAGGGAGAGAGGAGAGAAGGGGGGTAAGGGGGGTCTAGGGATGGGGAGAGGGGACAGGACACTGGACAGGACAGACAGACATGGGGTGTGGCAGACATAATACTGTCTTCATTCCCAGAGTGGGAGGGGAAGAGCCTGGAATGTGTCTCTTGCTACCAGGAGGTGAGTTAGCCAGAACATTTACCTACTTGAGTTTTCCAAAACCCAAGCTCCTACCATCACCTACAAACATTTGTAGACACCTTCCTAGGGTGCTCCCTTCCCCTTTTACCCAGCTCTCTTTGGGGTGGTGGAGGGGAACAGCATCTCCCTCTGTATGGTCTAGGTCTCTTGGCTTTTCTCATGCCTCAGCTCCCAAGTTCTAGAACTACCGCCCTGTATCACCACCTCTGTTAAACATCTCCCTGGTCTTCTGTGCTATTTAGAACTAACAAATTAGAGCAAGCAAGAAGTCAGGAGGGTAAATTCAACCTGAGAAACACCTGGGCTTCCAAAGGCTGGCACCTGGCTTTTCAGGCACCAGCCTGTACACACCTGAGGACCTAAAGTCAATTCCAGTAATCAACGGTAAAGGTGGAAGGACAGAAGTAACTCCACAAAGTTGTCCTCTGATATCCACACTATGGCATGTACAATCGTAACACACACACACACACACACACACACACACACACGTTTCTCAAAACCCACACTTCAAAAGCAGAAAAGATACGGAATGGAGAGATGACTCAGTGGCTAAAAGCACTTGCTGCTCTTGCAGAGGACTTGGGTTTCATTCCCACCCCCACAGAGACTCACAATCAGCTGTAATGCCCGTGTCAGGGTAACCTGTCGCCCCCTTCTGGACTCTGTAGGCATTGCGTGCATGTGCTGTTCATTGGGACATGCAGGCAAAGACCCCACACATATGAAATTAAAACAAAGATTGTTAAAAATCAAAGATCAGTTCGCAAACAAACTCTGCCTTCGTTGAATTACTCAAAACAAAGATGCCAGATGGGTGGGAGGCTTGGGGTGTCAAGCTATGTGACCCGGTGTGGGGAGGCGGGTGTGCAGGCCTGGATGTGTGAGGTACACAACATTGGAGCAGTCATCCCTCCAGTGAGATTCATGGGAAGGGCCAGGGGTGGGGCAGAGTCTGGAAAAGGAAGCCAGCTGCTCTGATGAGCTGGGGAGGAGAGGAAGGCTCCCCCCTGCCGGGGGCGTGATGAATAGTCCCAAGTCTCAAGCTGGGCCTGTCTGCTGCGGCCTGGAGGCTGGCAGCATAATCCAGGGGCTTCTCCTTTCTAAACGCAAATGAAGAGGCCCTGAGCCCAAAGGGGGGAGGATGGGGAACCTGGAGTTCAAAGCTCAAAAAATGACACATTGCCTCTTTCTTTTTTTCCTCCCAACCCCCTCCCTTTATTTTTTAAAGGGGCCAGAAATATGGTTGGTTATTATCTTGAGTTATTGCTACAAAGAATTTCAAAATTAAAAGATAAGCATGCAGAGGAAGCACAGTAATTTTCATAAAAGGGGGACTTAAAACAGATGTGCTCTCTTTAATCGAAGCGTGCTTGGGAAAATAGGCGCACATTTTTAACATAGCGGGGGAATGGCGTGGGGCTTCCCGCGTTTGTCTCCGGGGCTTTCCAGGGTGTGATGGGTCTTTGGGCAGGGGCAGACAGGACAAATGTGTCAACACCACTACACATGGCCAGCCAAGTGTCTTTATCTCCTGGTGCCAGGGCACAGGATCACTCTGGGCATGGGTCAGATCTTTAGCTAACTACATGATTTAATTTCTTTTTCCAGTCTGTCGAACAATTTGCCTTTCGGAACATGCTGCTGTTGTGCAAACCCCTGACACTTGTCCATAAAGGAAGCCAAGATTGTATGTGTCCTCACTTTAACTCCTTTCTTCTTTGCAGAAGATTTGGGGATGGGGTGGAGGGAGGATTATATTGTCTTTTTATTTTTAATGTTGACATGAGATAATTCATTCTTGTAACGCATGCCCTTTCTGCTCAAAGAGTTAGAATGGCACCCACTAAGTTTCAGTCTCAAGTCCTGTTCTTCCAAAGCAGAAGATGGCTGAGGAGGGCAGAGAAAGGAGGAACTCACCCACGGTGGTAAGGATGTTAAAAGTACTACAGCCACTTCGAAGAGTCTTTTGTAAAACTCAACACACTCTCGCCGAAGGCTTAAAAATAATGGTGTTGTTCTAGGTGGCTTTCTATTGCCCTCAGAAACCAAGACCAAAAGCAAGGGAGGCAAGGATTTCTTTGACTTACACTTCCACATCACAGTCCAGGGAAGTGAGGCTAGAAAGTCAAGCTGGAACCTCGAGGCAGGAAGTGAAGCGGAGACCATATCAAATTACTGCTTGCTGGCTTGTTCCCCGTACCTCCCTCAACCTGCTTTCTTACACAACCCATGATCACTTGCCCAGGTGTGGTGCCACCCACAGCGGGCTGAGCCTTCCTCCATCAGTCTGCAATCAAGAAAATGCCCCCCACACTTGCCCACAGGCCAACCTGATGGAGGCAATTCCTCAACTGAGGAGGTTCCCTCTTCCCAGGTGACTCTAGCTTGTGTCAGATGGACAAGGACAAACCAGGGCGCATTTCTTGACGTTTATGACATTTAGCAGGCCCAAACCCGTGGCATGATCCAAGTTCTGGCTGTAATTGTGCTACTTGTGGGTGTTGTCTGAGTATGTGCGGAGGGCATGGAGGATATTGGACCTTCTGTACTTTCTGTTTAACTTCTCTGTCAATGAAAAACCACTGTAAAAATTCTACTAGTTAAAGAGAAAACAGAAAAAAAAAAAAAAAAACAAAAAAACAAAACAAAACAGATTATACTGTGTGTTTATTTTTGAGGCTCTGAATTAGCCACATCTGAATTTAAGTGAGGCTCTCTAAGATGTTTTATTTCTATGTGTTTTTATTAAGAATTGGTACGTGGTGATGGCACTGTTGTTATTCTACTAAGCGGACATGGTATTAAAATGACTCCTAATGACTCATCGATACACCTAGAGATCAGTGTGTCTTTCAGCCCTCTTTCTAGAAGTTTCTTGTAGTATATGGCAACTAACACAGAGGCCTTCAGCTGGTCAACATGCAGAGCACAAGAGGCTACAGTATATACTACCCTTCAGAGGATGTTGTATCACAACCCCCTCCCTCCCTGCTTCAAGTCTGGAAGAGTGTAAGAGCCAGGGGCAGTGAATAACTACAAGGAAGCGGTTTGCTTGGATAAAAGGCAGTGGCGGTATGAACTCACACCAGTTATGACAGCATATACAAGACCTTGCAAGCTCAAGCCAGATAAAAATCTCAGCATGAGGGTGCTGAGGAGCTAGCTATTGACAACTGATAGCCCCTGGGGTGGGGGTGGGGGGGAGAGTCAGTTTTATTTAAAGGTGTGAGTCCCTGGTAATTCAAACACACGGGGGGGGGGGGGGCATTTCCTAGAGCAGTTGGGAAGGAGAAGGAGGAAGATGAGGAGATGGTGGTGGAGAAAGCTAGGTGGATAGGAAGGCAAGGATAGAGTAGGGTGGATCTTGGGGGAGCAGAGGAGGAGGAGTGAGTAAGGTCAAAATATAGTGAAAGGAATTTTAAAGTTAATAAAAATACTATTTAAAAGGAGGGGAGAGGGATGACACGAATGCATGTTTTTGGTTTGGTTTGGTTTGGTTTGGTTTCTGAGGTGGGATCTCACGGAGCCCAGGCTGAACTTGAGCACACTGTGTAGCTGAAGATGACCTTGAACTTCTGATCCTCCCGTATTCTCCCAAGGGCTGGGGTTACAGGTCTGCTGCCAGGCCCTGCACCCTTTAGGGGTATAGGATCTGTAAGTAAATTTCAAGGCATATCACTTGGACAGCTGAAGACCCTCACTCTCTTGGTGCTCATACTCTAACCAGTCTTATGTAGATTTTAAGTTGTGTCTGTGAGTGCCCGGAGTTGCTTCATGTGGCTTATATTACAATATTTCACAATCATCCCCATAGCCACTTACCTTACACAGGTTAAATGTTCTTCAGATTATTTTTGTATGTGGTGCATGCATACATGTTTGTGTGTGTGCCTGAGTCACAGCACATGAGTGTAGGTCAGAGGATAATTTCAAAAGTCAGCATTTGCCTTCCACCATGGGGGTTCTGGGAATCAAACTCAGGTCGCCAGCCTTGCTAACAGTCACCTTTGCCTACTGAGCCATCTTGTCAGCCTTCCACCTGGAGCTCATCCATTCAACTAGACTAGCTGCAAGCCAGCCTCAGGCACCCACCCATTTCTACCTCCTGGTGCTGGGATTATGGGTGCTCTCTGTCATGCCTGGCTTTTTACATAGGTGCTAGGAATCCAAACTCAGGTTCTCATGGCTGCATGGCAAGCCCTTTAGTTACAGCCATAGCCCCAGCCCCTAAATGTCTTTTGGCACCAGAGGAAGTCAAGAACATGGTTGCACGTGGAAGTCTACTAAAGACCAGAAAGCTCTCGTTGCTGTTTTAGTACTTTTCTACCAATGCAATAAAACACCATGGCCAAGGTAACTTATAGGAGAAAGGGCTTATTTAGACTTACAGTTCCAGTGTGGTAAGAGTCTATCGCCATCATAGCGGGGAGCCATGGCAGCAATAAGCTGATAGCTCAGGTCTTAAACCACGAGCCCAAAGCAGAGAGAACAACTGGAAATGACATGGGCTTTAAGCTCTCAAAGCCCACCAGAGGTTGGTGGCACACACCCTTAATCCCAGCACTCGGGAGGCAGAGACAGGCAGATCTCTGTGTGTTCGAGGCCAGCCTGGTCTACATAGCTAGTTCTAGGACAGGCTCCAAAGCGATATAGAGAAACCCTGTCTTGGAAAAAAAAAAAAAAAAAAAAAAAAAAAAACAACAACATAAAACAAAACAAAACAAAAAAGCTATCAAAGCCCACTACAGTGACCTATTTCAGTAAGATTACACATCCTAAGTGCTACCAACTAGAGTTCAAATACATGAGCCAATGGGAGACAGTCTCATTCCAATGGTATTTGGTAAAGATGCAAATGTCTCACAAGCTAGTACAGAGAGGTGATTGGGCAAAGCAAGGTCTGTTGACCCTTGCTATTTGTAAATCTCTTCCTTTACAGAAAACTAAGAGTCCATCTTCAAGTTTTGGATCTGAAGTTTAAGAGTCTCAAACCACTTCATAGGCTCAGAGGATACTTGTGCCACTGAGGGGTGGGTCTCACTCTGAAATTTAGGAAGCTAAATGCTGTGACAAGCTGGCTGAGGAGCTGGGTAGCTGGATTTAAGCTGGCATGGTCATCGCCCACAGATGAGTTATTATGGTTTGGGTAATATGGTTAGATATGGAAGACCCTGTCTCCAGGAGCTTCTGTGTTCAGGAGTGGGAAATGCATGGGTCGTGAGGGCTCTGGTCTCTCTCCACTGGAATGAGCCACTGACAGGGCTGTAGCTGGGTGACAGTTGGGAAGTGGCTGAAACTAGAGGAGGCAGAATTTGGATGGAAAAGTTGAAAGGGTGGGTGTGAAGGACATACCTTGCTCCTGTCCCCTTCCTCTGTGGCTCTCTACCTCCTGTCCACCATGATGTGAGAAGCTCTGGTCTATGATAGATAAAATATCCTCTATCAATCACATTCTGTCTCACCACTGCTGCTCAGAATCGAGGAGACAATGGATCATGGATGGAAATCTCTGAACCCCTGAGCCGAAATAAATAAAATCTTTTTAATTATCTATCTAGGTTTTTTGTTTTTGTTTTTGTGTAACAGTCCTGGCTGTCCTGGAACTCACTCTGTAGACCAGGCTGGCCTCGAACTCACAGAGATCAACCTGCCTCTGCCTCCCAAGTGCTAGGATTAAAGGCATGCGCCACCATTGCTCAGCAAAACCTTCCCTTTCAGGTTATTATCCTCAGGTATTATGTCACACCGACAGTTGACTAACACATTTAACTCATTCTGTGCGCAGGTCTTCATAGCTAAAACATGACTGTGGAGGAAACCTTACCGATTGAGTGTTCTTAGCCAGGCAATGAGGTGCGTGGGAAGTGAGGGGTGGGGAGGTGGGGGAGGGGGAGGAGGGCGGGGTGAATACAAGTATAATGGAGTCAACTCCTAGTTTCTATTCCAATAGGGTAAGAACACATGACTTTTACATTTTGCCTAAGATGGAGCCTTTGTTACCTACTGACTTTCTGCAGTAGCAGAGAAAATAGCCCCGGAGACGTTTTTTGAACGGCTTAGAGTGATATATGTATGATATATGCCTATGAATGCATAAAAATCAGCATTAAAAACAAAACTTCAAGCGTGACTTTGAAAAGAAATGGAAAAGTGTACACTGGGAAGGTCCCAATTCAATGAAGCGTTGTATTATTCATGGAGAACAGGAAGGGCCGGCACCGTCAGAACAGGGGACTTCAGACATCTCGAAACGTCCAATTTCCCTCTCGCCCGAATGGCGGCGGCGTCAGGAAACCGGATCCGTACCGCGCAGCGATGCTCGGAGAAGTGAACCTGGGCCAGGTTACGCCAATAATTGCCAGCCCCCCAGGACACAAGCTCAGAAATTTTTGTATGTTCTCCGGAGACAAAAAATGAGTGATCATCAAAGGCCCCAGCGCTCAGCAGGACTGTCATGAGCCCGAAGTTACAACTCAGACATGCAACAGAAAATATCACCCGCACCTCTCCAGCGCTTCGTCTGTAGTAATTAAAAACTCGATCCCTGCTGTTTTATCATCTCATTAGCAATGGGGGCACCAGACTTTTATCCTTGTTTGTCGGGAATCAAACATACCAGAGGAACTCTGATTATAAATTGATGAAGGTGAAGTTAAAACTTTTCAATAAGAGAAGTGACTGTTCGCTGTGGGTTTTTTTTTTTTTTAAAGCTGATTAAAGGGATCCATTTCGAACAACCACCCCTCCCACTATCACAGCCATGTCCCTGTCCAGCCCAGAGCTGTGGAGGTCAGCTCTAGACTGCGACCTCACCACGCATGTTATAAAGGGAACTTGCTTTGTTCTCCCTTGATGTAAAACAAATACTGGCCCTAAAGGAAAATTATATATATATATATATATATATATATATATATATATATATATATATTCTGAAATCACAGATCCACCCTTTCTGAGGCTTTAAAATGAAGTCAGAACACTTTGACATTCTCAGTGACACACACTCGTCGTCTTTAATTCAGAGTGGTGGGCTAGCCCCATTTGTACGGCCCAGGCAAGCTTCCTGCTTATTTTAATAACTTGGCTTTTACTGAGGTTAGGTAAAGAGCTAAGGAGGGAGGGCATCTAATTTCGGTGTTTGTTTCCAAGATGGCAATATCTTCCAGAATCTAAGTTATCCTATTGGGTCCAAGGAAAGGCAATGGCATGCCCCGGAAGGGCACTTGGGCCCCCTTCTAATCTATATGTCAGAAAGCTGAGGTCATTTTGAGCAAAAACAAGCGAGATGGCTGGCAGTGTATTTCATTTTACTTAAATGTCTCACCCAGAAGTAATAGGTGACCTTTGTTATCACAACACCCTGACAGGGGCATGCTACATGCCCTGTTCACTGACAGGTTCCAGGGGCCAAAAGCGGTGTGAATCTCTAGCTTGTGGGAAATCTTGAAACTTCCACAAGCAAAGGAAACCCCGGGGGTATGTGGTTTGGGGAATGTTGGTGTCAATGAACTAAGAAGCAAACCTAGAAACAAAACAAAATA
This sequence comes from Phodopus roborovskii, assembly GCF_943737965.1. Classification (NCBI taxonomy): domain Eukaryota; kingdom Metazoa; phylum Chordata; class Mammalia; order Rodentia; family Cricetidae; genus Phodopus; species Phodopus roborovskii. Next base: position 4,281,973 of record NW_026126598.1, on the reverse strand, counting down.
AAAAGCTAACAAAAGCCGTACCTGCTTGACCTCAGCACAATGACCTGTAGAGTGGGTAATTCTCTGTGAGCGCCGTCCTGACTTCTGCCTACCACATGCCTGGAGCCTCCATCCTCACCCCTGCCCTAATTACAATGAGCAACCTTGTGTCTGTCTAGGAGTTGCCAAGTGTCACTGCAACTCAAAACTGTCCCTTGCCAAGAATGACTGGAAAGCTGTGTGACAATTTGACACCCATGCTCAGACCCCTGTACTGGCACACTGTCCTAAAAAAACCTGAACAAAATACCCTAGCTAGATAAGAGATCATTTCCTCCTGAATGCCCTCTTTGCCTATCAATTCCTGTGCTGTGTGGGCTTTAGGTGAGTGTGTACATGAGTGCTTGCATGCATGCATTCGTGCCTGTGTGTGTGTGTGTGTGTGTGTCCGCGCGCACACGCGCGCGCGTGCATGTGTGTTACCTCCTCCAACCCAGCATTCAAACAAATGAATAAGTAATGCAAGCTAGAGCCTTCACTGAGATAAATAAGCAGAGAACTAAATTCATTAATAAATCACCCAACTGCATGAATGGGTTTGTCGAGCCATTGATACAAGGTGCCTAACAAGCACTGTGCTTCTAAACAAATTAAATACATATGTAACTGCCTCCGGTGGCCCCAGCTTAGACTTAATCAGAGCAGTTGCAGTTGAAGCCTGAAGTGAGTCTGTGGGGGGTTAGGTTTAGGAGTGTTTCAGGTTTTGTCTTTATGAGCCATGCCAGGAGAGCATGGACACCTCATCCCATCTGGAAAATTAAAGGCCTCTTGAGCTTCAAGGATCCCATGAAGCTGTAGCCAGCACAGCACAAAGGGGAACACAGATGCCTGAACTGCTGGGAGGGTCTGGGTGCATCCTGGTTAATGGTGCTGGTGTTTGCTCTGGGGGAGAATGAGACAGCTGTCCCCTGGGGCAGGGGAGAGGGAGGCAACTGTACACAGTGTCTGGCAGAGGGTGTGTCTAAAGTCCCGTCCCATCTTGAAATGGTGCTTGAGAAGCTCTGTGTGCCACGGTCTTGCTCCTGCATCCCTAACCAGATTCCTAGCAACACCAGGCCACTCTGGCCTGGGATGGCTGCAGCATCCATTACAAGACTGAAAGTATATGACACAGACCTGGCAGTAAGTCTGGTGTGGTTAGCTCAGCCTCGAGCAGGGAAACTTGGCCTTGCCAAGTTTAGAAGGGCAACCCTGGCAACAGGGTTCTTTCCCTGTACTGACTCATCCCTGAAGCAAGAGGGTGCAGGATGCAGGATGGGATGGTGCCACTGGGAGCTTGGACCATCGCAGGGCTCCTACAAGCCTGCCTAGAGGGAAACTGCCACTCTCCTCCTGCAAGGTTTCGCAGGCAGCTTATTAAAGAACACTATTTAAGGGCTGCACACGTGGCTGAGTTGGCACAGTGCTTGCCTAACACAAGGAAGCACCTGGGTTTTATTTCCAGCACAAACCAAGTACGGCAGAGCACTCTTGCAATACCAGAACCTGAGGGGTGGAAGCAGGAGGATCAGAAGTTCAACAACAGCCTCGGCTGCATAGTGAGTTTGGGGGCTAGCCTGGGCTACATGGGAACTTGTCTCAAAACATAATGAAACACAACAGAGGCTGGAGAGATGGCTCAGTGATGAAGAGCACTTTTTTGCTTTTGTTGAGTACCTGGGTTACCCAGGTTACCAGCTCCCAGAGAGTGGCTCATAACTCTCTGTAACTGCAGTTCCAAGGGATCAGATACCCTCTTCTGGCCACTGTGGGAACTGCACATTGTGATACATACACATACATGCAGGCAACACACATACATAAAAATAAAATAAAATAAAAACCTTATTAAAAAGACCAAAAATTCATTATTATTTCCAAGTACTTTACTCCACAGGAAATATGGCCTTGTTAATTTTTATTTTTAAACAAGGTTCTGAGGCCTTTCCCCTTGATTTTGTAGATGTTTGATGTTACATTCTTACAAAATTTACATGTTATAGGGAGATTAGGAATGCCAACTCTTAGGACTAACAGAAGCAGGGCCTACAACACTAGGCAGAGATGAGGAGGTGCATGAGGTACTACAATGAATGTGACATTTGACCTTGAAGAAAACCTGAGGATGCTTTCGCGGTGGACCTTGGAAAAACGGTGGCCTGTAAAGTGGCTGAATAGAGAGAAGTTGGAAGCAAAGCAAGCTCACACACATGGGGGGGCTGTGAAAACCTGTGATTTAGGTCTGTAGTGGATACCTGAGCCTTGTGCGTGCATATATACACACACATATACACCCCTGAACTCTCCGAAGCTTTCCACGACCACCTGGCACTCAATGCTGATGAGGCAGCTCATGAGCCTAATATTGAGTTCAAATTTATATACCCAACTCTATCAATTGTATTTAAATGTTTTTTGTTTAATTTTTCAAACTGTGTGTGTGCATGCGCGCGTGCGTGCGCAAGTGCATAAGCATATGGTACACATGCAGAAGTCAGAGGTCAGTTTTCAGGAGTTTATTTTATTCCTTTTTTGGTTTGTTTTTTGTTTTTTTTTTTTTTTTTTTTTTGTGACATGATTTCTTTGTGTAGCCCTGGCTGTCCTGGAACTCAGTCTGTAGACCAGGCTGTCTTTAAACTCACAGAGACCTGCCTACCTCTGCCTTCCAAGGGCTGTCATTAAAGGTGGCGCACCACCACCTGGCTCATTTCATCCTTCCATGGTGGGTCCTTGAGAGACAAACTCAGGACATCTTGGGGCTGGAGAAATGGTTCAACAGTTAAAATCCCTTATCATTCTTCCAGAGGACCAGAGTTCGAGTCCAAGCACCTAAATTAAACAGCTCTCAACCACTTGTAACTCCAGTTTCAGGGGATCCAACACCTCTAGTCTCCACAACCACCTGCATGCATGAGCACATACCCCCCCCCCCAATTCCATACACATAGTGAAAAGAATATTCTTTAAAAAGAAAGGAAAAAAAAAAACCTTCAGATCATCAAGACTTGGTAGCAAGCCTCTCCACCTGCTGAGCCATTTTGCTGCAGACTTATTTATTTATTTATTTATTTATTTTTATGTGCTGGGGATTGCTGATACCTAACTCCCTAACATGCTAGGCAAGTGCTCTACAGCTGAGTTACAGCTTGTACTGTAACTGGAGTACACTTGTACTTTTTCTATTCAGATAGGGCACTCCCTTACTAAGTTGCCAAGGCTAGTTTGAACTTACTCCCCGTAGCCCCATATAGACCTTGAATTTATAATCTCCTCACCTCAGCCTTCTGGGTAACTGGATTGACAGGTCGGGATACAGGTTTGTTAGTTTGAAAGAAGCCTTATAACAGAGCTGTGTAGCATCCTATACTTTAGATGAGAAATGGCTGTACATCTACACTTACACGTGTTGGGTCTTTTTAACTGCCTCTGTGTTGTAGCCATAATTATTACAGCATTTCATGGGCAGAGAAACCTTCAGGCTGAAGATGGAGGGGCTTGCACCCAGGGAGTTTGTCTGCATATGGACACTATATTGAGGACAGAGGAAACCACGTGCAAAGCTTGGAGGGGCATAGTATCCACTATCCTGATCCTCCATACATCAGCGGTGTGCTTCCCTAGATGACGACGAAGCTGGGACTTTTAGAAGGAGGTGGTGAGCCCGCTGCCCTCTGCCTGGAACACACCATTTTGGAGAGCTCAATTTCTGGACCGCTAAGCTTCAAAGGAAGAATGTAAAATAAACGTGAAAATAAGTAGGCTCTAGGAAAAACAAATAAATCTACATCCAAACTGCCAAGATGGCTCAGCAAAGAAAGGCACCTGCTGTCGAGCCTGATGACCCGAGTTTGATCCCTGGGCCCCCCACATAGTGGCAGGGAGAACCAATTCCTGCCAGTTGTCCTCTGACCTCCACATGCACACCCTGACACTTTCCCAAATAAATAAATAAATAAATAAGCAGATAAATAAATAAATGTAAAAGAAAAACAAACAAGGGATTCTTAGTGGGTCAGTGATGAACAATAAAGCTACATCGGATGAGACACTGGGGAGACATTAAGATTCCAAAAAGAAGAAAGACATGGGAGCTGTAGAATTCTCTTGAAATTGTGAAAATTTTAGGCACAAGTCAGGGTTCTTGGAGCATCTCCATTTCCCCCTTATGGTTCCCTGGAGCAGAACAGGAATTGCCAGCCCAGACTAGGACGGGCCAGCTGATGGGCCATTCCCACACAGCACTTACTTCCATGCAGTGGATCCTCTAGGTCCACCAAGCATCAGCCCTGAACCTGGGTCTGATACTCATGAGCCTTATTCAGATGGCACTATTGCTAAAATATCTCCCCATGTAAGCAACATCCACCCCTTTACCTAAGGTCCCAATGACAAACGGAGGTACAACTCCACCCAAGTGCATTCTGGGGAACAATGCGTGCGTATCGGACTTTCCTACATGAGGCTCCTTACGAGGGTATCCATGCTCCCCCCCAAAAAATGTCACACTGGGTGTGAAGTGTTTACCTGGCAGGGCAGATGGTTTCCTCATAGCTGCATAGAGAAGAGCCTCACTCCCCTTAATCTTTCCCAGCCTATGTTCTCTAGCCTCTCATAGAGGCCATATGCAATTGAGGCAACATTGCATACAACAGGTGGTGGTGAGCAGCTGGATACTCAGATGAGGTCTGTGACCCTTCCCTCCCCTCCTTTCCCCTCTCCTCCCATGACAGAACTTCAGTCTTAACAAGCCCAGTTGAGAGAATCTTTTGCAAGCAAGTGGGTACAGCTGAGTACCCCCAAACAGGGGTTGTTTGGCTTGGAGGATAGTCCTGTACAACACATGCCCCACTCCCCTTATGTGGATAGTCTGGTACCCACACTCCATAAGCAGATGTGTGCATTTTCTCTCGTCTCCCTCCCAGCCAGCTCCTCTTCTCTCTTCCTCCTCTCCCTCTCCTTACTTCCCAGCCTGATGCTTTGGTTTGGTGTGGTTCAAATAGCCCCAAGGGTTCACATGTTCAAATTAAATCCCCACTCCCATCAATTAAGAGGGTGGAAACTTAATCCTACTATAGCGTGTAGAGGTTGGGCCTTGGGGAAGAGGGCGGGATGAAAAAAGGTCACTTGCTTGAATCCTGGTGACTTTATATAGAGAGACACAAGAACACACACACACACACACACACACACACACACACACACACACAGTCTTTTTCTACACGATACCTCATGCGGGCCTCAGGACTCTGCCAGCAAAAGGCTGACGCCAGATGTAGCCCTTGACCTTGAACCTCTAATCCTGTGTGTCATCATGAATTTCTTGTCTCTGTAACTTCCCAGCCTGTGCTACTGTGTTGTTGGTAACCAGAGATGGATTCGTGAAAGTGGTCTGTCAGCTCCTCCTCGGCTGCTGGTGAAGCCCTTGCTCTAGCTTAGGTCACCTCACGTTGTACCAACCCTGCCTTGGTGCTGGGCTCCAAAGTGTCCTACTTGTCTTTCTGACCCCTGACACTCACCCTTCTCTCTAGTACAGTTTTGGCAAACCTGCATCCTCTTCCTGGAACAAGACAGGCCATGTTTACATTCTATCTGTTCCATTCATACTTCTTCCTCAACCATCACCTTGAATGACATTTCTGCAGTGAATCTTCCCTGCCTCACGAACTCCCTTCATCTATTTGGGATGCTGAGACAGGAGGATCGATGCAAATTTAAGGCTAAGACATCATTCTAGAATATTGTATACAGAGCAGAGAATGAAGAGACATGGCATTCTGGGAACCTAAATATTTGTGGGGGGGAAACCCTAACATTTCTGAAATTCAGAACCTGGCTAAGGATGATAATGGGAGAAAATTACACTTAAACAAACCCCGGATAAGCAAGGGGTTTCCTATGCAAAATGTTAGGCCAGTTAAGAAAATGAGGCCAGGAGAAAGTTGCACTAAAATTCTTAACAGGCTATCTTTTTTTTAAAGCTTTATTTTAAATCTATATTGAAGTATAATTCACAATACTAAGTTATAGACCCACCTTATAGAAATGGATAAAGCAAATATGGTTCATATTCCAGTGGCATTGTTACTCCATAAAGAAAAATGAAATGGTGTTGTTTGCAGGAAAATAGATGCAGCTGGAGATTATTATATTAAGTGAATTGAGTCTCAGAAAGACAAGTATCCCATGTTTTCTCTCATGTATGAATCATATATTATGTGTATTAATAGCTACATGAAAGCATGGATACACACACACACACACACACACACACACACACACACACACACACATTCTCTAGAGGGATGAAGGGGACAAGAGGGATGGGGAGGAGAGGGAGTGGGAGAGGTGAGCTCAGTTGTTAAGAGTCATTTGTTGCTCTTGCAGAGAACCCGAGCTCAATTCCTAGCACCTACATCAGGTGGTTCACAGCCTTGTGTAACTCCACTCCAGGGGTCTGATGCCCTCTTCTGGCTTCTGAGGGCATCTGCACACACACACACACACACACACACACACACACACACGTAAAAGATGTATGTATATAAAAGCACATTACCTATTTTTACAGACAAAAATTCCTTGTGAAATCCAGTACTATATACAACTAACCTTTTACTTTATTGCCTTCCACTCAGCCCGTGGCCACAAATAATCTCCCCATTGCTTCCAAAATACATGCTCTTGATCCACAGTCCCTCCTCAGAATTGTTTAATTGAATTTCTTGCTTTTTCTACTGAACACCATCCTCAGGGGGTCACCCAGTCCTGAAGCTAACTATATTAGCCATTAGCAGGAGGAGAGTAGCTGCTCTAACAAAGAGACTCTAACAAGAGACACGTAGGCTGTCGAACTCTAAAGTGGACAATGCCCTGGCCTCCTCTTCCTATCCTTGAGTTTGGGCCTCAACATGTAACCCAGGCAGGTATGAAACTCATAATCCTCCTACCTCAACCTCCCAAGTGTGCCACACTCATAGACATTTGTCAACATGCCCAGCTCAACCTGCCTCCTCCTCCTTTCTCTTCTGTGCTCATTGACAAATATTTATTGACTCTCAAAAGACTTAATATTTGAATCCTTGCTCTTAAAATTGTAACTTGCAGACTGGAGCAATGGCTCAGCAATGAAAAGCACTTATTTCTCTTACAGAGACCCAGCTTTGATCCCCACCACCCACATAGTGACAAATAATCATCTGTTAACTCCAGTTCAAGGGGAGCAAATGCCCTCTTCTGGCCTCTGCAGGTACTGCATGCACCTGGTGACCAGGTATGGATACTGGTAAAAACACCCACACACACGAGAACAAAATAAATATTTTCAGAGTGTAAATTGCACAGCCCAAGCTTCAAGTACTAATAGACAAAGCCATTCATTCAATCATATATTTGGTGACCATTAGAAACACTTGAGGGGTGCATGAGATAGCCAAGGTGGAGCCTCCACAAAAGAAATGCCTAGGAGTTCAGTGGATCTGGTGATAGCAATCAACTAGGAGACAGCATTAAAAAGGGGTGGGAGGCTAGTGTGATGGGGCTGCCTTACCCATAGGCAACTTAGACCTCTATTCTGACATCATGGCAGCTTGTGGGAGACTGTGTTGGAGTGTCTAGACTTGACATGCCCAGGGTTATAGCACTGGACTGAAATTTGCAAGGATGGAAGCAGTCATCAAGTGATTGGGATATTCATGCAAGAGAGCTCTGGAAGGTTCCAGATCTACACCTCCAGCCTTGGGATGCCTCAGCAGGTGGGGCTGACTGATCACCATTTGGTCACCGTTCTCCTCAAGCTTATTTCTATCCCTCTGGGGTTCCTTGTGTGATTCTTTATGAGGAATTAAGCTTTTGTGGAATTTTATTTAACTATATGCCTGTGGAATTAGAAAACATTTTTTTTCTAAAGTAGCTGGACACATAGCATCTACAATCATGAAGCAGAGAGAGATGAATGTGGGTGAATCCCTTTCTCCTTTTTTTTTCAGCCCACAGCCCCAGCCCATGGAATGGGCTGCTCACATCCAAGTAGGTTTTTCCTACCTCATTTAACCCAATCTAGAAATTTCCTCCTAGGAAACCCAGAGATTTGTCTTTAAAATGAGTCTAGATCCTGCCAAGGTGACAATATTAATGATCACATTCATGTTCACGCCGACTCACTCAATTGTCCTCAACAGATTGGTGGCTTTTCGAGACGGGTGATGCCAGCCACCAGTGCTTATCTGCCTGTCCAACACTTCCGTACGTACTGTCTTGAGTATCCCTCAGCATCCCCTGGGTACATCTGTGGTCCTTATGAGTACAAACAGGGGACCTCAGGTCAGGAGTAGCTTGCCCAGCATCGCACAGGGCCAGCGTACCAGAGGTCACCTGCGGCCACTCTGACTCTACAAAGCTCTCAAGGCTAAGAGAAGACACTTTCAAAAACCAGGAGACTTGGAAGATAGAGACCCCAAGTTCCAAGGTACTCTGGGGTGGCCGGGGATAATGGACTTATGTCTTGTTCTGGGACATTTGACCCAAAGCAAGACCGAACCTCCTCCACCTTTGCAAAATCAGCCTGAATGCTTTCTTTGTCTGGTTACCCTGTTCCTTGCCTGTCTAATTCAGAGCAGCTACCCAAAAAAAGAAACGGGCAACAATCTCCATCATACAGTAACAATGGTGTGGTAGTGTGAATGTAATTGACCCCCATAAACTCAGGGAGTGGTACAATCAGGAGGCGTGGCCTTGTTGGAGTAGGTGTGGCCTAGTTGGAGAAAGTGTGTCACTGTGGGGGCAGGCTTTGAGGTTTCCTACACTCAGGATACCTCCTAGTGTCTGACTTGACTTCTGTTGCCTGCAAGATATAGGGCTCTCAACTACCTCTTTAGTACTATGACTTCCTGCACACCACCATGCTCCCCACCAGGATGATAATGGATTGAACCTCTGAAACTGTCAGATAGCCACCCCAATTAAATGTTTGCTTTCTAAGAATTGCCATAGTCACATGTCTCTTCACAGCAATAAAAACCCTAACAAGACAGTGACACCTACCATGGCAGACATTGGTACAATCTTCCACTGGGAAGAGATGTTGGTTACAGCACCCACTGAGATGAGATATAGCTCCCACCTTTTGTGCCGGGACCTTTGTAACATCTATCTTCCACCACCATGGGGGACAATACCCACTGTGGGATGTTGCCTTCTGTGAGCCCCCTGGTGGACGCCAGCAACATCTTCCTGGAGCATGTCCTCCACTCTCTCAGCAAACACAGCTGCCCTTGCTCTCAATCTGCCCAAGCTGTTAGCATTACAGGTGGTACACCTTACCCACTCAGCAACACCTACCCAGAGCCCGTGGCCCAACCACAAAGCCCTTTCACTCACCACCAATTAGCTTTGTTTTCAGTATAAATAGCAGCCATCTCGAAGACCATCCAATCATTCATGCTTAAATAGGCAAGGGACTCCTGGTACACAGACTACGTTCAAAAATGCCACACTTACTTTCTGGCCAACCACATCTCAGCTGAGACCACCAGGAGGCCAGATGCTGAGCAAAGGATGAGGCCTGACTCCCCACGGGGGGGGGGGGGAGCTTGCTGAGCTAAGAAAACAATGTTTCCCTCCCAGTTCCCCTCCCTATTAGGGGCGGGATTTTTTTGTGTATTCTTGATGGTTCGAATCTGTGACAAACGGTCTGCCACCAGTGTGTGCTGGCAGAGAGCCGTTCTCTGAAGGCCTCACGCAGGACACAAAGGCACCTTTTACGTTGCATGTCTCCCCTCAATGAGTGTCCGACCCTCACGCTCTCTTTGTTTAAAAACAGAGAAAGATCCTGCTGAAGCAATAGTCAACCGCAGCCCGAGACTGTGCCAACAATATTAACCAACTTCTCTTCGGAGCCTTTGAAGTTAGCAGGGGGCAACATGCTTGTGGTGCGCGGGAAGAATGATACTTTAAGCGATTCCTTTTCATCCCTTTAACTTGATGAAAGATTAATGGCCTTGTTATTTTTGTTTCTGCTCCTTTTTCCCCCCCTTTAATTTCTACCCCTCCCTTCCTCCGTTGAGACTGAAAAAACTCCTTTCCCTGTAATGGTTTTCTGGATCAGTGGGTTTTGTGAATACAGCCCGAACCCCTCTGCCAGCATCCACAAACTGGACCAACTACTCCAGATCCTATACGCCCAGGTGTCTTCCAGGGAGGGGCTTGGGGCAAGTGAGCAGGTGGGTGGCAGCCCTGGGCTGGATCTCAGTCAAACAATACCTACCACCTCCCTTGAGAGGACTCATACCTTGGCAGAAACTTTTCTTTCTTCTTCCTTGAAGATGTATTGTGGTGCTCCTGGCACCATCTTGAGAGGCTGGCTGTGGGCCGAATGGCAGGATTTTGAGCCTGAAGGACCCAGTGACTTATGTGGGGGTGGGGTGGGGGGTAGGAAAGCAAGAACACAAGGGTGTTTAACTTTGCTCCCATTGCAGTACCTACTTCCCCAAATTGATGATGGTGGTTGTGGTGGTAATTATGGGAAGACAGGGTTTATTTATTACATCTTACATAGAGGGAAGTCAGAGCATGGAATCGAACCAGGAGCCTGGAGATAGGAGTTAAAGCAGAGGCTATGGAGGAATGATGCTCTCTGGTTTTCTCTCCATGGCTTGCTCAGCCTGCTTCCTTATACAACCCAGGACCACCCATCCACATTGATGTGGGCTTTCCCACATCAATCATTCAACAGGTAAATGTCCCATAGATTGATTGGTTCACGGACCACCCGGATAAAGGCATTTTCTCACTTGAGGTAGTTGAGGTTCCTTCTTCACAGATAGATGGGAGGGGAAAAGCCACTAACTAGCACAGTGATGGTGATGATAGTGGTGGTGATGACTGTGGTGGCAGTGATGGTAAAGATGGTGATGGTGATAATGACTGTGGTAATGAAGGTGGCAGTGAGGATGATGGTGGTAATGTTGAGGATGATAGTGAAAATTATGGTGATGGTCATGATGATGATGATGACAGTATACATAGGACTAACAAGAGTTCCCAGAGGATTCAGAATGTGCTGGGACAAAGCCCCTTCAGCCAAACCCCACCCCCCAAGACCCTCTTCCTCTACTCAGGCCCCTCCTATCATCTCTAATATCTCCCCATAGTCCATTCAATTATGAATCCACAAAGTGGTTACACCAACAGCTGGGTAAGGCTTCATCATCCAAACACCCCTCATTAGCACCCCTCCCTAGCCAAGGCCAGGCCTCCAGCACACCAGCCTTTGGGGAAAGTTCCAGGTTGAGACCACTTATCACTTACCTGGTGGATATTCATTGAGTAGCCACTGTACTGCTATGTGGGGGCCAGTGGTAAGGAGATCAGTAACCTATTTCTGAAGAGGTGTGGTGCTGGCCCTCACTGTGGCTCTAATCATAAACACTAACACACATAAGCTGGGTTGTGGTAGCAGGGATCCTGAGAGGAACCACACTAGAACAATGTAGAAATCACGTGACTCAGAGTGAAGAAATCCCATTTACTCAGGAGCTCTGCTAAGCCAGTAAAAAATAGTAAATGGGGTGTGGTGGCTCACACCTGTCATCCTAACACTTGGAAATCTAAGATGGGGGATGCCACGAGTTCTAGACCAGCTAGAGTGGCATAGCAAGACTGTGATTTAAACAAAAATAATAATAAATGAAAACAATAATAATCTCTTATTATTGAAGATCCCTGGATATCTTATCAATTAGTAACTGCTACTTCAGATCTATCCCGTCTACCTATGAAGTCCCCACTGTGATGCCTTTGGCTAGTAAGTGCCCCCATGCTTTCTCAGACCTGACTTTGGGTGATTAGAAGATATTGTCTTCTCCAGGATGCTTAAGAACCTCTTTCAGGGCCCCAGATGAATGTGAAAGTCCCCTAGCAAGCCCCCCATGGGTGCTGACTGACAGCAAGGTCTGTGAGTGGGAGGGAGCTGTGTAGCTTGAGCTGAAAGCATCAGATGAGCAGAAGTAGCAGGTCTCTGCTCTTCTGTGTGCGTGGATATTGGGCATGTAATTACAATTTTTATATAATTTATTCATATAAGGTGATTGCAATTTATAAATGATAATTACAATTTTACATGTATGTGACTGAAAGTTTTGAAAACAATGTAGGTTCACCCAAGTTTAGCTAGTAAAGGATTCTGGCATTTGGGTCAATTGTTTTCTTATTTAAACACACACACACACACACACACACACACATACACACAGAGGCTGGAGAGATGGCTTAGCAGTTAAGAACTTTTTTGGAGGACTGTGATTCAGTTCCTAGGACCCACATTGAGTGACTCACAACTGCCCATAACTCTAGCTCCTCTTCTGGCCTCTGAGGGCAACACACACACACACACACACACACACACACACACACACACACACACATTTCATTCCAACAAAAATGCTTGATCTAGAATTTTTTAGAACCTGTGAGTCCTAAGCATAAAGTTTCTGGACCCATTTATGATATATATTTTTTTACCTGTCAGTCATTCTAAAACCAAAGAATCTTGGGAAGTGTGCACCTGATACAGATTGTCCTCAGAACAGGGCTACTGTCTTGTCTCCATCCGAACACTGGTCATATTATATGAACAGTGATCTTCTCCTGAATCTATGCCCTAATACATGATGATCAATATACTCCCTTCTTTTAATAACACGGGTATATTTCAGATCAGGAACCCCAGTCAACTACGACTGGGAAAATTAAATGAGAGTTTCTGCCATCACACCAATCCTCCTGCTTAGCAAATCTGTAATGAAAAGGAATAATTTATCGAGGCTTGTGAAAGCCGACAGTTCTAAAGAGATGTCCTTCCTCTTCCCCCAAAGGAAGAGCAGAATTCTCTTTTTACCTTCAACGCACTGGCATTAAGCATAATTTCTCTGTCTGTAGAACTTTACTGGGAAAGGGGAGAAGGGATTAGATTTTTACATCACATCCTATTTTAAGCAATTACAGTCCACAAGTTTTCTTTCTCATTCATCCCCCCTGGGGCAACGAAGAATGAAGAGACACTCAGGGGCCTCAGTTCCCATTAATGTTCACATCCCCATTAGCAGAATGAGCTGGAATTCATTGCATCGAGCACATTGCTCTCTAGTGTGCAGCTGTGTCTAACACGAAGAAGCTGCCTGGCTTGTACCATGGCTGCAGCAGACACACTATATATTCCCCTAGCCTTCATGTGCTGGGCAATGAAAGACAAGACTTCTAGCTCTATATGATATCGTATTGACAGGTATTCGCATGACTTCCACTTAAGATTCTAGTGAATTCTCAGCCTTGGGCAGTGGGGAACTGGAGTTAGTTTGTACCAGCCAGTGAGGTCTGATAGCTACATCTTCTGGAATTTTCCTAAGCCTTTTGCTAAATGTAGTATTGATTATATATATATATATATATATATATATATATATATATATATATTACAGATAGTGGCATAGGTGTGGTGGAAAGGAATCCTTAGACACTGTTGGTGTAAATGTCAATGAGTGTGGCCACTGATGAGATCACCGTGAAGGGGCCTCACAAATCTAAACCTTGACCTAACTATATGGCCTAGGTGTAGCACTCCTGCATATGTATCCTAAAGACACTAGGTCAACACATCTGGGCATATTACGGTGCTATCCACAGTAACCAAGACATGGAGACAGCCTCAGTTCCCATTGCCAGATAAAGAAAATGTGGTGTGCTTACACAATGGAGTTTTATTTAGCCATAAAGAAGAATGAAAGTATGTCATTTGGGGAAAATAGGTGAAACTGCGGACAAGATCATGATGCTAAGGAAAATAAGACAGACTGATAAAAAAGGCAAATGTCTGTGTGTTTCCAGGGTGCTGAACACACATACACACACACACATACACACACACACTCCTGCAGAATGGAAGTAGAAGGCCTCTATTTGGGAAGAATAGAGCCAGTCAAAGTAGGGAACAAGGACATGAAAGGGTAAGGGTTGAATAAGATCTAATACATGATAGAAATATACCCCACTATCATGTACAATGACTATGCATTAATAAAAATTAACTGACATATTTACAATTATGGAAAATATACATGTAAGGAGTATGGTTTTTCCACCCGCCGCTGGTCTTGTCCCGCCACTGCACCAGCCCCACATAACGCACAGAGACTCTGTATTTGATATAATGCAGTTGGCCAGGTACTAGTTTCTTATCGATAGCTCTGTCTTAATTATTAACCCATTTCTATGTATTTCCACGTGGTCTTATCAAGAGCAGAGGAACGGCGGTTCTGCTTTCTCCAGACTCTCCATCTTGACTCCTCCTTACTCCTTCCTCTCTCCTCTTTGTCTCCTAGTTCCGCTTATCTTGCTTTCCTATTGGCCAACAGTGCTTTATTCATTAACCAATATGAGAAACATATTTACAGAATGACATCTCCCATCATATACATATTTATTACTTTTCTTATTGAGGTGAAAAATTCCTAACAAAAACAGCTTAAGGAGGAAAGGGTTTATTTCAACTCAGGGTTTGAGGGTACAGTCCATTGTCAGGGGAGGCATGGCAGCCAAAGCATGAGGCGTTCAGTCACACTGCATCTGCAGTCAGGAAGAAGAGAGAGATGATGCTGATGCCCACTCCCTTCTCTACTTTTTATTCAGTCCAGAACCCTAGACCATATGAGCTGCCACTCACAGTTAAAGGCAGGGTTTTCCCTCCCCAGTTAAGCCTCTTTGGAAATTCCCTCAGAGACATACCCAGCGATGTGTCTCCTTGGTGATTCTAAATTCTATTAAATTGTAAATCAAGATTTCTCCAGCACCTTGCCTGCCTGCATCCCCACCATTATGGACTGAATCCCTGGACTGTAAACGAGCCTCCTCAATTAAATGTTTTCTTTGTAACAGTTGCTATGGTCATGGTGTCTCCTCACAGCAATAGTAACCCTAACTAAGACACCCCAGGTCAGGTTTGCTGGTTTACTACTATTGTTTTGCTTAACATGGATCAGCCCAACACAACAGAGGGCAATTAAGACCAAAGAGATACCTGGCCTCCAGGTCAGCCTGGTGAGTCCTGTGCCTGCATCAACCATCACTGGTTTCCTTGAGTCATTGGTCTGATTATTCTCAGTGCATACACAAGACAGGGTCAGCCTCTGCTTTCAGAGTTCAAGTGATCATGGATGATATTAAGCCTATTCTAGTAGCTAGAGATGTTTAAAACATATAAATCTTTAAAAAATAATAATTGTTTATGCCTTTGGCAGTCTGAACTTCCTTTGGTCCTCTGAGTTTGTCTAATACTAACATTGCATCCTTTGTATACTCCTTTATTTTATAATTTTGTGCATCCCAAATATACCCTTCATAAGCTGACACTGTGGATTTTATGACAGAATCTGAGAAGACATTATATTTCGATTTGCCTGAATCTGATTTTTTGTATCATTGTGTTGCAACATAAATAGGTTACTTTCTGATTGTCTTGTTTAGCCTCTATATTGTCTTGTATAAAATAAATTAGTTATGGCATGTGTGTCTATTCCATTCCCTTTGGCTGTTCTGTATAGCAGGCAAATTATTTTCCAATCATATTCAATCTTAAATTTTATTGGTATCGAAGGGCAAAAGTTTCACCCCTACTAAAAATATTAAGAGTGAGCACCTGCCTCCCTCCTGCCCTTTCAGGCCCTTGCACACAGGTCCTCTGGATTGACTCCCAGTGGCTCCCTCTCAGCCCTGGCTCCTGGGCATACACCAGCTACTGGTCCCATCTGACCCAACGCCAACCTCAGCTGCTTTCCTATTTTCAGGTGTTTCTGGAATTTTCTACTGACAACAGCATTTTAGTTCCCCCAAGATCTTCAAATTTAAAAGCATGTATAATTACATTTTTTTTTGTGCAGTCTCTGGGGAGTTGGAGAGAGAGGGCAAAGCAGGTATTAACACGCCTCTTTGATCAAACACCCTTTGAAAGCACTTTGCTGGCTTTAAAAACTTAAATGATATCCCTGCTTATTTTTCGCCAGTAGCCTTAAAATAGGTCTTCTAAGCTCTGTGCTGGAGATGAAGAAATTAAGACCCAGAGACATTAACTAATTTGTGTAAGGAGGAAGGTTAAGGGTGGGCTTTTAAGCCTGCGGTTTTCCTATCTGACAAGTAATGGCAGAATCTCCCCTCTCCTTTTTTTTTTCTTTTTCTCTTGTTTTAGCTCTTCCTCCTATGATCACCACTGTTATCATAGTCACCATCAACCTCCACAACCATCATCACCATCCTTACTATCATCGCCACTGTCATCTCTACCATCACTTCTACTACAACCATCATCCTGGCCACCACCATAATTACCCTCACCATAATCTTTACTATCACCACCACTAATCATCTCTGTCATCATCATTACCACCAACATAATTCCAACATAATTATCACCACCAAGACTGCCATCACAACCATCATCCTTATCACCATCACCATCATTATGATCACCATCACACACCATCACTACCATCTTCACCATCACTGTAATCACTATCATCATTTTGACCAATATCATCATCATTATTATCACTTTTACCATCACTATCATTGTGGTCATTTCTTTCTTTGCCTCTAATGAACTCTGAGCCTCTTGAGGAGCAGTGGCAAGTTTCCATCACCTAAACATGCTCGACATCTGTTTCTGTTCCAGATATTTAGTTTCCAAAGCCAAACTGTTCAGTTCACCAGTGTTTTGCATATTATGTGGGCCTGGGACAGGGGAACCCTCAGGAAATAGTCATTCAATGAATGGTGTTCCAATGATTCCTTTTGTGCTGGGCCTTATCCATGCTAGGCCCTACCACCAAACTACATCCCTAACTTTTTGACATTTATTTTGAAATGGGGCTTGGGTCTCACTAAGTCACCTAGATGGCCTTGAGTTCACACTGCAGCATAGGCAAACCTTGAACTTTCAATCCTCTTGCCTGAGGCAGGCCCTTTAGTATCTAGGATTATAGGCCAGTGCCAAATGCAGCCATCATTGTTTTGAATGACCATTGAATGAGACTATAATGTGAAGATAAAGGAGAGCTGAATTAGAATGTAACAAACACACAGTAGGGCTATGTTCTCCCAAATCACCTTTAGGTTTGGTGGAGGACAGAAACCAACATGTGCCAATGAAACCTTTCTGTTTGCAATGTTTTTCGGTTAAAAATAAATAAATAAATCGATTGCCGGACTTGCTTTCTGGACCCACCTGCCTTAGTACCTTTGTGGAAGCTGTCATGAGGCTTACATGAGTTAAAGTTAGTTCTAATGCCTTCATTAATTACCCCATTCAAACCCTGTTCTCCAAGTCTCCCTAGGCTACCAGACACTGCCCAAGGAGATCCCCGCCCCCATTCTTCACAGGAAAAGGGTTTGGTATAAATTCCGCCTCTGGGGCCTCTCCTTCATGTTGTTACTTGTGCCTGGTGAGAGTACAGTTGTTCGACAAGGACCTTATGCAACCTCTCCCTCGGCAAGCCCCCACCCTTCCCACCTACCTTTTTAATCTTTTCACCCAGCCAGGGAAGTTGGCTCGACCTCAGACATCTTTTGCACAACCGACAGGTCGAGATGATGGATGGATGGCCTAAATTATTTTGGGTCAAGGACAGTGTTTTAGTTAGCAGTGCAGGTGGTAAATGCTGGTTAAAGGGAAACTAATGACTCTCTAGGTAGACTGGGCCAGATTCGGCTTCTGCCGAGTGACTGTTCCCCTCCCTCATGAGTAATACATTTTTAACAGGCACTGAGGTGCTTTGAGGCCATGCAAATATACTGACTCTCATGAAACTTGCACGTGCTGTTATCTCAATTAGAGATGGAATATCTTCCAAATGGTTATTTTTCCAGCTTCTTTTAAAATGTGACTATTGATTTAAAAAAAAAAAAAAAAAGTTCACCCTAAAGGCTGAAGCTAGAAAAGATGGGCTGGGCCAGGTGGTATGTGCCTTTAATCCCAGAACTTGGGAGGCAGAGGAAGGCAGATACTTTCTGGGAGTTCAAGGCCAACTTGGCCTATATAAGGAGTTCCAGGCTAGCCAGGTCTATGTAGTAAGACCTGGACTTCAAAGAAAATAAAGAAAGTCAGTCACAGGGTTGTCTGAAAATTAGATGAAGCCACGTGTGCTATGTGCACAGCTCTTAGCACAGTGTGGGAGTGGTCAGTATCTCATTAGTTAACACACTATCAATTACTCATTCAATACTCTTGGCATCTTACTGTTTGATGCAGGGGCTTCATGCTTGAAGGAAGATTGTGTGGCTCTGTGTACAGCTAGGAAGAGATGTCATGCAGAAGAGTCTGGAGAGGGAAGCTATCCCTAATAGGACTTAGGCACCATGGGGTAAACTAAGGTACTCTATAGCCCTCGCTATTACCAATTCCTCAAAGTGGATATCTGTGGGTCCCTGGATAAGGCCCCGCTAGTACTTCTCTATAAAGATAAGAGATTCTAGAAATGGCTTCTGTGGAATTGTTCTGAGAGATTAGGGATCGGACCATGGGACCCATGTTCTCCTGAGATGGCTCTTCCATAGAATGGCAGCATTTAGGAGCCTTTTCCTACTGGTGCTGGAATTTGAGCTACTACCAAGGCAGGGTCTTTACCCAGGTGACTGGATGGAGATGCTGGTGCAGTGATGGTATCTGATTCATGTAAGAGGTCAGTAGGAAATCCCCAGCGCTTCCTGTGTAGGTTTCTCTCCCGGCTTTGGGTTCCCAGGGCACTGCTAGAGTCTTGCTGGCAGCCTCCTTCTTCTGGTGCCTCTGCTTCAAGGAAAAGACAACGAGGAAGGCTGGACCCAGGTCTGGGAGCATATAAAAATAATTAAAGGAAAGAACACCCCTGTCCTCACATACAATTCAGAGAACACATGCCCACATCCTCTCTGGAATTGGCCATGGGTGTTGGAGTCTCTCTGCAGGCAGGGCTCAGGAGCAGGGGAGCTTGGAGCATGGTCTGATCCATCCCCAAGGCTGTTTGCCCAAGTGCCCATATAACTTGCAATCAAGACTAGTCTCTATCTCCTCCAGTTGTGCAGAGGACTGTTGGAAGACTTGCTTGTGAACAGTGGTGACTGGCACAAAAGAGGAACTGTACCTGGACCAGATTTCCCTGCATGAATTTGTTGTTTGGAAAAATGACAGGGACCGCCTTGCAATAATGTGTGTTCTAGTGTATGCTGTGTGTGTGCAAGGGCCAGGACATCAGGTAGGTAGGGAACACTCAACACGGGAGAGGAAGGAGGACAGAGGAGAGAAAAGGAGGGTGGGTTGACACACTGAACAGAAACAGTGCTGATCCCATGTGATGTCCATCCTTACAGAAACAGACTCAAGTGAGGCTGTCCTGGACACTCAAGATCTGAAAGGCAACAGTGCAGACTTAGCTAACGAGTAGGAGGGGTTGCTGAGCATGGTGTGCCCCTTCCAAGGGGTGCTGAGGGTACAGCTGAGTGTATATATTTGGGCCTGCTGATTGTACATATGCCCTCAGATTCTTACTTTCCCCTTTTCACAACCGAAGCCTGCTCCTTGCTGGGAAGCCACAGCCTAGGCATTCATGGAGAGATTTGGGCTTTTGAAACAGACATGGTGGGTAGGGGACTTGCATTCTAATTAGGGATATCAAACAGTAAAAACTCCACCTACAGCTCCTCTTGGAAAATCGATGGGTGGATCATGATTAAAGCACCAGAATTTTCCATTTGCCAAACTCACATCGTTCTTGATGCTACATTAAAAGAAGCCCATAGCTAAAGGAAGGAGGCCCTTTCATTATTTGGCTTTCTAGTATTCTGCGGCAATAAGCTCACAAAAGGCCATCGGATGTAATGTCTCTCTTCTTTCATGCTAAAAAGAATCTTCTAGTCTGTCACCATGACCAGAGCTTTTAAGCCCAATTTATATATTATAATCTCACCTATTCATTTGTTCAACAAGTGTTTTCTGACCATCCATCACACTGTGTATGGTGTGTGGCTGTGGTTGCTGATTGGTGACAAGGACTGTAGGAAGACACAGAATCCTGAGGTCACAGGCTGGATTTTGACCAACATTTCCAAATCTCTCACAGGGAAGCAGATGTGTGAATGGAGAGATGGACAATTGAGGTGGTTTCTTAGCTAGAGTTTCTATTGCTATGATGAAACACTATACTAAAAGCAAGTTGGGAAGGAAAGGGTTTATTTGGCTTATGCTCTCACACCATAGTTCATCATCAAAGGAAGTCAGGACAGGAAATCAAACAGGGCAGGAACTGGAAGCAGGCATTGATGTGGAGACCATGAAGGGGTGCTGCTTACTGGCTTGCTCATCAGGACTTGCCCAACCTTGCCTTTGTTACAGAACCTGGGACCACCAGCCCATGATGTCCCCACCTGTAGCTGAAGTTTCTTTCCAGCCTGGTCCCACAGCCATTTAACCCCAAATGAACACAGGGACTATATTAATTAAAACTGTTGGCAGATGGCTAGGGCTTCTTATTGGCTAACTCTGTCTTAATTATTAACCCATTTTTTAAATTAATCTAAGTATTTCCATGTCGTCTTATCTTACTGGAGAAGGGCTCAGACCTGTTACTACTTTCTCCACTGCATGGCATCTTGTGGTGCCTCTCTGCCTCTCTCTCCAGCATGCTCCTCATTTCCTAGGCCTGCCTAACTTCCTGCCTCTACTGGCCAATCAGTATTTTATTCATCAACCAATAAGAGAAACATATACACAGAAGGACACCTCCCCCATCACCCCACCCAGAGTGGGCAGGGCCATCCCCCAAATCAATCACGAATTAAGAAAATGCCACATAGGCTTGCCTATAGCCCTATCTTATGGAGGCATTTTCTAAATTGAGGCTTCTTCCTCTCAGGTGTCTTTAGCTTGTGCCAAGTTGACATAAAAGTAGCCAGAACAGACGGGAAAGAAAACGTACTGGGTGTGAGTCAGCAGGCAGAGCACCAAAGCCAAGAATGAACGTGTGTACAAAGGCTCCAGGTCAGGTGCACCTGGCATGTGAAGGATGGACTGGACCCTGAGCCAGAATCAGCAAAGAAGGAAAGTGGGAGATGAGACATGTGGCAGGGAAGGGTCTTTTCAGCCATGGCAGGATTCTAGTGTTCTCTCTGAGCTGTGTGGGAAATTGCTTCAAGGTTGAAGCATAAGAGTGATGGGAGATTTCTGAGGTGTTTATAGGTCTTCATGGCTACAAGGTAGACATGCTGGTACAAGCAGAATTGGTGGGACCAGGAGAAGACTGTAGGGATCAGGTAATGGGGGAGGGGAGTATGGAAGGGCTCGGAGATGTGCAGCTCTGATTCTGCCGCGTCTATTATTTCTATTATAAATTAGTTTAATATCTAGGTGCATTATAGATAATTATAAGGTTGATGCACTGTGCTAGTAACTTTTCCCTGTGTTGTGACAGATCACCCAACAAAAGCGACTTAAACTAGGAAGAGTTTATTTTGGCTTACAGTTTAAGGGTACTGTCCATTGTGGCTGGAAGGCATGGTCTCGGAGCATAAGTTCACACCCACAAGCAGGAAGCAGAGAGAGATGCCTGCTGGTGTTCACTTTCCCCTTTGAGTTGACTTTAGGACCGCAGATCCTTGGGAGGGTGCCTCCCAGAGTTAAGGTGGGTCTCTCCACCTCAGTTAACACAATCTAGAGCTCTCTTACAGATATATGCCTGGAGGTTCGTCTCCTAGGTGATACTAGATCATATCAAGTTAACAGGTTAAAACACGAAGAATGCCAGATTCCTAAGGTAGACTCCACTTTGGCATGAATGTGGCTTGCAAACCTGACACCTGATCTTCAGTGTTATCTAGGTCTGAACTGATCGATTCTATGACTCAAAGGGTCTGTCAGTGTGGTGAGTTTCTCTTCGGTGTCCTGGGAACTTCCTCATGGGGGGGGGGTGGATCAGGACATGTTTCTTGGGGAGAGGGGAGATACCAACACAGTATTCTTGGGATCCGGTAGCACCTGGCTCCAAATGCAAGCAGTATGCCCACACTCTTGAGTCTCAGAAGGGAGAGAATGGGAGCTGGATTGTGCTACGCAGCCACTCCAGCTTGTCGGCTAAATCTGCAACCCTCCCCACCATATTTGGGTCCATCCCCAACACATCTTTGCCCTTCCTCCCCTGGAGGAAAGTTGAATTTCTGCTTCCCTGCTAGAGCTTCCTCCATGAATCCAAACTCCCTGGAAAAACACAAGGCATTACATGAGGCAGGCAAAGAAATCAGGGTCCCTCGGTTAAAATACAAGGCTTGGGACTGTTCAGAAATGCGTGTGTCCCTTTCATTGCAGATCCTTGGAAACATTTTACAAGCAGAGTTAATGGATGGAGGAAAATGTTTAATGCATAATAAAGTTGGGCCATATGTTTTTTTTTTTCCAAAGAGAGAGAGAGAGCAGGGTAGCTTCAATGCATTCTTTGTCAAGCTAGCCACAATCTAATTAATGACGAAAGCATTTGGGTCTCACTGCAGAGCATGGGGAAGACAGCTTAACCCTGCCTCCCTGTTACCTCTTAAGGCTAAAGGAAATCCCTACCCCCAAATATTTTCCAAATTAATGTGTCTAACAATCATCTCTGTCAAAAAATGCTTTTTTCCTTTCCTGAGTTTAGTGTTGGCTCGATTTCAAACATGGAATTTGTAGTTTTGTCTGTGAAGTCTCAGGCTAGTGACCCCAGGCCCGGAGTCCTTAGCAGTGCCAGCCTGTGTTTCTAGAAGTCTGTGGGTTTTTTCCCCCTAGCAGTTTTAGAAGACACAGCCTTGAACCTAGAACTGGAAGTACCCGTCTCATCTTCAGAGGAAGAACGCAGATGGCTTCAGGTGAAGCTCAGAGGGAGGGAATGAATCTACTGGCTTCTGGGTGGTGGAAGTTCCTACCCATGAAATAAAAAACAAAACAAAAACCTGCTTTCTTCCCCACAAGTGAAGCAGGTATCAGCAAGTCCAAAATGCACTCAGCTTCCCTGCCCCCTGGTTATAAACAAGGCTGATAACATCCCTTCTTCGGGGGCAAACAACCCTTCTCTTTCCCTCCAAGATCCTAGAAGCATGCTTCATTTTCTAAGTACTCAAACCTTTCTTCCACATTCACACAGCCTGGCTGCCCCTCCAGGGACCAAATGGGCTGTCCCATCCTCCCCTCAACCTCCCTGCCACCACATACTGCCTTCCTGTTGCCTCAAGTCATGCCGCCCTTCAACGGGGAGCCCAGACACTCCCTTCCATCATCTAGTACCCAGTTATAGGGGAATCCAACATCCAAGTTCCTGGAACCTGTGAAGTTGCTGTGTATCCAACTCTCAAGACTCTTTCTGGATATATAGGACCTTTTCCTTCCCTGCATCTGGCAGTTGCTTTCTTCTCCAGCTTCTCCTGCCCCCAGAATTCCTCCACAGAATACCCTGAGGGTGACATCTACTCTCAAAATTTCTGCCACTCAATGGACCACCTCTTATTCTACCTGTGCGAGCCCCTTATTACCTAGCTACAACCCCAACAATAGATACCACAAATGCCTCAGGATGCAACTAAAGTCACTGGCCTATGGCCCAAGTGGGCTCTTCCTGGCGCGATCTTCTATGCTGGTGACTCCCTACCCTTCTCCACTCCTGACTGCCTCACCCAGATGACAGTCTCAGGCCTGATACATATAGAAGCTTTCACTCCTACCTTTCAAAAAGTAATGTATTTACCTCTCCAGTTTATCCTTAACCTCGGAGGTGGGGTGGGGGTGGGGGTGGGGAATGCTCTAGAACAATCGGGGAAATTGTCAACCCATACTGCTTGCTCTCCCCCCTCCCCGCACCCGTGTGCTATCTACCTATTCCCCACAGTGAGCTTTTAAGATTAGAACTGGGCATTCAAATGCTCAGAGGGAAAGAACTTGCCTGAGGACCCATAGCTAGTGCTGAGAGCACCCCCATTAATATTCATAGCATTCATTCATTTTTATTTATTTACGTCCACAGACTGTGCTCCTATTTATACTTCTATTCCCAGAGCAGTTTGTATATTGGTTTAAGTAAAGAGCTCATCCCTCAACGAATGCAGCCATTTAAATTTTACATTTATATTTGATATTAATGGCGCTCACCCTGTACACCAGGAAGCCATGCTCATCAAATGTATTCCTGTGATAGCATTTGTGATCAAGACAAAACACCTTAAATAAATAAACTGTCTTGAGACTAGAAATATAGGCTGCACAGTAGTTAATTCTTCTCTCCTATGATCGGTTGTGGCCAGAACAGTTACATGAATGAACGAACCCCTAAGGCATGCATGTGTAGTCATATTTGTGTATACACACACAGGCTGTCTTTACTCCATGTTCTATTGCTGTGAAGATACATCGTAGCCACAGAAACACCTATAAAATGAAGCATTGAATTGGGAGTTTGCTTATAGTTTCAGAGGCTTAGTCCATTATCATCATGGCAGGGACTGTGGTGGTAGATATGGCAGGCATAGTGCTGGGGATCTAGTTAGAGGCTACATTCTGATCTGTAGGCAGATAGGGAGATTCTGGGATTGGCATGCACTTTTGAACCCTCAAAGCCTACCCACTTCCTCCAACAAGGCCACACCTCTTAATCCTTCTAATCCTTTCAAATAATGCCACTCACTGCTAAGCATTCAAATACATGAGCCAATGGGCACCATTCTTATTAAAATCAC
This sequence comes from Phodopus roborovskii, assembly GCF_943737965.1. NCBI lineage: Eukaryota > Metazoa > Chordata > Mammalia > Rodentia > Cricetidae > Phodopus > Phodopus roborovskii. The sequence continues at coordinate 4,257,199 of NW_026126598.1, read as the reverse complement.
CACACATGCCTTCATACACATTTTGAAAAAGATTTTAAAATTTTATTTTCATTTCATTTATGTGTATGAGTGTTTCTCTATGTGTATGTCTGTGCACCACATGCATGCAATTCCTGTGGAGGCCAGAAGAGAACATCAGATCCCTTAGAACTGGAGTTACAAGAGGTCATGCGCTACCATGTAGGTAATTGGAACCAAGCCTCGATCTCTGCAAGAAAAGCAAGTGCTCTTAACAACTGAAACCTCTCTTTAGCCCAATGCACACACATTTATGGATGCATGCATGTAAACACCCATGCGTGCATATACCACATACACTCATGAATGCATACTCACCTGCATGTACACATGTACGTAGACATATACCCATTTCCTTTTACCACATTGAAATTTATAATTCTATTCTGTATTATGAGACTCCCCCTCTCATTATCCTGTTTATAATGTTATCTATTTTTAAACATCCTGAGAGCATCGCCTAAGATGCAGGAGAAAGAATCTCAGGCTTTTGATCAAGTGCAGAAGTTTGTGGAATAAATGTCAATATATTATCTATTATAGGGATTTTGTCTTCATAAAATACACACTAAATTACTGTGTACAATATTCAGTAAGACAGAGACAGAAAGTGACACTGTAAAAGCATTGGCCAATGAAACACTATAACCCAAACTCCAGGTCCAGGTCTAGCTGCCAGCCTCCTTTTTTTTTTTTTTTTTTTTTTTTCTTTCTTTCCTCCTCTTTCTTTCTTCCTTCCTTTCTTTCTTCCTTCTTTTCTTCCTTCCTTTCTTTCTTCCTTGTCTGTCTTCTTTCCATTCCTTTCTTTCTTTCTTGTCTGTCTGTCTTTCTTCCTTCCATTCTTTCTTTCTTTTTTGAGATAGGGTCTCTATATATAGCCCTGACTGTCCTAAAACTTGATATGTAGACCAGGCTAGCCTTGAACTCATAGAGATCCATCTGCCCCTGCATTCCAAGCACCGCCACATCCCACATATTCTTTTTTAAATAATATTTTTATTATTTGAAACCTTCATACTATTTTGTAATATACATTTATCATATCCATCCACCAGTACCTCCCTCCCCAGGGAGCCTCCACTCCATCTCCCTCCCAATTTTATGACATAACTCTTTTAATTGTTATTAATAACTATGAGTCCAGTAAATGCTACTCATGCGCATAGGTGTGTGGGCATCCACTGGTGTATGAGCAACATACCAGCAGTCAAGTCCCCCAAGGAGACTAGTTCTCCTTCCATCAGCAACCATCAACTGCCAATAGCTCCTGCCATAGGAGTGGGGACACCCCCCCCCCATGTACCAGCCATTTGTCTAAAAAGGAAAGTCCTGCCTCACTTGTTGGCTTTTGTTTTCTCTTAGTCAACGATGCACTTTCAGACCTGTAATCATGAAATTAAGCTGCCTGTTCCTCTAAGCTTGGTTATGAATGCTAGACCTTTTCTCTGGCTATGGCTAGTGAACACATCTCAGTCTAACTCAATTTGTGAACCATGAGCCAGTTTGTGCTGGTCCATGTGGTTTCAGTGGAACATTTTCCATTTTGCACTGGTGTATTAGTCACCTTTCTGCTGTGTGACCAAAAAAAAAAAAAAAAAAAAAAAAAAACTTAAGGAAGAAAGCATTTATTTAATCTTATGGTTCTGGTTCACAGGGATGGAGTCCACCATGGTGGAGAAGATATGTTCAATCTCATTTCATTTTCATAGTTCACTAATGGGATCACTCTTGATTTTTATTTTGCCAATGATAAGACAGAGGTTGAGAGAGGCTGAAGACATGTGAACACCACAATGATCAAAACAGAGGTTCAAAACATATGTGTTTGCTTTCCCCAAGAGCTAGAAGACTGAGGAGGGTAGGAAGACCTCTGTGGAAGGGTAAAGAAATGTAAATGGGTTGATGATAGAGGATATGTAGATGACAAATAGATAGATGGATGGGTAAGATGGTAGATGGTTGTGAGTCACCGTGTGGTTGCTGGGAATTGAACTCAGGACCTCTGGAAGAATAGCCAGTGCTCTTAACCTCTGAGCCATCTCTCCAGCCTGAGCACCAGCATTTGCATCACAGCAATGAATGCTGTGATTATGAAATGTTGGGTAGCTTACAGATGCCTAAGACTCCAGATCATAGGGATATGATGCCCTCTTTTGGCCTCCTTGTGCACCTGCACACTTGTGTGCATACACTGACACAGATGTGCGCACGCCACATACATAAAATAAAAATAAATCTCTTAATAAAAAAAAGAAATCATGCCTTCCTGGGCTCTTGAGAGTTTATAGGGGCTCTGTCAGTAAACGGGAGAAGTGGGAGCATTGTCTAGAGCAGTGGTTCTCAACTTTCCCAATCTGCAACCTTTTAATACAGTTCCTTGTATTGTGATGACCCCCAACCATAAATTAATTTGCCTTTATAACTGTAATTTGCTACTGTTATGAATTGTAATATAAATAGCTGTGTTTCTTAGGCTATCTCTGTGAAAGGCTTGTTCAGACCCCAAATGGGTTGCAACCCATAGGGTAAGAACCACTGACCTAGAAAAGCTTCTGAGGAGGCATCTGTGATTGCTACTGGGAAAAAGGAATGATTAGAAAATTCAAATTTTTACTGGGTGGTGGCACACGCCTTTAACCTAGCTCTTGGGAGGCAGAGGCAGGCGGATGTCTGTGAGTCTGAGGCCAGTCTGGTCTCCAGAATGAATTCCAGGACAGGCAGGCCTACACAAAGAAACGCTATCTCATAACAACAACAACAAAAGAAAATTCAAATTTCCTGAAATAAAAATCTATGTTGCACTAATCCAGAGGATAAAAACCACGAAAGCAGAAGGAACAAGACAGGGCAAGAAAGTGGCACCGGGACGGGGTGCAGCCTCCCCCGCAGCCTCGATGGGACACTCTTTTGTGTGGGCTTAGTCCTCTCGTGGGTCCTTCAGAGAACAGGTGTAGCAACCATGCAGAACATGACAGTTTTGACAAAAAGAGACAGTGAGTGGGTGAGAGGGTGATAAGATGGTGTGTGTGTGTGTGTGTGTGTGTGTGTGTGTGTGTGTGTGAAGGCATCCAACAGCATCCATGAGCCTCCTACATCCTATTCGCCCTTCATCAATCAATAGATTCCTCTGGTGCTTTTACATTTCAGGTTTGCTGTTCTTTTCACATCGCGGTCAACACATAGCAGTCAGCATGGGGCACAAACAGCTCTTTTGAGACTCTGCTTTCAGTTCTTCCCAGAAAGTGACTCACAGCACAATCCCTGGGTTGTTTGTTGGCTGCAGCTGTCCTGGTTAGTTTTTATTGTCCACTTGATACAACCTAAGAGTCACCTGGGTAGGGAGAGCCCCTATTGAAGAATCACCTTAATCAGATTGGTTTGTGGACATGTCCTTGGGCATTTGATAGAGAAGGGCAGAGCCACTGTGGGCTTTCCACCCTGAGGCAAGTGATCCTCATCTGTATAGGAAGGGTAGCTGAGGTTGAGCCAGAAAGGAAGCCAATAAAAAGCCTTGAGTTCCTGCCTTGATTTTGTTCAGTGACAAATTGTGACATGGGAATGTATGCAGATGAACCCTTTCTTTCTCCAAGTTGCTTTTGCGCGCACACATTCATGTGCATGCGTGTGTGCATGTGTGCGTGTGCACATGTGCATGTGTGTGATTGCATGCAGAGGTCAGAGGACAACGTTGGGTGTCATTCCTCAGATACTGTCCACCATATTTTGTTTTGTTTTATTTTGACACAGGGCTGGCCTGGCTCTCCCTCAGATTCCTGGCTCTAGGCTGCCTCTCCCTAGAGGCACCCCCGACTCCTCCAGTGCCTCTGGCCAGACCTACAGTGTCTTTCCTTAGAATTCAGAACCTGTGACCAGGGAGGTCAGTGGACTCCCCTAGCACACCTGCCGTCAAGAACTCTAAAGTGGTCAGCAGTACCTTGTGACTCTCACCCACCTACACAAACAGCTTCATTTGCACGGCATTTTATTCTCTCTGTTAGCAAATGTCCTTGAGGTGAGCTGTCCAACTGTGGCCTGTTCTTTCATTCCATCATTTGAGGGGTACAGGGTAAAGAACAGGCTTTAGGTGTGCAGGGTCACAGTTCTTCAGCTGGTCCTGTTTCTAGAACTTAATCTTGAAAGCCCTGCAGACTTTAGTCTCTGCTACAACACAAAGCAATTTCTTAAATAAGTGTGGTTCTGCACTCCCCCACCCCCACTCCCCCACTCTCCACAAAGTGACCACTGTAGACGTGGGAAGCCGGAAGCCTGTGCGGCAAAGATGCACTGCCTTGGGTCCAGGTGAGGATGGGTCGTAAGGTGCAAAACATTCTATTGCTGTTTAACAGCTTTGACCTGCCCACAGTCACTATTGCTCTGGGGTCACCCCATATGTGTCCTTGGATTATGGGGCTGGGGGAGGCAGGCACATCGACCTAATCAATTCCCACTCACCCTGGCCAGGGATGGGCTGACTTTGGCAGCGAGATCACCAGTTGCCCTTGAAGTGGCAATGGGGTGCAGCTTGGGTGGGAGGCGCCAGACAGAGGAATCCCTCCACATTCCACATCCCAAGTGGCAAGTGATCTTAAATTAATCCTCCCAGAGATGTGCCCCACTGTGGGTGTTGTTCAGAAACTCGTGCCGGAAAAGGAAGAAGAAAATAAGAGTTTCTGAAACTGGAATTTTAAAGGGCGCAGACAGAGTGAGGTAGCACCCCACTGTTGCTATTTCTTTCTTTGTATTAAAAAAAAAAATGCTTCTCCTAACTTTGAAAGTAGCTACTGCCTTTTTTTTTTTTGAAAAAAAAAAAAGAAAGAAAATCAAAGCCCTACCAACCATTTCCTTTTGACAATGGAGAGGGAGCTCCCCCCCATCCCACCCCAGTACCGGGCTTGTGTGGAATACAGACTGCTGGCTTTACACAATTCACAGCAGGTGTGGGCTATTTTTACTGCAGAACACCTAGGCAGACTTACCGAGTGGGCAGAGAGGAGAGAGGCCAGCCTCCCACCTCTGACCCCAGTTGATGGCTCCCGGGTGGGACTCAGCCTGCAGCATCTTTGTTTCTACAAGAGCACCTGTGGGAGTCCCCATTCTGACATTCAATCCTCACCACAGGCAGACTCAGCAACCAGCAAGCCTAATCAGGCTTGCCTTCCTTCATGGACGGGGATTGCCCTTCAAGGTGCCTTCCTGCCTGTGGCTGGGTTCCAAGGTTGGCTGAGGTGACCTTCCTACTGCAGAAGAAGGGCCCTTTGATCTACTTGCTGTCTTACTACTCTTCTTATGTTGTCCCTGTCACAAGGACCATGGATTTGTTAGTCTTCACTTACCAGTGAGTGACTACATTTTTAACGATGGTGGGTCATAGATCTCCATGTCAGAGGCATTGGTGGCCTCAGAGAAGGAACTCAGTATGGTGGCTACTGTGTAATACCTACATTAGCTTGCCGGGTGCCATCATCCAGAATGCCTTCTATAAGGATGCAGCCTTCCAGGCAACAGGCTCCCTGGTCCTGTCTCTGGGATGGGCTGTGGCATCTGACCTGAAGCCAGCTTCCTGTGTAGGTTGATGACTGTGCCCTCTTCAGCAAATGTATGAGGTCACAGGTATTTTCCTGAAGCAGATAGAGCCAGAAGGGTCAGCAGGACATGAACACTCTGTTGAGAGACACATCTCACATGTTCTCGATGCCTTTCTATCCTTTCGCACCAACCCTCTGCATTCTGTCCAGCCCAACAATCACAGGTGTCAGTGTCCAGCAGAACTGAGTGGAATGAGTCCTCCAGGTGGATGGGGCTCCTTTCCACAAGTTGTATAAAGTGATGATCTAAATGAGGCCAGTAAAAAGAAAAGAGGCAGGCCAGTCTCTAGCTATGGCTCACAAGCTAGAGGAAGGTTGGGGGAAGGGGGGCTGCTAGGCAGCCATCAGAGTGGTTCCCCCATCAGGGCAGCCTTAGTGGACCAGATGGCCAGGGAGTCATGGGGAGACACACCTGTATTTCCCCTCTATATGTACAACACACATGCACATATATGTATGTATGTATGTATGTATATATATATATATATATACACAAACATACACACACATATATATTATATATATATATATATATATACACATACACACACAAATATAAGGACACACTCTCATGCTGTCTTAGTTATTATTCTATTGGTGGAAACCCCCATGATCAAGAAAATTTATAAAAGAAAGCGTTTAATTGGGGGCTTGCTAGCAGTTTCAAGGGGCTAGCACATGGCTATTATAGCACATGGTGGCAGGCAGGCAGGCAGGCAGAGTGCCAGAGCAGTAGCTTCCAGCTTACACCTTATCCATAGGCAGAGAGGCAGAGAGAGGAAGATTGGACCTAGCATGGGCTTTTGAAACCTAAAAAACCCACCCCCAGTGACGCACCTCCTCCAACAAGGCCATAATTCTCCGAACGGTTTTGGGTCATGTGACTGGATTCCATTGTGGCTTTGCTGAGATAACCTGATTCTGGGGAGGAGGAAGCTTTGCTCTCCTGTGATGGGTTCACCCACATTTTCAAAAGAGACTGAAAAGCAGTCATACTGATGACTAAATAATAAAGTTCTCCAATGGTCAGCATTTCCTTATTGACTGGTCTTCCTCCCCAAGCCCCACCACCCACAAATCTCAGAACAAACTTTGCTTTTCTCCTGTAGTTTGGATTCCTAGGGCAGTTTAGGAGGGGACACTGCTGGTAGCCACATCATCCTGCATGGCTCTGGCCCTGGCCTCTCCATGGAATTTCTGTGGTGCTTTGGTTTTCTTTATTCTGTTAAAAGGGTGAGGCCCTGAACACAGATGGTACCCCTCCAGCGCCAGTAATTATGGCTGCCACGGTGGCTCTGATAAAGTTCTGAGGGCTGCCTTGGGTGCTGTGGCTCTGCCTTTGTTCTAAAAACGTCACTCTCCTCCTTAGGAAGTGAAGAAAGATGGATGATGGTATCTGGGGAGTGGGCTGGGGATATCAACAAGAGACTCACCATTAAAATGCCAATAGTCCTGGCACCCTCAAAGAGGCATTGGAGAGAGTAGGGGAGGCTCATCCGCTCTAAGCTCTGCTGGGGGTTTCAAGAGAATCAATGAGCAAACACAGGGGTTGCTGTGCTTGCGATATGTAGAGGTGGTAGCACTACTTGGTGGCTTGTTGCTGCCTGGAGGGCCCTGTATTTCCTGTTAGAAACCATGAGGTCAAGTTTAGGAGGCAGGGAGGGGAACTGAAGGCTGTCCCATTGGCAAGGCAAGAAGTTGGCCCTTTGGAGGGAGTGGGCATATGCAGTGAGACAGAATTTGTAGGCCATGACACCAGGGTGGTTGCACAAATGAACTCACAGCTGCTGTGATAGCATGCACAGGACCCGTACAAGATCAAGCCAGCCAAAATCCCAGTGGGAGTGAGGGAGGAGCTCATGAAGCCCCCCCCCCACCCAAGGAGATACTGGCCACTGATGGAGAGTCAGTTTTTGTCCTGAGATGTGGACAACGGGAGTGTGTCTACCCATGCTCCAGTAGATGTCCCTACACCCATGCACATACAGATATCACTAAATGGATTCAGTGTTTAAAAAAAGAAAAACACATGAAGTTGGTAAGGAAAACTGGTGGTAGGGATGGAGGAGGGATTGGAAGGTGGGTTTAACTAAAACACACATTATATGCATGTATTAAATAAATAAGAAATATAAAAGAAGCTAATGTATTAGAAATTCTTTCCTAAGAACCTGCTCAAATTCCTAGGCTAGAGTCTCAACTCTCTGAAGCTCAGAGGGTGTCTTAGTTAAGGTTGTCTATTGTTGTGAAGAGACACCATGACCACAGCAACTATATAAAGAAAACATTTAACCGGGGTGGCTCACTTATAGTTTCAGAGGTTCAGTCCATTATTATCATGATGGAAAGCGTGGAGAGATGAGGGTAGTCATGGTCCTAGAGCTGAGAGTACTATATCTTGCAGGCAACTGGGAAACAACTCAGACACTGGGCGGTATCCTGAGCATAGGAAACCTCAAAGCCCACCCCCACAGTGAAACACTTCCTTCAGTAAGGCCATACCTACTCTAATAAAGCCATACCTCCTAATACTACCACCCCCTAAGGGATTATGGGGGCCAATTACATTCAAACTACCATAGAGGGCAAATGAATTGAGACAAAATCTTTTTTTTAAAGGCAAATACTGAAAAATGAGGTCAGTAGTTGGTCCTGTCCCAATAGGATGGCTACACCCAAAAGCCAAGGAACAAACCCCCAAATCTTGACCTTGGACCTCTCCACAGGGGTGGGGAGGTGAGGTTCTTTTAACCATCATCAGATCCATGTACCATCCATATGAGTTCTAATACAGCAGGTGGGAATTTCATTTCAGTAGTTTTTCTGCTTTAGTGTAAAAGACCCGCTTAGCCTTTATTTAGTTCTTCATCTCTGATAGTGAAGCACTTGCATCTCCTAGGATGTCAGGGAAAGATTAGCACACTGAAGAACAGAGGACCAAGTCTCCAGTCTCTGTTCTCTGGGTCTTTACGTATCTTCACATTTCGGGACTTCATTGAAAAGAAGTGAGAAAATGTGTCAATAAATGTGGTCAGTTGATATGGTGGGTTGAAAGAAAGTGGTCCCCATAGGGAGTGACACTCTTAGGAGATGTGGCTTTGTTGGAGTAGGTGTGGCCTTGTTTGAGGAAGCGTGTCACTGTGGAGGCAGGCTTTGAGGTCTCATTTGTTCAAGCTACAGCCAGTACAACAGTTTACTTCCTGTTGCCTGCAGGGCCAAGATGTAGAGCTATTTGCTACCTTTCCAGCACCCTGTCAGCCTGCATGCTTGCTGCCATGTAAAGGACCAAACCTCTGAAACTGTAAGCCAGCCCCAGTGAAACATTTTCCTTTATAAGAGTTGCCATGGTCATGGTGTCTCTTCATAGCCATAGAAACCTTGACTAAGGCAATTGGGATGCTCATTTCTATTTGGGTGGTGAGTTGGTGTTTATGGCATGCAAAGACAGCTTTCTTCCATGAAGTTTTCAGAAAAGAAACTGCATCTGTGTTAAAAGATTCTACAAGACTGATGAACTAAGTAGAGATTTGGGGTTGTAGAGCCTTGGAATAGTGCAGATCAGAAGCCAAATTATCTCCCTAATAGCCACCCATTGCCCTCCTCTGTGTCTGACTTAGCATCCTTTTGTCTATCAGGTAAAACTCTCTCTCTCTCTCTCTCTCTCTCTCTCTCTCTCTCTCTCTCTCTCTGTGTGTGTGTGTGTGTGTGTGTGTGTGTGTGTGTGTGTATGTGTGTATAGTATTTTATGGACATATTATATATTTATGTATGTGTGTCTGGGTATAAAAATGCTATGTGTATACAGGCACCCACAGAGGCCAGAAGAAGAGGCTAGCAGATCCCCTGGTGATCAAGTTACAGGCAGTTGTGAACTGAGAATTGAACGCAGGTTCTTTGGAAGAGCAGCAAATCTCTCTCAATTGTTGAGCCACCTCTTCAGCCAAAAACTTTTGTAATATATTCTTAGTGGACCCAAAGGTCTTAGTCATCAGATATCAGCTGAGACCTGAACCTATAGCTCAGGTCTCCCTGTGTTGCTCTGAAACCCACTGTTCTGTGGCAGACTTTTCCTGGGGAGACCAACACTCTTCACACATGTCTACATACTCACCCCAGATTGTGAACCCCAGACAGACCAAAGTACAGCTACATCACCAAAGTCTATCCCAGCATGGGTAATGGCTCACAGAAGCTGGCAACTTGGAGCACACTACACAGCCTATAGACAGCTCAACAGATTGGTGAGTACCTTTTCTTGGTGGCTCAATTGGACTGAGCCTCTTCCAGGCACCTCAGCTAGTCGGGAATTCCTTCTAGGCTGTTCAGCTGGTCCCTGCTTTATCCAAGTACCAAGTCTTATCTCAAGAGTCTGCTTGGATTGTCGGAGAGTGACTCAACAGTCTTTGATGTTTGTAGACTCTTTGGGAAGGAGGAGCCTAATGTATCTGGTTGGTGTCAGGGACTTTCTGAAGCTATTTTGAGTTGTGGATTTCCTGTTTTTTAGGAACTTTCCTGAAGGATAGAATGTTTCAATCATGGCGGAAACTGTTACACAGCCCTGCCTACCTGGTATTTCTATTTTAGTCCCTGTTCTATTGCTGTGATAATACACCATGACTAAGATGTAACTTACAGAAAGAGGCATTTAATTTGGGGCTTGCTCATAGTTTCAGAGGGTTAGTACATGACCATCATGGTGGAGAGCATGGCAGCAGGCAGGTAGACATGGTTCTGGAGCAGTTGCTGAGAGCTTCATGTTTATCTGTAGCCAGGAGACACAGAGAGAGACTGAGCCTGGCATCGGTTTTGTACCTCCCCCCCAGTGATACACTTCCTCTCACAAGGACACACCTACTAACCTCGAATTTACAGGAGCACCACCACAGTTTGCATCCACGGAGTTGAAAAGTGTCTCGATTTATTACTTTCTTCTGTTACTACAGAAACTTGGTGACACTGTTACCACACTGGAACATGGTATTTGGGGTACCCTTTATCTGTATTTCTGAACCACAGTCATTCATATTCAACTCCAGAATGAACTATTTCCTATTCTCTTTGAGGTGAGAGCTATGTGGGCATTTGTGTGTGTATCAACAATACTTCCATTTGTGCCGGTTCAGGAAGAAAAAAAAAATTCCGGGGGGTTTTCCCTGCGCTCTTGGGTGCACAAGGACCCGATTGCTCATTCTTCCTCTCTGATTTCTGATTCTGCCAGGGGCACTGTTAGAATTACAGTGCTGATAAGGGGGAAACTGGGCCAGGATTTAAATTAATGCTTTTAGACAAATATCCGTTCAATCTCCAATTCTAATGCTAATTACATCTGTGGATCAAAGGCCACTCACTAAAGTTTGGCTTCTGAAAAACAGGAAGAGATTTACTTTCTTGTTTGATATTTTCATGGGACTTGATGGGGAGGGAGAGGGAGGAGAATGAGATGGCGGGAGGTGGGGTTTCTGTCCCAGCCTCCTCTGGGGGGGGGTCTAGGCCTTCTGTGTGAGGATGTGGGAAGGGACATTGAAGCTTTGATGCTCCTGCTTCACCCTTCCCTTTTGCTCTGAGGCTGTCTAGGCTCCAGAAGAGGCTGCCTGGGCCACAGGCAGAGAAAAGATGAAGGATTGCCACCTACACCAGGAGTGAACTCCAGTGTGAACCTTGGACCCTTGGTGATGCAAACAGTGTATACCCAATTGCAAAAGTAGCCCCCTACTAGGGCTGTTGGTGGGGGCACATCTGCGTATCTGTAGGGAAGTCTCCAACCTTCCTCTCATTTTACTGTGAGCTTGAACTACCTTAAACAATAAGGCATGTTTAAAATGGGGAGAACCGGCCCCATTGAACTTCTTAACCATGAGCAAAGGGTCTTTAGAGTCTAGGTCCCTCTTCCCTTGTAGAATACAGAGTTAGAATGAAAAGACCACAGAACAAGAGCTTTGCTAAAACCTCCCCCTAAGTTTCTACCAACAAACCAAAGTATGATTCCTTTAAAGTCCAACCTGGGGAACCAGCTGGGCTAACTTACAAAGCATAAGAGAAGCCACACCGGCAAGTCTCCACCCTGTGTGGATGATGGCTTCTCCATGGTGGAGAAGATGGACATCGTTTCCTAACATTCCCCAGCCACTGTATATGCTAGCCTATTCTGCTACCACCACCTGAGACCACATGTAATTAGAGTAGAATTGCACACAAATGGCAGGGGCAGGGTGGGGGGGGTGGATTGTGGTGGAATCTCAGATGAGGGTCCAATGACCTCTGTAACTGCTCCCTCTAGGAGAGAATGTCCTCGGCTCCCATTATGATAGACTGTCACAGTAGGCACAGCTGTTCTGATGAAGATGATGGCAGTTAGTCTGGAGGAAAAGCTCCTTGTTACAGAGACAGGTGAAGCAGAGGGATGGAGACCCAGGCCTGTGTGGCCGATTGAGGTGGCAGAGCAGATAAGGGAGAGGACAATGTGGTCAGGGTAGAAATCCAGGGTAGAAATCTGAAGTAGAGCTTGGGTTGACCTGAAGCCAGGATAACATGGATGGCAGGAGGCAGCCTGGTGTTAGAAGAATCCAGAAACAAATATGACACGGGAATACCTGAGTACCTGCCTCCTCCTTTCTCCAAGGTGACTTCACTCAGTTCCACCCATAGGTGTGTCTACCGGACAGAGTGCCACAGAGGCCTGAGACAACCTGTGTTTGTATGCCTGGATGTTAACCCTTTTTATCCCTCTCTCTGCTGGTCTCACTACCAGCCCCTCTCCACCCCCCCAAAAAAAAAAACGAAACAAAACAAAAAAAACCCCACCATTCTCTCTGACTCATTCATTCATTCGTTCAGCCATTGATTGGATGTTGCTGTGATATGCCCTGACCAAAAACAACTTGGGGAAGAAAGAGTTCATTTCAGTTTACAGGTCACAGCCTGTCACTGAGGGGAGTCATGGCAGGAACCCAAGGCAGGAACTAAAGCAGAGACCACGGAGGACCACTGCTTTCTTACCGGCTTACTCTCAGTGGCTTGTTCAGCCTGCTTTATAAAATCACCCAGGACTACCTGCCCAAGGATGACACTGCGTACAGAGGGCGGAGCCCTCCTGCATTAATCATCAATGAAAAAAATGCCTCGCAGACACACTCACAGGCCAACCTGGCGAAGGCATTTTCTCAGTTGAAGTTCCCTCCCCACAAGTACCTTGAGTTTGAGTTGAGTTGATCAAAAACTAATCATCATGATGGATAGTCACAGAACTGACCCACAAGAGCGCACAGCTATTGAGCACACAAACCAAGGAACATGCAGCTACTATTTGAGAGTAAATAAGGTGGGCAGGAGGGTCCATTCAGAGGGACCATTGGGGTAGGCTTCCCAGAGGAAGGTCTACTGAGATGCAGGCTTGGAAGATAAGAATCAGACCACATGGAAAGATTTAGGGGGAAGAATATTCTAGGCCAACAATGGAAAAAGCTAAAGCCTCAGGTGGAATGTACTAGAAATGTATCAAAGAGTCCAGACCCTGAATGTAAGTGCAGGAAGCTTGAGGAAGTCAAGACAACTGGGAGGGAGAGGTCACAGTGACCCTGAAACCTGCTCAGGCAGGGTGTAGCAGCTCCTAGCAGAGACTATTCTATACTAACCAGGAAGCCCTGACTGCTTGTGCTGGGCAGTGGTCCATGTCTGACAGCAGTTTTCAGATACATATGGACTATCCTGCTGCCTTGGGTTTGCAGGATGCCAGGGGTCCCTGTCTAGACCCTGACTCTCTGCTTTAGCTCCTGATAATCTGCCCTTCACACATATTCTGAGATAAAAGAGAGAGACCTCAATAGCTCTGACCCCAGTCATTCCTATTCCTGGCCTTTGGAAAGTGCTGGACAGTTTCTGAGTTCACCGATACTTCCCATCAGTCATGTGGAGTAGGATTCCTCTTGTGATATTTTTCTGAGCATGGCACTTCAAGCAGTACCTAAAGTGGACAACTTCCCATTATCTAATTCACTGTCTTCCTGGTTCAGCTGACCACTTCATCAAGTAACATTGTCAGTAGCTAGGTTAGGCAAATTCCTATATTAACACACCTTCTATGTGTGATGACTTTCTTTTGGTTCCAGCTCAAATATTTTTGGAAAAAAATGAAGCTGAGCATGTTCAGTGTTACTGCTCACTATTTTTATTTTTAATTATTTCCAGTTACGTGTGTCCAGTTACGTGCGTCTGTGTGTGCACATTGAGTGCAGTGCCCTTAGCAGCCAGAAGAGGGTGTCAGATCCACAGGGGCTGGAGTTGCAGGCAGTTGTGAACTGCCTTGACATGGGTTCTGGGAACCCAATTAGGGTCTTCTGCAAGAGACTGCTTTTAGCTGCTGAGCCATTTCTGTAGCCAGGTCACCATCTTCATGAGACAAGTGAAATACGCCCAGATATGTCCCTCTTTTTCAACCCTTTAACAAGTGACTCCATGACTTGAGTGAAACATAGCCAGGAATGTGTCTGCCATCCTCCCCTCTTGAACTATGGCCTCCAACTGATCGTGTTCAGATAAATACCCACCAAAAAGTATTTTTCTGTGTGAATATGACTAAAATAGCCACGATTCCTGTGAGAATGATACTCCATTGAGGGCAACTAGGGTGTTCAACTCATCTGCCACACAGCCCCATTCTTTTAACCTTCTGGACATGCCTATTGACTCTCACTTTGTTTTGTTTCAAGGAGAAAGGTGACCTCTGCTTTCGGTTGTCAAGGGAGGCTCCTAGTACTGTCTTTCTGAGGACTGGGTGACTCCATCTTTTTTTTTTTTTTTTTTTTTTTTTTTTTTTTTTTTTAGACAGGGTTTCACTATACAGCCGTGGCTAGCCTGAAACTCACTCATGTAGACTATGCAGGAACTCCCAGAGATCCACCTGCCTCTGCCTGCTAGGACTAAAGGTGTGTACGGCCACACCCAGCTCAGTCTCATTCTTGGCCTGTAGCCATGCATCACTGATCCTGTCCACTAATAAACTACCCTGTGTCCCATGAACCCTGTTGCTCTCTTCAAACCATTGCCTCATGGCCATGGTGACATCCAGTCTTACTATTCACAGGGGTTTGCCTCCCTTGGGCCTTGAGCTACTCCCCTGGATACGCGTTTGTCAGCCATACCCCGGCTTCTCGGGACATTAGTCATGACCCCACTGCTCTTCCCAGTGGTCAGTCCTCACTCAGGAGTCCCATGATGCCTCCTGCACCCTCTGCCTCAGTTTCCCTGCCTGCCTCCTATCTTTTGGCCCTCCTCCACTCTCCCTTAACTCCACATCCTGCTTGTACATAGAGGGTCCATCCCAGCCTCTCAATGCCTCCCACTCTGCCACCTCCCTGTTCATTGAGTGCTGAGTGGATTTAGATTCCTGCCCCTCCCCCAAACTCAAGCTCACCATCCACGTGCAGGCTCTGAAACTGCTATGCCTTCCCACACTCTGCATGTATTCGACCTTGACTGTATATTTGAGCTGTTGCCAACTTTGACTCCAAGCCTCTACTCCAAGCCTGTTGTGTCTTACCATTAGATCTCTGTAATGGTCTCCTTATTCTGAACCTTGGCTCTGCTTTCCAAACTTTTCTCCATATACATACTGAAAACATGCTATTGGTTTTTCCCAAGCTTGGAGCTGAACTCTCAATTCTATTCTACCCATAGTCCTTTTCAGCCTGGCCTTGCTCAGGAAGCTAGCTTTACATCTTACTGCACTGGACGCTGTCCCTGCCCCCATGAGTTCCAGACAGCTTGGTTCTGCAACAGGGCACCCTCACAAAGCAGGGCCATCTTGTCTGCTCTTTCGTTTTCCTGGAAGGTTCTTTTGGCAACTCTTCTCATGGTTCAACTCTTACTCCTCTGAGAGGCCTTCCAGGATCATGAACATGACCAGTAGATCCCCCTGTGGTGCCTTGTTACCATGCATTTATCTCCTTTGAACTCCTGTTGGAAAATGTACATCCATTGTTGGTGAACAGGCTCATATGTGCATCATCTGTCTGCCTTGCTGTCTGGGAGGTCTGGCTCCCATTTTCCCGGGGCTCTAGTGCAGGTCTCAGCTGCACTGATAAGCAAGCATGAGCTGTGGTCAGATCTGCCTTGCCCCACTCTCTCCCGCAGTGCCGGGGCATTTTGCAATAAGTCACTCAACAACAATAAGCCAACAGATATTTGTCAGGGCCTTCTGTCAGGTGCTGCTGGGAATTGGGGATTAAAAGATGAATCAGTCTTTCGATTGGCCCCCAGGAGGTTCATGGTCTGGTCGGGAAAATAGGCACCTAGGCAGATAAACAGGCTCCTACATGTCCTCACTCCCATTGATGACTGTTCCCGTGTATGCCAAGCAGAGGTGATTTTGCCCAGCCTGGGGCGAGGGTCTGGGGGTTTGAATGGGAAAGGCTATTACTGAGTGGAGAGCACAGGGCTTCAGATCTAGGCCAGGTGTGTGACTGCTGAGGTTCCAGCCCCTAGGACGAGCATGCAGAGGGCCTCCCGATCAGACTTGTCAGCCTCATGCCTGCAGGACACACAGGTGGGGTGCTCAGGCAGGCTCCTGTGCTCGGGGAACAGGCTGGGACGTACCTAGGAATGAGGTCTCGAGCCAAGCATGGAACCCTGGGGACAAACCCTCTGAAGAGTATTCTCTCAATGTGAGAGTGCATGAAGTTGGGGAGAAAGTGTTTGGGTGATCCATAGACTTCCCTGCCATTTCCTGTACTGACTTGTAACATGCTAAAGAAGAAAATATTAACTACCCCATCACCTCTGCCAACTTCAGGATCGGAGGCTGAGCCCCCAGGGGCTATTTTCCTGTGCTGGGTTTTATCTTTCTTGTTCCTTTAAGATGTTGGACTTCGGCCCAGTGGTTCTGATCTCTGAACTCCCTATCACTCATTCTCGCTCCCCAAAGGCAGTGACTCATCGCATACACTCATCCTCAACACAGATGCAATCATCTGCCTCAGTGGTCGCTTGCAGCTCTCCCACCTTCTCCCAAGTCTCCTGTGAGCATTTCACCCACCTTCTACCTCTAAGGTCTCCCATAACCATCCCCCCAACTTCAAACTTGAGATCTCCTGTTAGCATCTGCTGGCTCTGTATTTCCCATCATCTCCCCCTACTCTCATCCCTTCCCTTAGGAGACAACATATTGAATTCTTTCAGCCAGCACTTATGGTCCAGTCTCATTTTTTTTTTTAAAAACCATGTTTTGACTATGTCTAAACCATCGTGTACCAGTGTTGGGGTATTATCTGTTAAACCTCCTATCTTTAAATGCTGTGGGCTCTCTCACATGCCCCACACACTGGGAAAATTCACCCACCTATCAGGATTTGTCTTAGGAAACTCTTATCATGCTAAATTCTCCCTGACAGAGAATGTGGAAGAGTGGCTTGCCAATAGAAATGTTTGGCCCTGAGTTCTTCCCTCCTCACATGCCAGCGCCAGCAGGGGACTCAATTCAACCCTTCTGGGTTGTGCTGTTGACTTAGATTATTGTGAAGCCCAGGGGGAAATGTACAGGAAAGATTAAGTATGTCTTTCAAGAGTCACACGGCGCTGACACCAAAGCCTGATAGGTACGGATCCTGTCGCCACCCTCACTGGAGCACCAGTGAGGCGCTACAGAGTCACTCTTCTTGACAAAAACCTTGAGAGAGAGAGGCACAGTTCGTTTGCTTTCACAAATAAGAATAAAGGCCAAAGAGACAGCCCACCCTGGCCTTCGGCGTTGGCATGGTTGAAGCTGGCATTGAACTCTTGATCCTCTTGCCTCCACCTCCAGAGTATCCAGAGAATAGTGTGGGTCACCATGCCCAGCTGAGAAGATTGTCTTTACCTTTGCTTGCTTAGAGATGAGATTATAATGAGCACTGGGGAGTCAAAGGCAGGCAGATCTCAGTGAGTTCAAGGCCAGCCTGGCCTACAAAGTGAGTTCCGGGACAGCCAGGGCTATTACACAGAGAAACCCTGTCTTGAAAAAAAAAAAAACAAAAAACAAAAAAGAAAGGAAGGAAGGAAGGAGAGAGAGAGAGAGAGAGAGAGAGAGAGAGAGAGAGAGAGAGAGAGGAGGAAAAAAGGAGTATAATGAGCACACCAACATTGACATTGACCTCACATTTACTGTATGGCCTCGGAATGTCTTCCAAAACAAGTTGCTTTAAAACTCACCCAAAGCTTGTGCTCAGAGGTATAAGGGCCTCAGGTCCACCTTTCCCCTTTGATCATTCATGATCCAACCAGCTTCCTCCTGGTCTCAGTATTGGTGGAGAAGTGGTCATGTGACTCTGATGGAGACTGAGCTGCCTAGAAACTTCTGGTGAGGGGAGGGGTTCTTATTTATTTATTTACTTTGAAGACAGGGTCTCTCTGTGTAACTAGATGACCTGAAACTCATGATGTAGACCAGACTGGTCTCGAACACACACAGATCTGCCTGCTCCAGCTTCCCAGGTGCTGGTATTAAAGGCATTCATTGTGAAACCTGGCAAAAGTTGGTTCTCCTCCACCACATGGGTCCTGGGGAATTAAACTTACGTTGTCAGGCTTAGAGATAAGTGTCTTTACAGGTACCTTTTTTCAGCCATTTTTGTTGTTTATTGTTGTTTTTTAAAGCCATTGTTACTGGATTACATCCAAGCCATGTATATACTAAACACACCTTCCATCCTAGCACTGCACCCAGCCCTAGGCTTATATCTTTCCTGCCAGCTTGGGTGAGGGGTATCAGAGCAGAAGCATCAGACATCTATGTTCCCAAAAAGGGAGAGAGCAATAATACTGCAAATAGAGCTGAGATAAGAACCAATTCCAGGGCATTGTAGCATCCTTTGAGTTCTGGCCTGGTCTCTACATGCCTTTGCCCTGAGGCTCACGCTCATGGCACTGCCCCTCCTACTTAGCAGGTATGAGGAGCACAAAAAATCCACTTCTGAGGCTGGAGAGATGGTTCAGTTGTTAAGAGCACTGGCCCCTCTTCCAGAGGACCTGGGTTCAATTCCCAGCACCCACCAACATGACAACTCACAACTGTACAGTATGTGTACAGGCAAAACATCAAGGCATGTAAAATAATTAACAGTCTACTTCTCTGCTCCCTCGTTTTACTTGTGCTCTGTTGGAGTGGTCCTCCATAGAGGCTCGGATCTGCTCCGAATCAAGTCCTCCTTTGTAAGTATCTGAATCTGGCACCTGTGGTGTGCCCCTTGCACACCAGTTGGTACACATCCAAGGTGACTCTCGTTACACTCAGTTGGCTGCTGCTCCTGGATTCTGTAAAGATTTTAAAGGAGGTCAGCCATCATATCTGTCCTACCCTTGTCTTCCCGATGGCAGACTGGTTACCCCAGAAGCCAATGGTCACACACTTCTGCAGTGGCAGAGTCAGGTGCACAGAGCACCAGCTGATGCCCAGAGTTGAGTGATGTCTGGTGGTGCTGACAAGTAGGAGTGGTGTCTGGCTCTCAGGTTTATCCTGGCTTTCAGAGATATGTACCAACCAAGCAATCAACAGAGTCATCCACTATCCTTTTGCTCAGGGCACAGCCCCCATGTTTTCCATCCATGTCTATCCATATGTCATATGTGCTAGTCAGATTGGTGGAATGGGAATCCCTGTTGTGGCTCATGATTACATCCCCTGTGGCTTACAATGCTCACATCTTCTTCTATGGGAGAGAGGTCCAACCAAGATGGTTCTGGGTGATGCCAAGGCTTCACATGGCAGTACAAAGGAAATTCTAGAAGCTTCTAGAGACTTCTGAAACATCTTGCATCCTGGCTCCTTCTTCCCTTCATGGTCAGGATACTTCCTGGTGGCCTTTCTCTGGCCATCTCCAGTCTCATTTCCTTCCAACTTTTTGTTCTCTTTGTCCTCCTTTTCTGGGGGAGACCTAGCGGGCTCACACAAGTCAGTGACTTGTCATCCTTATTAACCCCACAGCCCAAAATCCCATCATCCAAGTAAGCTGATGTCTAAGGACTCTGTGCATTAGAGAGCAGATTGCTTATTTTACTATTGGCAGGTTGCAGAAAAGTATCTAGAGAGCCAGTGTGAGTACTGTGGAAACTGCATCACGGTTTAATGTCCATGTGTCCAAAGTGTATTAAAAGGCTTTCATTCTGGAAGAATTCCATAAGCTATTATGGTTAAAGAAGGGTTTTAGACGAGAGCCTCCTCAGCAGACACTGTGAGTGACACATTACTCAGTAGGAAAAGCATTTATGAAGACAGACAAGGGATGCCATGCCTGCCTCCTGCCTCCCCTTGCTTTGATGATTTCCATAGAAAGCCCCCACCTCTCCTTGTGCTAGTCTCCTAAACCTACCCCTTGGCCTGGCAGGTGTAGGAGCTGCCGCCTCCGGAGATGAGGTCATCTCCCAAGTTGTCAATCACTGTCATTTCTCCCAACTCCCAGGCCCAAGGCACTGAGCCATTAGCTTTTCCCAGGGTCTCCTCTGCCAGTTCCAGGCTTCTGCTCTCCTGCTATGGGGTGAAATTTCATAGCCTTTGATGTTTGAATCTCTCCTCAGATCAGGGATCATGCCTGGGGCTCTGCCCAGGGGATTCTGGACTGAGCCAGGCCTGGTAAGAACGGTCTGGGGATCAAGGAAAAGGCGGGTGGCAAGGGCTAGCATACTAGTGATAAGTGCTTGCAGCAAAGCCATTGGCCTCCACCACTTTATGGTGATTTGCAGTTACCAAGGAGACCAGATGGAGGGTCTGGGAGAATTTCATCTGGGTGTTCAGGGATACCAGGTGACTCAGGAGGGTCTTAGTGGTCCCTAGCTTGGCATCCTCCTGGCCTCTGGCTCTCACCAGCTAATGGTTTCAGTCAGCCTCAGTCCACCATAGTGAGGGAGCTACCGTAGAATCATCCAGCTCTTGGTAGCAGGTGCACATACCTCACATAACAAAGACCCAGGAAACAGAGAAGGACCAGAACCAGGAGGTCATATAAGTTCTAAAGTCTGCCACTAGTGTCCCTTTTCCACCATTCAGCCCTTCTTCATAAAAGTTCCACAGCTTCCAAAAACAGTGCCACAAGCTGGAGAGCAAGGATTGGAACACATCAACCTATAGGGGGTAGCATTTCACATTCAAGCCACAGCTGCATCCTCTGTTATAGCAGCTATAGGAATCCTATACATTCTCCATCCACGTCTAACTGTAACCCTAAGGAACTAAGGCATCCGGGAGATGACTTTCAGCAGCAATGGCCTGGTACATTTGATCCTTGCACTGCTGTCTCTATGCAGAGGGGTACACTTGGAGTCTTCCCACCACTTGAGTCATCCCAGCACAAGGTGATGAGTCTGGTTTCATCTTCTACTCCTCTGGTGTTAAACTCTCTCCTACCCTCATGACCAAGCAAGTGAGAAATCCTGGGTGTGGATGATGCTCTTTCTCAGAATATCCCACAAAAAAGGATATCCCACAGAAAGGAGGCTCTTACCATCAACAGTGTAATAGCTTAGATGAATATTTCTTTGTGTGTTTTTCCTTTCTGAATCCAGAGACCTATGACCAGCACCTAGTGCCTAGCTGAGTTTGAGAATTCCATCATCTTGGGATATGCATAAACACTAAATCTAAGTGAGAGTCGGGGGCCATGTCCTGTTTCCTGGAAGCACAGACTATCGTGGCATGTTTCAGCACTCACTGAATTCCATTAGTCACTTCCTAACTGCTGTGACACAGTCCTGACAAAAGCAACTTACGGAAGGAAGGAGCTGTGATGGGGGATGTCCTTCTGTATGCCGTGACTATAGATTTCTCTTATTGGTTGATGAATAAAGCAGTATTGGCCAATGGACAGGCAGGATGTAGCCAGGCAGGAAGTATAGGTGGGCTACCAGAGTAGGAGAATTCTGGGAAGGGGAACACAGAGAGTGAGTCACCAGGGAGACGCCATGTAGCTACTGAGAAGTAGGATGGCCGGGGAATTCTCTGGTAAGACAAGGCCATGTGGAAATACATAGATTAACAGTTGCGAGTTAATAATTAAGAGAGAGAGCTAGCCAGTAAAAAGCCTAAGCCATCTGCCAAACATTTTATAATTAATATAAGTCTCCGTGTGTTTATTTGGAACTAAACAGCTAAAGGAGTGGGCAGGACAGAAACTTTCATCCACAGATTTGTTCTGGCTCTTGGCTTGATGGTGCACAGTCCATCCTGGGGGGAAAGGCATAGCTGCAGGAACATGAGACTATTGTATCAACAGTCAGGGAGCAGACAGAGGTGGATGCTGATGCTTAGCTCTGCTATATCCATTCCAGTATCCCAGCCCGTTGGATGGAGCCAGCCATATTCAGGGTGAGTCCCCTACCTCAATTTACCTCATCTTGAAGATCCCTCATAGATATGCCCATGTCTCCATAACAATTCTAAACCCCACCAAGTTGATAAACAAGATTGATGTGGAATATTATTTTAAGATGTGCTACATTCTTTTATGTTGCATTTGTTTAACTGTGGAACTGTGTTACTTTGCCTGTCTAAAACACCTGATTGCTCTATTCGAGAGCTGAATGGCCAATAGCTAGACAGGAGGAAGGATAGGCTGGCTGGCAGGTAAATAGAATAACTAGGAGGATAAGTATGAGGAGAGAGAGATTTTTGAGTGAGAAGAAGGAGTACATTAGGGGCCTGCCACCCAGCTACACAGCAAGCCACAGTGTAAGACAAAAATAAACAAATAATACAAAAATGTATATAGACTAGAGAAAGATAAAAGCCCAGAGGCAAAAAGTAGACAGGATAATAATAGTTAAGAAAAGCTGACTAGAAAAGCTTAGCCAAGCTAAGCTAAGGTTGGGCATTTATAGGTAAGAATAAGCCTCTATATGATTATTTGGGAGCTGGGTGGTGGGCCTCTGAAGAGTGAGGCATAAAATCAACCAACTACACCATAGTTATCTCAGAAGAAGGGAAATCCAGTCTCCTCTTAACAACTTCCCTGGACCCATGAGTGTTTATCCTCAGTTACACCTGTCCAGCAAATCCCCCAGTCTGGGCCCAGAGGCTCGGTTATCTCCATGATTCTTCACACACCTGCCCTGCCTGCTGCAATCTACACCACCTGCCCCGTCCATGTGAATCTTCAGGGCTGGCACTCCCTGAACAACCTGAACATTTCCTGGCTTCTTGGCACTGTTCCCAGCTGCTGGCCTTCTGGAATAAGCTGTGTGCTCAGCGTCAGTTCACACCCTTGACCTACCTCACTCCAGTTTCTCCCCCTCCCCGGGAGTGGCCATCCACCCTTTGCTGGCTCAGCCGAACTCCTGGATCCCTTTCTCACAACTTCTTCTTTTCCAACTTCTGGCCCAGCCGATTCTGTCACATCAACAATGTGTTTCTCATCCAGTCAGTTTTGCTACTCTGTTGATGTAGTGTGTGTGTGTGTGTGTGTGTGTGTGTGTGTGTGTGTGTGTGTGTGTGTTGCTTGAGATTTTGAATCTCCCATGGACCAGGAGAACTTTCTACCAATGAGCTATATCTGCTAGGTTTTTGGTAAATTGTCCAAGCTCCTCTTGCCTAAGCCACCAGGCCTCACAAACACTGCTACATCCCAGCCCAACTGTCATAAGTGTCATCTGGTTAGCCACAGGGGGCTCCTGCTGGTCTGTCTGTTTAGAGGTGGGAGTAGGGGTGGAGATTAGCTCTGCCCATCCCTAATACCTCCAACAGTACATGGCACCTAAATGCCAGCTATACCACATCCTTTAGCTCAGAAGCCTTGGTGGCTCCCCTATCACTCACCAGAACTTGCAGTGGTCAGAAAGTCTCAGAGGGTGGGTCACTGTCCTTTTCTTCCACATTCACTCTGTTCTGGCCATGTTGGTCTTGCTTTAGTTGAGCTTGCCAGACAACCTCTAGCCCAGGACCTTGTGCATCTTGTCTTTCTGGATCACTGTTTACTGATAGCCCACCGCTCACCCCATCACTTCCTTTAGTATAATGGTCCTATTTTCCGTGAGAACCTGTATTTACAAACACAGCGTCCTCAATTTTTAGACCACTTGCTTTTTGGCTGCTTTGCATGGAATCCAGAGATGGGAAGTACAGGCTCTCATTCTCTTCTTTACCCGAGACTATGACAAATTCCCAGGATCACCAGTTCCCAAAGCCCAGCCTCTCTGAGCAGCATCTGGCAGCCCAGGCTCTTCAGCAGTACATGTGCTAATGGGCAGGGCATGTGCTAATGAGCCTGTCCATGCCATAGACCTGTCATCTCAGCTGCTCCTGAGGCTGAGACAGAAGGACCAGATATGTAAGGCCTGAGTAGGCAATGGAGTAGCCAACTTAGGAAATGTAGAGACAGCATGCCTCAAAGTTAAAAGAGGAATGGCTGAGTAGGTGACTAAATGGATGGAGCAATTACTGTGATATTTTAAGGAGCGGAGTTGAGATCCCCCAGAACCCAGCACTAGGAAGTCAGAGAAGGAATCCCAAGGCAAGCTGGGATGGGGCCAGCTGCTATCAGTGGTCTACAGGTCCAGCAAGAGACCTTCCCTCCATAAATACAGTAGAGAGTGACTGAAGAAAGTGATCAGTCATCTTTGGATCTCCCTATGCACATGTACCCACACACATGTGAACATGCACATGTAGGGAAAACAATGAAAGAAGGCTGGGGATGTAGCTCAGAGGCAGAGTGTTTGCCTAGCATTGTGAAGTTCTGGGTTCAAATCCCAGTATCACTACCCCTTCCCCCAAGACAGACAGACAGAAAACAGACAGACAGAACACACACACACACACACACACACACACACACTTACTTCTTGGTTTCAGCTCATGGATGGGACATTAGTTACTTGGTAAGCTTTTGCTATCACAAACCATCCTGTAAAGCCTGGACTTCTCACATGTGTCAACAAGTCTTCCCAGAGGACAGGCCCTAG
The DNA here is from genome assembly GCF_943737965.1 of Phodopus roborovskii. Classification (NCBI taxonomy): domain Eukaryota; kingdom Metazoa; phylum Chordata; class Mammalia; order Rodentia; family Cricetidae; genus Phodopus; species Phodopus roborovskii. Next base: position 4,232,681 of record NW_026126598.1, on the reverse strand, counting down.
GAATCTTTGTTGTATGGGTGTGGTGCTGCTTCAGTGTGACAACTGCAGCTGGATGGTCATAAGCACAACCTCAAGTGTGACAGTCTCTCAGTAGCATGGGAATCTGCCCCTTGTACTCTTTGATGAGATAAAGCGTCCATCTGACTTCCAGCAGGGACTAGGGACACTTATTGACACATCACTTTTTTGTTGTTAATTGACTGTTAGGAGGTTAGCCTCAAGTCATAGCCCTAAGGGGCTGATATTTGGGGACTGGGAGAGCCAAGAAATATCTAGGTGACACAGAACCAAACCCAGCATGAGGAAGAACTTTCTTGAATGCTGGTCTTCTGAAACCCCATGTCCATCACACTAGAGTCTCTGGAAGCAGCTGTCACCAGAGTCAAGGCAAGCAGGTATATTCAAAAACCCTGTGTGGCCTTCACGATGCCACCAGGTTTCTGACACTCTCTGTGGCCCAGCCTGTGACTGGAAAGCTAGATTTGCCTGTTCTCAGAAGCCAGCACAGTGCTATTTCTAGAAGGGCTTCATTTGTTTGATGTTCCATCTGCCCTCTTCTTTCTCAACACCTTCTCTCATTATGCATGATTCTGCATCTTGCTTACTGAGGTCCTGGTTCATTTCAGGAGCTAACACTGAAGACAGAATGTAAAACCAGGAGCTGTGAGTCTAAAGCTATAGGACCGGGGTCTCCAGAGTACTGACTGCCACAGGTATGGAGCACCTATCTGCATGTGTTTCCTGCTCTATGTTTGGACAGCTGTCTGCCTAACCCTTGACATGCACATGCAAGTCACAGCTTCCATCTCCTGACCTTGACCATCAAGGGAAAAAGGGGAAGCAAGCTTCAAGTTGATGAAACATCTCTCCAGGAAGTGGGTCAGGATGAAGATGCCGCTGCCCCCTGCAGACTTATTGTGACAAGAATAGCTTCAAGGAGCTTGGTGCATTGTGTGCTGGGGGGCTGTTCATTACAGCACCCGAGCTGCACTCCCAGGAGGCTGCAGATGAAATGCTTGTTAGTCCACACAATAAATCAAGCTGTGAACCAACCTGGACCACTGGAGGACTTCAAACGGGACCGTGTGTGTGTGTGTGTGTGTGTGTGTGTGTGTGTGTGTGTGTGTGTGTGTGCCCGCCCTCGAGTGAGTGTGTCCACACATCATATTGTGTTTTTTGCAGTGACACCACACTGTTCTGGGTCACAATCAATAGCAGCAGATTTTAGATATATTAGAGACCAGAAATGAAGAACCAGACCAAACAGGAATCCTTGACTACTAGAATAGCTAGCTCTCTCTAGCTGCCTCTGCTCGCCACCCTCAGAGGAATGTGGCTTTGAAAATAAATTGCCCTCTAGAAATGAGATGCCTCCATCCCTTAGACCCCTATTTCCAAGGCTAGCCCCACTGCAGACAGAGCCAAGCAAAAACAGCAGTGAACCCACAAGGTGTCCACAGGAATACCCCCAACCTCCCCAATATACAAGCCTCTCTTTGTAGAAACGATGGTTCTGGGTTTGGGGTGTGCCAGGCAGGACTGAGGGACCCTGGAGTCACCCCCAAATGTTCCACCTCTGCCTCTCCCCCCTTCCCTCTGAGGGATGCAGGTGGGTGAAACATCAGCCAGTACAGAAGGAAGAGCAACAGCACAGGGAGGCCGGGTCCTGAACTGTTGCGCATCACAGACATGGGCAGGGTGGTCCAAGGCCTGAATGTGACAGCAGAAATGTAGTCACATGTCTGTCAGCGACTCCACAGTCCCCTATGCTACATCCCTGAAGCAGGTCTTTCCTGCCGACATCCCAGAGGGAAGAGCAAGCCAGGCTTGGGGGGAAATGGCCACATGTGGCATAGGGTGTCACACGTGGAAACCACAGCACGTGATGGGCTCGTGACCTACAGCAGGGGTGAATCACCTGTGCAGCTGACGAAGATGAGACTATTGTTTTAATTCGCCTTCCTGGGCTTGAGGGCATCTTGTGGCTACAACAAAGGCTACCCAAAATGCTAGAGTTGTCTAGCTATCTCAAAATGTAAAAAAAAAAATGAACAAATGAATGAGCGAACGAACAAACAAACAATAGCAGATCTCCTGGGAGCTGGAAAGATAGCTTACCAGTTAAGAAGACTTCCCAGCTCATCACGGAAGACCTGGGTTCAGGCTCAACTCACAGCACCTTCTTGGTAGCCTGCAATCATCTGTAACTCCGGTTCCTAAGGATCTGGCCTCTATGGGTATGGCAAGTGCACACTGCACAGACATACACATGGTCTGGCTTCAGGATACTGCTGTGGGACCCTTGTACTATTTCCCTCCAAGACAACTGCTAGGTGCCCAGAGCCCATGTGACTGTATTGAGGGGGGGGTGCTCATTGGACACAGATGTGCAGATGAGATGCCAGCTGTCTTTGATTAAGTCAGAGATTAAGAGATTTGCAAAACTCTGGAACAATGCACTCCTCCACGACTTTGGGGGTTTTAGGAAATTGAATTGAAAAGTTTTGAAGTAAGTAACTATTTTGAAGTCTCTGAATTTTAGTTCGTAACTGGTTGTAGGTGTAACTAACATGAACAAAAGTGATTTGTGGTCCCTAGTAGCTATAAGGATGGTTAATTGTTGTTGGGTTTTTTTTTTTTTTCAAACTGGAAGTTCTTGTCTGTGAAGCTCCAGAGAGAGATGCCTGGGTCCTGCAAGTGCACACGCCGGAACCACACGCGGACACGTACACTATTATACTGAGTTGTCCTCCCAGCAAAGCAACCTCCTCCTGCTTCAGACCAGCTGTGCTTGCATGGGAACATCCATCAGGAGCAGCCTATGAACTACTGATGTTCCCTCAGAGGAGAGTGTGGGGAGGGTCAGAGGACCCTCACCTGAGTGCCCAGGTGCTCCTTCTAGCCATTTGTATGCAATTTTGCCCTGGCACCCTGGCAGGCCTTAGGGAGGGGCCAGTATATATAGTCTAGGGTACATTAATGAAAGGGGACTCTATTTATGAGGCTTTAGGGAAGCCGTGACCCTTGATGGGTAAAGACCTTTCAGTGTGGTGGTCTTGGGGATCACTCACACTCCAGTCAGTAACCCCACCCCCATGTTTTGGAAGAAAGCCCAGTTAACTCAGTGGTTCCCCAAGGCCAGCTTTGGTGCAACAGTACTACTATGGGTTGTCATACTATGGGTTGTAGTTGTGACCTCAGATGGAGGAGTAAACATTACTTATGTCTCCCCATGGCAGGGATTCTCAGAACACACACATACATGACATACCACATGCATATTAACACATTGATTATTTCTGATTTTCTCCTGTGTAAGGGGTATTGATCTCATGTGCAGAGAGCCTAATACAGTATGTGCCCACAGTACAGACAGCTAGAGAGAGAGACTCATTTCATGATGTTACCATACCTGAATGATAATACCACACAGTGAAGATGTTTCCTTGACTGTAGATACTCGGAGATACTGGTGGATGACTGTCCAGGTGCTATAGACTCTTGATTTGTTGGGCAGGGTGAGTTGTGGAAAGCCACCCTGTCCTTCTTCTCCCTCTGTGGATTTCTTGTTAGGATGCATCCCACCCCCTATGACTAAAACCAGATGTTCCATGGGAGCAAGGAAGTGGAGGAAAAGATAAAACACCACCATCACATGGGCCCCACCTGCAGATAAGTGCCAGACATCCCATATCAGGAGACCTAAAAGAGTGTGGTGTGAGCTGTGTTCACCAACCGCAACATAAGTCACTTTAAAAATTTAACTGAGCCAGACTGGAGAGATGGCTCAGGGCTTAAGAGCACTTGCTGCTCTTGCAGAGGACCCGAGTTCAGTTCCCTGCATCCATGTCTTCTGGCTCACAACATGCTGTAACTCCAGCTTTAAAGGCTCTAATGTCTTCTTCTGGCCTCCAGAGGCACTGTATACACACACACACACACACACACACACACAATCTTAAAAACAGCTTTAATGGAGCTACAGGATTTTGTAATAAAAACTACCTTCTACACAATAGTGAGATCATAGATATTTCAACAAAAGACACTACATAGTAAATGTTTTGGTTGTGTTCAAAGCTGCTTTCAAGAGAAATTTTACTACTTTAAATTGGTTCCGCATTGTTTTTTTTTAAAAAAAGAAAGATTACAATAAAAAATCAATGCAAAAGAGATATGCATTGAAATTAATAGTTAGACAAACCACAGAGCTGGAGAGACGGCTCAGCAGTTAAGAGTGCTTGCTGCTTTTGCAGAGGATCTGAGTTCAGTTCTCAGAACCCATGTGGTGGGGAACGGATCACAGTCACTTATAACTCCAGCTCCAGAGGATCCAATACCCTCTGCTAGCTTCCTTGGGTATCTGCACTTACCTGGTGCGCGCACACACACACACACACACACTATGAGACATAATGTAAATAAATAAGGAACGATGTTAATTAAAGTGAGGGCTGAAGATGAGGCTCGGTGAGTGGAGTGCTTGCATGGCATACACAGAGTCCTGTGTTCAGTCCCCAGCATGGAATAAACCAGCTATGGTAGTACACATCTATAACCCCAACTCTTGGAAGGAAGAGGCAGGAGGATTGGGGATTTACGGTCATGCCAGTTACATAGTGTAGCTTGGGCTACACAAGACCCTGTCTCAATAATGATGATGATGACAATGATAATAAAAAATGAAGTGAGCCAGGCAGTGGTGGTGCACTCTTTTAATCCCAGCACTCGGGAGGCAGGGGCAGGTGGAGCTCTGTGAGTCTGAGGCCAGCCTGGTCTACAGAGTGAGTTCCAGGACAGCCAAGGCTACACAGAGAAACCCTGCAAAAGCAAAAAAAAAAAAAAAAAAAAAAAAAACAAAAAAAAAAAAAACAAACAAACAAAAAAGATAAGCGTGTTTTTGAGACTCTTGAAAAGAAGACTTGAATAGATTGGCATGTTCTTTTTTATCTTCTTAAAGATTGGGTTTTAGTGTGTCCATACGTGTGCATGCATCTTGAGTAGCGTGTGGAGGTCAGATAACAACATTCAAGAACTGATCATCTCCTTCCACCATGTGGGGCCTGGAATCCAGTCAGGTAGTTAGGCATGATGACAAGCTCCCACGCCCACTGAGCTATCTCAGCAGCTCTGATTGATATTCCCTTTAGAAACCATAAAATCTAAATCTCTCAGAACTATCCAAATAAACTAACGAATGAGACACACTTTAAAATATAAAATATGGTTCCCAAGCTATATATGCTTCATACATGTCATCTGACAAAATTTAAGTCCAATTTCAAAAGTCATGCATGAAGATAATAAGATATCAAAAGGAATAATGAGGAGCTGACATCTGTCCCCAGGGCTGAGGACAGGCAATTGACAAATCAAGTCTGTTGAGTGAATAAAGGTGGAACCTGCATTGCCGAATAATCAGAGGCCACAGAGCTGAGGTCACCAAAATTGTATTATTAATGTGAGGATAAAATTATAATGGGTATTGAATAGAAAATCCAAAGATGGAATAAATGTATTTGACACATGCAAACATTTCAGATTATTAGAGAATAATGTGGAGATACTAGAGTACTATGGGGTGGGGAGAATCAAGTTATACTTTCTATAGTGCAACAAAAGATTTAAATTTGTTTAAAATTTTATTTTATATTAAATGTTTTTAAAAAAAATGTGTGTGTGTGTGTGTATGCCTGTATGATATGCAATAATGCATACATGAAGTCAGAGGACAAGATTCAGGAGTTGGGTCTCCTTCCACTGTGGGTTTCCAGGACTGAACTCAGGTTATCTGGCATATGTGGCAATCACCTCTACCCCTGAGCCATCAGGTTGACCATTAATAATATTTTAAACATAAGTGAAGGGCTGGGGATATATCGCAGTGTGAGAAAGTCTGCTTAGGTCACACCAAGGTCTGGGTTCAATTGTGTGTATGTGTGTGTGTATTAAAGAATTGAGAAAATATTTCATCACTATATGTGACAGTGTTGGTAAAAATTAACATGGGAACCAACCAACCAACATGGGACTTAAGGACATAAAGATTAAACGTCATTCTCAGTGAAGCAGACCTTGCTTAGGGCTGAGGTAGTGAGGCCCTGGGTTTGGCCTCTAGCACAGCAAATCAAGTGCAATCAGTCATTGAGTAAATAAAAAGATAGGAGACTACAAGGGGCACTTAGGAGGCAGAGACCGGGGACTAATGATATTGTGATCTCTGTTTCATTGTGTTTGTTTTGTTTTGTTGAGACAAGATCTCATTCTTAGCTCAAACTGACCTGGAACTCACTATGTAGCCCAGGCTATCCTCAGACTCTCAATAATCCTCCTGCCACCCATTCCCAAGTGCTGGAGTTACAAGTGTGCACTACCACACCCAGCTAAGTTGTTGCTATGTGTCACTTTTATTAGTTAATATGATAAGCACCCCAGAAGAAAACAAAGCAAAGGCTAAAGGTAATTCCAACAGAAAGTAGGAGTGATGCCATGACTGGATGCTCATGCGTGGTCCTGATGAAGCCTTGCAAACTGAGATAAAAGCGAGGTGCCTCTAATGCTGGCAGGAATGGGGCACAGCTAGCTAACTCCTGCTGCTGACAGGCGATGGGAAGGAAGCATTCCCATGTGCCACAGAGGAGGGTGCCAGCTGGATCACCTTCCTGTAGGGCAACTCAACAGGTGCATTGAGAGCATTAGCTCTCAGATCCTGTGGCCCCAGATTCTACTTGGAAACACTCCTAAGAGCCCATGACAGCTGCACAGTAAGCAAGACCCTGTGTGTTTGTAGGAAAGCATGTACACAGACTTTATACAGGCACTCATACACACATACACAGGCATGCACACACACAGAGAGACTCACCCAGGCACCTTCACCCCCACACAGAGGCACACACATACATAGGCACAAAGCATTCATACACAGAGAGACATACAACACACACAGACATGTTGTATGTGTTGCTTGTTCCTTACACAAATAAGTAAGCACAAAATGTAGATGCTCAGCCATCAGATATCCTGTCCCTGCTCTGCCCCAAGTGTGTAATAAGCAAGTGTCCCAATAAGCAAGGGACATTTAACTCTAGTTTTGTTACAAATATAACTTAGGAGAAAAAGTTGATAGGAATTATACTGTATGTTGCTAATGTGTAACCTATTCATAAACTCTGATTCATAGCCTTCTCACATACAGTATTCAGGGCACAGAAATCTTTTGATTGACTCGAGTAAGTTTTGGCTTCCACATTAAACTTGCAAGTTCAAGTCAATTTTTCCAGCTCTTTATCTCTATACTCTTAGTATTGGAATTTCTTATGTCCTTTCTTTTAGAAGCTGAGAGCAGGATCAGGTGAGTAACAGTGGCAACCCGGAGTCTCAAGGCAAAAGGGCCTTTTCCTGCTGAGGGAAAGGGACTGGTCTTTCTCAAAAGGGGACTACCAATTCAGGAGGCATCTTGGAAATGAATCACTTCCATGACCCATCCTACCCAGGGTTTCTTGTAGCTCAAGCTGGCCTGGAACTCATTATATTCTACAGCCAATGACCTTTACTCTGATTCCTGCCTCTACTCCCCATGTAGAAAGAACTGCATGATTGTCTGGCGTCCGAAATGCACGGGTTCGAAGCCCATGGTCTGTGCAAGCTGGAGGCTAAGGAGGCACTCTTGTCTTTTTAGTTGTCAAGACAGGGAAAAATGCTGTCAGCAAATATTTAATGAATAAATAGATACACATGTTTAGCCTATGGTGTATGCTCAACAAATATTTACAGTTCGACTACGGGCGTACAGTGGCATAGCACCAACCAGAAAAACCCAACTATGGTGGGAGGGGAAAAGGGACTCCCAAGTCACTGTCGACCCCACGCCTACTTTTTTTTTTTTTTTTTGATACAATGCTATTGGCCAGGTGCTAGTTTCTAATCGGCTAGCTCTGTCTTAATTATTAACCCATTTCTATGTATTTCCACGTGGTCTTACCGAGAGCGGAGGAATGGCGGTTCACACACACATACACAGGCATGCACACACACACAGAGAGACTCACCCAGGCACCCTCACCCCCACACAGAGGCACACACATACATAGGCACAAATGCACACACCCCCATACACATAAGCATTCATACACAGAGAGACATACAACACACACAGACACACAGAAACATACATAGGCAATCACACAAATACACAGACATATGCAGTCACACATATACACACAAACACACACAGGCACTCATACACACACACACACACAAATATACACACGCACACATACACACACACACAAACACACACACACACACCACAGTGCACATGCTGAGGTCAGAGGACAACCTGCAGGAGTCAGCTCTCTCCTTCCACTATGTGGGTCTTGGGAATTGGACTCGGGTCATCGGGCTTGTGGGCAAGCACCTTTACCTGCTAGGCAGCCTTACCAGCTCAAAAGCCAATTGAACTAATAACATTCAAAATCACATTCGCTAATTGGCAGGGGTTAGTGTCAAGTGGAAAGGTCCTAAAGCAGAATCATTCATAAGCTTCTGGTGAGGGGTTGGAGAAAGGGATCATCATTTAAGAGAGCTTGCTGCTCTCACAGGGGACCAGAGTTCGAATCTCCATCAAGGGCTCACACCTGCCTGCAACTCCAGCTCCAGAGTACCAATACTCACTTCTGGCCCCTGCTGTCTTGGGCATGAGGCCTAGAAAGAGGTGGTGGCTCCAGAGATCAACAGATCCTGATATAGATGGGGATCTTGCCCCTCTCTCCCACAGAGTGTGGCCCTGAGATTTCAGGACCCATGCCCAGGCAGCTCCCAGCAATGCCCTGGTCATCCAGGCTGGGGCTGCAGAGTCCCCTGGCTTTCAGAAGCAAATGCCATCTTCAGCACTGAGGAAATCCTCAGGTGACCGGCTGGAGCTGGGTGACCAATCAAGAGCTTCACTCCAAATATTTACTCACTGGGACTTTACTGCCCTCTACAAAATTCTTCTGGGATCCTGGTGGCCAGGGTGATAGGTCTCAGCTTTTCCCACAGTCATACAAGGCTTGCTCGAAATTAAGTCTTCTCTCTCACAAGCCCCTGCAGCCTTCAACCTGCAGCCTCAACCAGGAATTTGCCTGAAGGTTCTGCACCAAGACTTCATGCAAAAGCAATAATTTTGTTTTGTTTACGAATTGTGTGTCAAATAAGAGAAACACAAATTCTCCGGAACCATCCGTGTCTGGGCACTTACTTTTTTTTTTACCCTTTTCTTTTATCTACATTTTTAAGAATATCTTAATTTTATAGAACATAGCTTCATACAAAAAGAAAATTGTGACAGTTTTAACTGTCTTGTCAAATGAGTCTGCCCTTGAATTTGTTTGAACTGTTTTGTTTTCACGTTCCTCGCCAGCCCCTCACGGAGGGTACAGACCAGGAATTGGGGTGAGTGGAATTGCTGGTGTTCAAATTTATACCGGGAATCAACGTTATTCTCAAGCATCAGAAATTGTCTGGGAAGCTCTTGGGAAGGGCAAGTCAGGTGCGTGGGAAGGAGGCCTGACCCTCTTGGGGTACATTGGATCCCCTAAGATATTTTATTCTAAGTCTACACCTTTTAAATACTCATACATTTCTGAAGTCCATGGAGAGCTGTTCATGTAGGGCACTAGGCCACCCCATGGAGCCCACGGAGCAGGCCTGGGTAGAGGTGAGAGTCTGAATCTATAACCAGATCCCAGGCCCAGGCTCAGTGTCACCTCTGCAGCCATGGGTCCGAGTCCAGAGGCAATATCATTTGAAGGAAAGCCCATGGCCTTTACCAGACTGCTGTAGAACTCAGTCCTACAGGAAACACAGCTGCCATCCTCATCACAGCAGGGTTGCCTGCTTGCAAGAGTCCCACAAAGATGGAATGGGTGGAGCAGGTCATTGCACCCAAGTTTCCAGCTGCTCCTTCTAGCGTCATTCAATGCAAATCTGCCCTAAGTGCATGTGGCCTAAGCATCTGTCTAGGGAAGGGGCTAGAGTATATATGTTGGCAAAGTTACTACACAGTTATGGACCCACAGTTATGAAGAAACTGTCATCCAGGCCAGCTATAAGAGACCTTCCAGTGAGACTTGCTTCGGGATCACCCATGCTCTGTAAATAAGTCCCATAAACTCCTTTGGTACCGTATTTTGAGGGGTTAGGACCTTAGGGAGAGGAAGTAGTCTGTTTATGTCTTCCCCAAAGAAGGAACTTTGAAACAATGGAACAGGAAATAATTAAAGAAACAGCTCCTGCATCCAGACCACAACCTGGCTATCATTTATTTCTCTCAATAACACAACCTATCAAAGTCACACAAACTGAAATACAAGTACCATTGGGAATGGAACAGAGAGGCTGGGGAGACGGCTCAGCAGTTAAGAGCACTGGATGCTCTTGCAGAGGACCCAGGTTCAGTTCCCAGCACAGACTCATGGGTATCTACAACTCCATTTCCAGGGGATCCAGTGCCATCTTCCGACCTCCATGGGCACTTATTGTACATACACGGATGCACATACATATATGCAGGAAAACACTCATACACATAAATAACAAATCTTTGTTTTTAATGAGTGGCCCAAGCTAGCTTGGCCCTGAAGCTGAGGTGTATGGAGAGGCTGTTTACAGAGCTCCCTGTCATGGGGACACACACCAGCCCCTACCTCTCCAAGGAATTCTGAGGGAAGAATTCTCTACCCTGCAGTATAAACTTAGCATGCAGTTGTCCATTGGATGTCAGCATTTGCTATGCTAACTCCTCTTGGATGCTCATATGAAAGACTCATTCCTTATAAATAGATTTCTGGCACCTTGGCCCTTCCGGCATCCTAAGCACATTATTATCTGGCTATTAGGTGACACAGCTCCGGTCAGAGAGGAGATTGCTCCTGTAAACCCTGAGACCTGAGCCCAGGCTCTGTGCATAGGGCTCTTCGCTTGGACTGAAGCCGGAGTCAGTTTCTGGAATCTTGCTCTCTGCGCTTCTAAGTGTGGCCTGAAGGTCAAAGCCCTCAGCTGACTCCTGCTTGGTTGCAATCCACACTGGCCCTGAATGCTCCATCCTGAAGGTACATCTACTGCAGCATTAGGGCTGCTGCCTGATCACCCCTCTGCCTACCCATCCACAAGAGCAGAGGGGCTGCATCCCCTGTCCCACCCACCATAAATAGAGGGCCTGCCTTCCCAGGAGATAGGCCTGCTTGGACTCTGATGTCCCAGGGACATTCTTCAACCTGACTTTTGCAGAGTCAGTTGCATACCCCAGCTCCGCCAGCTGTCTATTCCAGATCTTTGAACTTGGACACCCTCTGCAGAGTCCCAGGAGAGCAGACCAGCTAGGGGAAATGGAGGGGACACAACAAAATGGCAGACAACACAGAGGCCATCTCCCCACTCCCCCATGAACCCCAGAGGGGCATGTAATACACAAAATACCATTGGTCAAGGCCAGTTTGAATGGATTCAACTGTACCCAGGGTTCCCAGTGTGATGGCAGTTAATTAGGTGTTTAAATTCCTAAGAAAATACCAGGCTGCCTAGGAAAGAGACCCAACCTCCAAAGACAGGGGCCTGGCTCAGTCTAGGTTGTCATTGGTTTGGCTAGGTTAATTGGCCTGTCTCACTTAGGACTCTGAGCAAATGAAGGAAGAATAGAACACAGCAAAATTGATGCTGAGAGCAACTCCTTGGAATACAGGGACCAAAGAGCCCATCACAAAGCTCCAGTTTCCTGTTGGTCTCCAGAACCCACATAAAAAGCTGGGTGTGGGACTCACACTTGTAATTTTATAATCCGATCAATGGTAAGATGGCAAATGAAGATAAGCTATCCCTGGAGTTCCATGACCAGTCAGCCTAGCCTACTTGGCCAAGTTCCAGGTCAATGAGCAACTTTGTCTTAAATAAAAGGTAGAAATTACCTGAAGAATGACGCCCAAGGTTGTCCTCTGACCTCCACGTTCCACATGTAGGGTGTATACACGTATGTATGTACACACACACACATATTGTAGTGTGGTAGTCCTTCTGTAGCACTGACCACGCCCATTGGGGGTGGAGCGATGGGCGGAGGTGACCTGAGGAAGGAGGTCGGAGGGGGCCAGGAAGGCGCTCTCTTTCTGGCGTGACTCGGACAGGAGAGGATCGGGTTGAATTTCCTGGTGTTCATCTGTCTAGGTTGTAAGTTATTTCTCCCTGAATAAACATCTATTCGGCCTATTTGTTTATCCTGATCCTTATTTACCGCAATATCTGTTGAGAATGACTGGCCTGTATCTATTGTTCACCACCACGATACCTGCCTGATGTCCCTAGGTAAGGACTGTGCTCAGGGGGAAGCCCAAAGAATGCAACCCTTTTTTTTTTTTTTTTTTTTTTTTTTTTTTGGATGGTTATGGTAAAAGAGACTTCTAAAGACCCCAGGACTGGTCTTGACAACCTTGTTTCTGATTGCCTGGACACTGGACAATCACTACCCTCCAATGACACTTTGCTCTGAAGCCAAATTGTCAGGCATGGGAAGTAAAGGTACAGGGACCAAAGCTCAGGGGACTTGGTGGCAACCACATTCCAGAAACAGCTGGCAAACTTTTGAAGTCCATATTTTGTTACAGGCCATGAGCAGCTGCTTCTGTCCACCCATCCCCCTGTGCTAGAGTTAGCAGTGGGAGAGGACAGTGGTGGGTGGGGCTTCAAGGGTAGGGTTTGGTTGGTTGCTTTTGTTTTTCAAATATCTTTTTTTAAGGGGGGGGGAATGTTCAGGTGCCCAAAAGAGGGTTTCTAATCCCTTGGAACTAGAATTATAAGCAGACGTGAGCTGCCTAACATAGGTGCTAGGGACCAAATTCAGGTCCTCTGAAAGAACAGTACATCTCTCCAGGCCCATGCTGTGTCTTTCATATCTGTTCCATGCTCACCCAGCCCTCTGAGATGCAGCCTGTCCCCCACTTGCTGAAGATCTGCCTGCGGGACTGGTACACTCATTCCTGTCATCCTGTGACTTTGTGGCCCTTGAGCTCATCCGTCAATCACCCACATCCAAAGAGAGAGAGAAGGCAAACTCACAGGGACATGAACCTGCCAATCAGTACCTTCATAGCCACACACCCCTCTTCCCTACCTGCCTCCAACAATCACAGTAGCTGAGATGGAAGTGCCTGCTCTCCAGGCTGTGTGACTTTCATTTCTCTGTGTTGGCATGTGCTTCCTGGTGACAAATACAGGCTGGCCAAGACAATACACACCCCAAGGCTACGAAGTTCCATTTTGCTTTAGACCCAAAGGCCGCAATGACATTCTCAGCTCTCAGATAACAGGTATAAATAGCCAGTGAAAATCCAAAAGGACCCTATTTCTGAACAGGAAAGTCTTCATCTGCTAGGCTGTGGCAAACAGCTTGGATGTGTGTTGATGTTCAAACCCCTTCACCGCATTTGTTCATTAAGAGAGAAGGACAAGATAAGGCCAGGGCTCCTGTCAGTAGAGCAGTGCTTGCCCAGCATCAAGGGCTGATGGATTTAAACCTTAGCATCATTTACAAAAGAAGAAGAAGAAGAAGAAGAAGAAGAAGAAGAAGAAGAAGAAGAAGAAGAAGAAGAAGCAGTTCATTGTTGTATTCTCCCAAAGTACCATTTAAAACCAAAAGATGTATTCTAGACACAGGAAGAGGAAGAGCTGGCCAAGGGTTCTGAGGCTCTGTGGAGATATGTGAGGTTTACCCTCATAAGAGTGAGGGGCCTGGCAGGGCTTAGTACCCCTGAAGGCAGGCGGATGGAGAAATGAGACTGTCCACCAAGTGGGCTGGGAGGAGCCACGGAAGCAAAGAGCTGCTCAAATGGATGGGAGCACGCTTTCTGTCCCAGCCAGCCTATCCCAGGGGGAAAAGAGCTCTTCCCTCCTGTTAGTTCTATCTGGGAAATTCCCTACTTGGAACAATCCATTCTCCACATCAAACGAACCTACCATCCGAGTGGATTAAAGCATCAACCTAGAGAGAAATGGAAACACATGTCCGCACGCAAACATGCACACAGATGTTCCCAGCAGCTCTGCTCTGACAGTCCAAACAGGAAGATGGCTAAATGCCTCTGTGACTGAGTAGACACAATGGGGTCCCTCTACACAACGAGTGGGACTGTGCCACTAAAAAAGAAAAGAAAGAAAAGAAAGCAGTGCCACTCTGACACCTACCGTGGTGTGGATGACTCTTGGAAATGTCATTTTACATGGGCAAAGCCAGCCACAAAGAAACCTCAGGCAGATCTACAAAGATGGGAAGATTGGCGGTTGCCGTGGGGGGTGGGGGGGTTGGTGGGTTGGAGGTGGGTGTAGTGCGTCATGAGAAGGGGACTTAGAGGTCAGCAATGGAAAGCTTTGGGGGTCTCTGGCCCTCTCTTTGATACTGTGAATGTCCTACAGTGGGGTTAGGAGGATGGCTCAATGGGTCTGAGGACCAGAGTACATGCATAAAACAATGTGTTGAGGGCTGAAGAGATGGCTCAGCAGTTAAAATCATTTGCTGCTCTCAGAGGACCTGAACTCAGTTCCCAGCATCCACATCAGGGGATATGATGCTCCAGGGGATATATATGATGCTCTCTTCTGTATCCCAAGAGCATTTGCCCTTGGTATGTACATAACCACATACAAACGCATTACATAATTGAAATAATAAGCTAAACTAAAATAATAAACTAAACTAAAAAAATTAAAAAAAAAACTTAAAAAAGCAGGTCATAGTGGTCTATATAATCCCAGGACTTGGGAGGCAAAGACAGGTGAATGGATTCCTGGAGCCTTCTGCCCAGTCAGTCTAGCCAAATTGGTAGACTCCAGGCCAAATGAGAGACTGTCTCACAAAACAAGGTGATACAAAACTTTAACCCCACTACTTAGGAGGTGGAGTCAAGCAGATCTCTAAGTTCAAAGCCAATCTGGTCTACATAGTTAGTTCCAGGCTAGCCAGAGCTACAAAATGAGACCCTGTCTCAGGAAATCAAAACCAAACCAGGGTGGAGAATAATTGAAGAAGACACCCATGGCTGACCACTTACTCATATGTGGACACACGAACACATGTGTAACCACACATAGAGGCCATGGCCTCCTATGGATTGTGGCTACTATTGCATAACTCTGTAAATATATCATAAGCCATCAAACTGTAGGTTCTAAGGCAGGCAAGCACTTAGAAAACACGCTACTTGCCTCGAAATAAAAAGGTGGGAAAAGACGAAATGTAAGGAAGCCTATAGCAGGCACCATGTTCTCCTGACACCAGGGGACCCATTCATTCCCTTGCACCTGCTCCTCATTCTCTCTGAACTACTTGACAGATTTCTTAGCATTTGCCCCCATGTCTAATAAAAAGAGCCCCTCACAATGCTTGCTCACTGAAATCTGTGGATTTTAGACCCCTCACTAGCAAACTGGGAAGTAAGTAACATTTTGGTACTGGTTGGTGACCCAACATATATAAATGTATCATTTCTCAGGAGTCAACCACCCTGTTTGAGAAAAGGTCTCTCACTAAAATGTGGGACCTGATGATTCATCTAGTCACTAAGACCACCAATCTTCCTGACTTTGCCTCCTCTATTCTAGGATTACAAATGTGTACCTTCACATCATGTTTTGTACTTTGGTTCCCATCAGCCCCAAATAACACATAGAGACACTGTATTAGATAAAAAGCTGTTGGCCTGTTACTAGTGTTTCTTATTGGCTAGCTCTACCTTAAACATTAATTCATTTCTATCAATATAAGTGTTTCACATGGTCTTATCTTACCGGAGATAGGGTCTGGACCTCTTACTCCTCTTGGGTCCTACATTTTGATCCCTCTCTACTACATCTCCCAGAATCCTCCTTGTCTCTTACTTCTGCCTTTCTTGCTTCCTTGTAAGCCAACAGTGCTTTATTCATTAACCAATAAGAGAAATATATTTACAGAATGATATCTCCCATCATAAATCAGATCCTCATGATTACATGGCAAATACTTTACCAGCTAAGCCATTTCCCTGGACCTGCCTTTGTTTTTGTGACCCTCATTTCTGTGGGCACCTGAAAAGTATGAGTGTCATATGCCAACTGAGCTTGAGCACCTGTCAGGCTTTCTGTTCCCTGCCCAGCAACAGATGTTCATGGGTATCTAGGCAGGTGAGTTGGACAGTGAACCATGAGTAGCTGAATCAGATGAACACATCAATCAGGGGTCCAGCATTGGCACTACTATGTTGATGGGTACTACTACTATATTGGTGCCATCATCACTTAGGGATGATGATGGGTTGGTGAAAGAGAAGGAGGGGGCCCAACTTGCTTGGGTGACAAATCTGTTCCAAACAAATCTGTTACAAACCCATCCCCATGATAGCCACCTCCATCTACCCCCTGAGAGCAGCACCCTCAGACCTTGTGCATCACCTCTGCCAGAGGGAGATCTTAGAGAACATCCCTGATAACAGGGCCCTCAGAGACCTCGTAGCCTCATCCTTTCCAAAGGTCCCAGTTTCATGGGCACAAAGGGCCCACTGTGTGAGCTCCAGCAGATACGTTCCGGCCATAGAAATGGCATCCCTGTGAACAGAAGCTGTTTGGTTTCCCAGGACCCTGAGCATGTCACTCTATGATCTGTCCCACATGGGAGAACTCAAATGGATAGGTGCGAACAATTTTTGCTATCCTGTTCTGTGCTCACCAGATCAGTAGGTGAGTGGCCCAAGAAAGTGGCTGCAGAGTAAAGCTCCTGGTGCAGTCCCTGCATTCCTGAAGCTCCACCATTGGCCCGGTCCTGCCATACTGTCTAAATGCCCCCAGAAGCAAGGAAATCCAGGCATGGATGGACACACCTGGGATGCCCTATTTCAGCTGCTGCCAGTGTTTAAAGTTTTCCTCAAGGAAAATCCAGAAAGGGAGTAGGACTCCCCCCCCCAGAAAGGGGGAGGGGAGAGGAAAGGAAGTGGGGAGAAAGTGAGAAGAGGAAAGAGATGCGGGAGAGAAGGGGTGGGGAGGGGAGAGGAAAGGGAGAGAAAAAGGAGAAGGGGGAGGAGGAAAGAAGGGGAGGAGGGAGGATAAATGGGGAAGAGGAACCAGAGGGGAAGGGGAGGGGTGGGAGGAAAGGGGATGAGGGAGGGAGGGAGGAGGCAGAGGAAGAGAGGAAGGGAGGGAGAAGAGAAGATGGGGGAGGGGGACAAGACAGGAAGGGGAGGAAAGAGAGGGGAGGGGATGGTTTGGGGAGATGAGGGGGAAGGGAAGTAAGAGAGTGATGCAGAAAGGAGGGAGGGCAAGAGAAAGGAGAGAGGAAACAGAGGGAAGGGGACGAAGAAGAAGGATGCTGTATCTACAGTCCCCAGGCCTTGGCAGCACCTGCCGCGGTTGAGGTGGTCTTCTGCAAATCTGGAAGCTTTTGGTCTGATGCCTGGACACTTCCCGAATCCATAGCTTTCTCCCCCTTCCTCAGGCCAAGGAACCCACTTTGTTAGCTGTGGAGCCTGCTGCCTGCTGCACCCTGACAAGGCTATGGGGTGTATAAATCTCGGGAGAGCAGGTGAAAGGCAGGCGGCCAGGCCCAGTCCACACAGTGCTGGATTTAATGAGCGCTGTACTTCCTGGAGCCCTCGTCTAAATCAGAAACATCCGAACACCATGGAAGCACTGGTCTTTTCTTTGACATTGCAGTTAAACCAACAAAAAGCAAGTGTGTATGGTGGTCCCGTTCTGGGCCATCTCGCAGGAAGAAAACAACAATAACAATAACACACACACACACCGTTGAGACTTGCTAAATTAGAATGAGCACCACCTACAATTCATCTGTCATTTATGTATTTTTAAATAAATAGGTTCCGCAAAGCCTGGGTTGCTACTGAGATAGGATCCAGGTAGGTCCAATGCGTACACTCAGTTTTTCAAAGGATTTTAGGCCTGGCTCCCTGCCAAGACGTGTTCCAACAGGATCCCTCCCGAGAAGTGACAGTGTGTGGATCTGCTGGGGAAATTCAATCCTGATGTTCTGGTTCCTCCCAGCTTAACTCATACAGGGTTGCCTGGCAAGAGTCATTTGATGTTGGGGCCTCTGAGCCCTTTTTATGAGGCCTTTTAAACCCTTCTCCCCCCTGGAAACAGGAAGCCAGGTTCTCCCAGGAATAAACACACTGGGCCACAGAGAGTGTCTCCTTCCCTGACTGCTGGCCTAGCAGCCAGGTCCCCAGGAACCCCAGTTTTCAGTGGCTGCCAATGACAGCACACAGGGTGGCTTCCCTGGGGAAAGGATCCACAGAAAGCAGGCTGTCCATTTGAGGGAAGTCCAGCACCTTTGCTGGAGGGGACTAGCAGGGACAGGGGCCAGGAGAGGAGGGGGCTTCGTCTCTTCTCTATCCTGATTGGCTCTTCTCTGGGGGGGGGGGCGGGGAGGGACTGGCAATGAGACCTTGGGTAAATGGGAGACTCATTCAGTCTTTATGATGCTCTGAGTATTCAGGGGCTGACTACTAAGCCACCAGAGGATGCTCTCTGTGGTGGTAGAGAGGAAGGGCGAGGATGGGAGAGGGAGAGGGAGTGGGAAGAGAGGGGGGGGGAGAGGGAGAGAAAAAGGGAGAGGGAGAAGGAGAGAATAGCAAAGAGACAGTCAGGGAGAGAGAGGGGGGCTGAGGGAGGGAGAGAGAGGAAGAAAGACTCAGGGAATAGTGGGTTCCCAGCTGCAGCTGTTACCAGGACAGTCAGAAGCAAGTGACAAGGCCATTTCATGCCAGACCCTGTGAGTCACTAGCTCCTGAACAGATGAAAGGGTCCCTTTCAGAACCCTAAAACAGACGAACGTGCAGGGTGCGCTGGGGAGCTGCCTCCCCAACCGGCCCTGCACAGCACAGCCAAGTTTGTCTCCTCACAGACAGGAACTTAGAAACCCATCTCTGAAGCTCAAGACAATGTCACCTGGGGCAGAGTTTTCCTCTAAGCACATGGTGTTCCCTTTGGCTCAGAACTTCTGAAAGTATCCCAGGCTCCACACACATGCCAATGGCTCTCCCTGAGCAAGGGGACAGACTATGCAGAGTCATTGCTACAGTCCTGAGGACTACAAAGATGACAATGTCACTGCCCACTAGACGGCTGAGATGTGATGGGTTTTAGGCTCAGGTCCAGGGCCCCCATGTGACACAGCTCCAGTGTGGTACTGGATGGAAGTGAAGGAGGATTCAGCAATCCCTGAGCACAGAGTCCATGGGCAGTAAGGGAGAAGTGTCACAGTGTCAGCCTCAGCTGGGCCAGTCACTGTCATCAGAGTGAAGAGACAGTGGCAGCTTCCCTCTGCTCAGCTTCGGAGTTAACTCCAAATTCGAGGTGCCTGCAACAGAGAGTCTCCTTCAAATTCAGGAAGCCACGCATCCGAATTCAAAGTCACCAGAATTGGAAAAGCTGTAAAGACAGACTATGTCTGCAATCCCCTGCTGGAGTGTTTCAAAGAACATACATGAAAGGTGGAAAGTGCCACCCCCTCCACAGTGTGACTCAAGTCCTTTGGTCAAGCCCTTCTGGGATGATAGGCAGCAGATATCTAGGGAGCGGGCCCCTCGGTGAGGTGTGAAGGGTCCGGTGGGTGCCATAGCATCCTGTGGATCATGGTGTTAAGCAAAACAAGCCAGATTCAAGGGTGTATATCCTGCATCTTCTTCTTTGTAGAATTCAGATCTAAACCTTTTTTTTTTTTTTTGCTTTTGCTTTTGCTTTTTTTTTTAATTTTACTTCCCCAAAAGATTAACACCATATATTAATTATATATAACAATGGTCTTCACTACAATATTTTCATACATATATGTAATGCATTTTGATCCTATTCTCTCTTAAATACCCTTTCTTATCTCCCTCATTCTGTGGATCTCCTTCCTAATGAACTCCCCTTTTTGCCTTGGCTACCTTTCTCTCTCTCTCTCTCTCTCTCTCTCTCTCTCTCTCTCTCCCTTTCTTTCTTTCTTTCTTTCTTCCTTTCTGCCTCTCTCTTACCCTGTCTCTCTCTCTCTGTCTGTCTTCTCTCTCTGTCCCTTCCTTTCTTTAGTTTCTTTTGTGATACAGTGAGTTTAATTAGGTTTGTGCTCACAGGACCATGGCAGGGGTGGGGGGTTGTGGGGGGAGGACTCACAAGGGTCCACCCCTTCCCAAATATGCACATCTAACCACAGGCACACACTTGTGCATGAACGCTCACGTAGGAGATGAAAGGGGAAAGGGAACTGGCAGAGAGGAGAGGTCTGAGTGAGGGGGAGGGGGACAGAGGAGGTAATGGGAGACATATGGCGTAAAAGCAGAAGGAGGGACTTTCCAGGGAAGGGAGGGGACCAGCAAGGGGTGAGCAAGAGCAGGCCTTAGAGAACCGAGCAAGAACAGAGCGTGATGGCACACAGGCTTGAAAACTTCAACAGTGGTTCTCTATCTGTGGGCTGGGACCCCTTTGGTGGCCCCATGACCCTTTCACAGGGGTCCATATCAGATATCCTGTATATCTGATACGTATATTATGATGGGTAACAGTAGCAAAAATCACAGTTATGAAGCAGTAATAAAAATAATTTTATGGTTAGGGGTTCACTACAACATGAGGAACTATATTAAAGGGTCGCAGGTCTAGATAAAGGAGAAAAGGCAAGCAAGCAGGGCCTTACCAAACCAAAAGCGTCCAGGAGCCAACAAGAGAAGGCAGAAGTTAGCCAGGGGAAGTTCAAAGTCAGTTGTGTTCATGAACCTGGACAAAAGGAGCCGATCTCTAAGGACAAGATGCCATGGACAGAGGGGCTAGAGAATCTATGGGAGAGGGAGAGGGAGGGGGGAGAGCAGGGTGGGACTCACAGCCCAGGAATCCATAAGACATTGGGAAGCCCTGTGCATGTTAACAGAAACTGCTGGCCTGAAGCCGAGTGGCGGGTGGCAGTCGACATGGGATATATATGCCCTGGAAGTTCTAGCCACTGGTCACCATTTCCATGCAGAATATTTGACCCCTGCAACCAACAGCAGTATTGGGGTTTGTCTTGAAGAATTGGGATATCTGTTGATCCTGGGAGCCCCCATCTGCATAGGGAGCAACTTCAGGAATGGGGCTGTGAAGACCCTATACCTACCACTGGTTCTACTGACCTCCTGTCTCCTTTGCTCAGCCAGGCATTGGTGTCTGCCTTTCTAGCCTCTCAGGGCATTTAGTTGGCAGAGTAAAGTAGGTGATATATGTAGTGTCCTTCTGTTTTTATAGCTGGACAGTGTCTATCAATCAATCAATCAACCAATCAATAACTTATCTATTCATCTATCAATTATCTATCCATCTGTCTCCTCAACTATCATCTACAAGCTATCCTCTACCTGTTGTCTATCAATCATTTATTGCCACTCAATTATCTATTCAAACATCTATCCTCTCTCATCTATTAATCATCAGTCATCTATCAAACAATCATCAGTCATTTATCTATCAATCACCTATCATTCAGCTAAATCATCTGCACCCATCACCTATCATCTATCACATACCTTCTGTTGTCTAGGTATCTGTGATCCATCTATCCATCACATATGTATACATTGTATCATCAATTGATCATTTATCTATCACCTGTGTACCAATCGTCCTTCCCACCCTCTTTCTTCACAACACACATTTATTGTCAAAAATTGAAACTGTGTGCAAATTTTGCAAATATTCTCATTCCCAGGCTATAAACACACTTTACAAAAACACAAACGTAAGCCACACCCTGTCCTGTGTAACTTGCTTTGTTTGCAAAACAACAGAGGTGATTTTTCAAGAGTGTTTAACCACTGACAAGGCATGGGGTGTGGATCAGAAGGAGAACACACACATATAAGCAAGAAGAACTCACACTGGTCTGTCCCAGCCAAGCCAGGCCTGCTCAGCAATGTGGTGGGGCCCATCTTCCCAGGTGCTGTGGATGCTGTGGATTATCTTACTGGCCACGTGGCATTTCTACTCTAAGCCTTCACCACCAACTCCTCACTGATGTGACCAGCCCACTGACATACATCCAGATTGTACCTGATTTTTGAAAGTGACATTTATCTGACCAGGGGGCTGCTGGACAGGGCCCTGCATCCTATGAGGATGTAACTACAGACACCTACCATTGTCTCTGCACCCGATGGGTGACTTATGCCCCTGAATGGGATAGAGAGCCCATCTCTGGACATAGGAACCAAATACTGGAGTTACCAGCCGAGTGAGTGCATTTGAGAAATAGCCGTGTCATCACAGTGAGAGTGAGGGCCACTGAACTCCTGTTGACTTGCCATCAGCAGACCTGAAACTACGGCTTCTTATCTCCTCAGTTCCTCAGCTTTCCTTCAGATGTTTGTGTTTTTACTTTTTGATTGTTTGTTTCGTTTTTGTTTTTTGTTTTGTTTTTTCGAGATAAGGTTTCTCTGTGTTATTTTGGCATGTGTCCTGGAACTAGCTCTGTAGACCAAGCCGGCCTGGAACTCACAGAGATCCGCCTGCCTCTGCCTCCCAAGTGCTGGGATTAAAGGCTTGCGCCACCAACGCCTGGCTCTCTCTCTCTCTCTCTCTCTCTCTCTCTCTCTCTCTCTCTCTCTCTGTCTTACAGAATTTTATATTTTTATGGCATCATTTTATAATTTTGAAAAAATAGTTTGGGTTATGATTTGGCAATAACAAGAATTTCAGGATAAGCTCATAAGAATATTTACTGCCAACTGAGCCTGTCATCACAACTACCCAGGAGCCTGAGGCAGGGGGATGGCCAGTTCAAGACTGTCCACAGGCTGCCTATGGAGTGATTTCAGGATACACCTGGGCATCCTGTCTCAAAATAAAAAGGGCCTGCTAGATGGTTCTTCTAAAGGCATCCACTGCCAAACCTGACAGTTTGAGTTTCATTGTGGGAGTCCATATGGTAGAAGGAAAGACCTAACCTCCACACATGGTCCTCTGGCCTACACATATGAGCTATGGCGCACGCGCATGTGTACGACAATGTGCATGAGCATACACATGGTACATAAGTAAAAATGTCATTAAGATCTTTTTAAAGCACATGTAGTTCTAGAAACTAAACTCTGGTCCTTTGCAAGAGCACCAAGATCTTTCAACTGCTGAATGTCCTCTTCAGCCCCTCTCTAGGTCTTGTCGTGTGACAATTTGATGACTACAGACAACCAGTTGGCACCTTCTTTAGCAGACCCTGTCTTTTCTCATCCTATAGGGATTTTCCCCCCTTACTCAAATGTGATTAATTTAATATAAACTTGTGAAATTTCTAAATAACTATGTGTGTAAGTATGTCATTGGGTTTTAATTGATAGCCAGTAACAATAAGGCAGAAACTAGCCAGGAAAGACCACACAGAATTTCAAGATTCAATGAATATATGAAACTACTGATCTATATTCTTTCTGCTATAGAGGGGCCAGCACAGCTATACTGCTTTTTTTTTTTTTTTTTTTTTTTTTTTGAGACAGGGTCTCTTGTAGCCTTGGCCTCTCTGTATAGATGTAGATTGACACTGAATTCGTGATCCTCCTGCATCCACTTCTCAGGTTCTAGGATTCCAGGTGTGTGCCACCACACCTCTCTAGTGGTCCTGAGGATGGGACACAGAGCTTTGTGCCCACTAGGCAAACACTCCAGCAACTGAGCCAGGTTTTCCAGGATTATCTGCTGTTTGTGGCTGTTAAGAATTCGATGTTCTATTTTCTTCACACTCATCAGGCTCCTTCTGGGATGAACAGTGACCATTCCCTATAGAGGTATGGAAACAGCTGCCTATTTCAAGAATTGTGGACCTCCTTGCAGATGTGACTCAGCTCTACTCAGAACCACTAAATCAGCATCTACACCCTAGCAAAAGTTCAAGTTGATTTGTATCCATGTTCAACTTTGAGGAGCCCTGGACTGGATGACTCTACCAGATCTACTCTCCTAAGAGTAGGAAGCCCAAGGTGCTGACAGGCAAGAAAAACAAAACAAAACAAAAAAAGAAAGACCAAAAAAAAAAAAAAAAAAAAAAAAAGTCACTTAATTGCCTCGTGTAACAAGAAGCCTGGAGGTACAAACGTTTAGTTTAATGAAGTCATAACAAGGCTGGCTGCTTCTTGATTAGTACCTGTCAGAGTTTTGGCTTTAATATTGGGCCTATTGCCTCATGGCCTTGAAATGATTGCAGCAGGACACAGATGACTTTCACATTTTGTGTAGGAGAGACAGGCTGCCTCCTCACATCTGTCTTTTCCTAGAGGAACAGAACCAAGAATGAATACACACACACACACACACACACACACACACACACACACACACACACACACGGCTATTGGATTGACTTACGCAACACAATACTGGATACTGTGTGGGCTATCCAACAATGATTACTTTCACACCAGAGATACTGGATGTCCATCTGACACTGAAGGCCTGTAGGATAACTGAGGAATCACCAGTCCATGTTAGAAAGCCAAAGAGGCTTCTGCTATCAGCACAGGATGATGGGAGCATCAAAATCCCAAAAGAGTAGGTCAGCTTGCCAGCACTTCGTGAAGGTGAGCAGGCAAAACGCAAAGGTTTTTCCTTCGTGGACTTTCTTCTATCTGGGCTTCTAGAAGGTGCCACCCACACTTAGGGTGGGTCTTCTGGTTTTAATTAAACTGATCAAGAAAATTTCTCACAGGTGTGTCCAGTGGCTTGCCTGTTGGTTGACTCTAGATCTAGTCAAGCTGACAGCCAAGATTAATTATCTGACCCCTCTAGTCAACTTGATATCTAATCACGTCTCCTTGAGTCTTGTTTACTTTCCAAAAGAAAGTGATAACAAGGTCACAATTCTGCCAAACGTAGCACAGCTGTCCCACATATCAATGCAGATGTCTCCCTCAGAATAGGAGGCAAAGTCCCTTGAGAAATGCTTAGTCTTTTAGTGTCTCATAGCATAAAAATGATAATATAGATTTATATCACTTTACCACTGATATTATCTCCATCAGTGTTCAAAAACACAATAAATAAAGCAAACACTGAGACTGGCTTAATATATATGTATATATGTCCAATTGTGTTCTTAACAAAGTAGGACAGAAGCACCCATGCATGCCAATTACAAGCCTCATTGCTGTGACTAGTCCCGTGACCATAGCTGATATTTACAACTACCTTCCTCTGTCACCCATTCTGTACTTCCTTCACCCTTTGCAAGCATCTCAGCATATCTTAGTGCTTTCCTAGAGATGTCACAGAAATTGGTGCCACTGTCAAGGGCTAGAAAGATGCAGGGATGTTGGTTTCCATTACATCTCCCTGTAACTCTGCTATCTGGCCTGTGAAGGAAACAGGTGGCTTGTGGAGAATGGCAGCTGGTTATCACAAAATTAATCAAATAGTGACTCCGATTACAGCTGTTCTACCAGATGTGGTGTCCTTACTTGAGCAGATTGACACATCTCCTGGTACAAGGTATGCAGCTACTGATTTAGCAAATGCCTTTTTTTTCCATACCTGTCCATAAGCAAATTTGCTTTCATCTGACAAGGACAGCAGTATACACTTGCAGTTTTACCTCAAGGATATGCTGACACTCCAGCCCTGTGTCATAACTAAGTTTGAAGGGATCTGACCACCTGCCTCTTCCATAAGCTATCATACTGACCCACTATGTTGATGACATTATACCCATTGAACCAAGTGAGAAGGAATAGGCAACCACTTGAACTTGTCAGTAATATATATGTACATCAGAGGATGGGGAATAAACCCAACCAAAATTCAAGGACTTTCTCCCTCACAGAAATATATACAAGTTCAGTGGTCTGGGGCCTGCAGAGATGTTCCTTCTAAAGTGAGGGATGAGTGGTTGTACCTGATCCCTCCCACTATCAAGAAAGAAGCACAATGTCTAGTGGGCCTATTTGGATTCTGAAGACAGCTTTGAGTGGGATGGAACAGGAGAAGGCTCTTCAGCAGGTCCAGGCTGCTGTATAGGGTGCTCTTCTACTTGGATCATGTAATCCAGCAGCCCCAATGGTGTCAGTGACAGACAGGGATGCTGTTTGGAGCCTTTGGCAAGCCCGTATAGATGAATCACAGAGAGACCCTTGTGCAGGGTCCACCATCATCTACAGACAACTATTCTCCCTTTGAGAGACAGCTCAGAGACCGCCACCAGGTTACCATGCATCCTGAGTTTCCCATCATGAGCTGGGTATTATCTAACCTACTGAGTCATGAAGTATAGGATGCGCACGCCAGCAATCTATGATCAAATGGGGGTGGTATATACATGATTGGGCCCAGCAGGTTTCCACTCCTGTGATGATGCCTTCTTTCTCCAAGCTTGTGTGCATTCATGTCTCTCTGGTCTTGACTATGGATGTCTATGCCTAGTTGCTTTGAGTTCCTTCCTCGACTTCTCTGCAGTGATGGACCCTCACAGTGCATCCTGAGCCAAATAAACCCTTCTTCCTCCTGCTACTTGTGTCAGGGCATTTTATCACAGCCACAGGAAACAAAACTAAGACAGCTCCACTCTCCCCCATGTACACAGCCTCCCTCTTGTGTCCCATAAGAATGCACTTCATAACTGAATGGGAAGATGTGTTTTCTTTAAGCTATAGGGGTATCTTACTTAGACATTGGTTTAATACCTGGTGTGTGTGTGTGTGTGTGTGTGTGTGTGTGTGTAAACACTTGTGTATGTATGTAATGCACATGCTGGTGTGAGTGCATGTGGAGGCCAGACATTGACATAGTGTGTTCTTCAATTTTATCTTTATCTTCCTTTTCTTTTGAGACAGTCTCTCATTAAACATAGAGATCTCCATTTGGCTAGGCTGGCTGCTCAGCAAACCCCTGGCTCTTCCTGTCTCCACCTCCCAGAGCCAGGATTACAGACAGGCATAGCCACACACAAGGTCCTCTCCTTACACTTACAAAGCAAGCACTTCATTCATTGAGCCATCTGTGGCTGTGTGCTGGGACATTTTTTTCATTGAAAGTGAGTTCAGAATAAACAACACATTCCCTTGCTCCCTGTGGGGCCATTTTCCTTAGTATCTTTTGTTCACCTGGGAGATGGGCTAAGGCCCAATGTGGAAGAGCTCTAGGCTTCACAGATGGAAACAGTAGCAACATTGTATCTTGTTCACGTAGACATGTTTCCCCAAAAGAGCAAACCAAACTATAGACTCACTCCATGCCAAACAAGGAAAAGCCAGTGACCTGAATTCTGCCTCTGAGTTTAGACCAAGCCAGCCTTCACGGAACTCTGTTGACAGAGGGGATCTTAGCAGATTGATAGTGGCCTCAGAAGAGCCACAGAAGGGAAGGCAGGTTGCAGTGAAGTACGCTACACTTGGCCAACAATGTGTGTGTTGGGGATAGTGATAGGAGAGCAAATGCAAAGGTTCCCAGGGTACCATGGGACAGTGTTTTTCTTGTTTTGAGTCAGGGTCTCCCTGTGTATCCCAGGCTGACTTTGAGCTGGCAACCCATCTACCTCAGCTTCTCAAATGCTAGAATTACAGGCATGCACTGCCTTGCTTTTAGGGTCCTTTAAAAAGGTAAGAATATAGTTTTTAAGATACTTTCTAGTTCTCAGGTGGGGGACTCTACCCTAAAGCCCCCCCCCGGAAGAACTACCTTCTAGACAGAGGTCGGTGCCAGGCGAGGAATGGCTTTGAATCTTTTCATAGACACTAAAGCCCCTGAAGGAGAGGCTGGGAATCCCCAATTTTTTAATTAAAAAATGTCTCCTAATAAAAGGCAAGATATGATGACTTCTGAAAGTTCCCACAGGCTGCCGAGGATCTGCCAGGGATTCAATCGTGCCATTTTCCTAGGGGTGTCCCCAATTACAACAGCTCACCTACCTGATGGAAACTCATTCTTTTTGGATTTCAAACGCCTCTGTCCCTCCTCCCCCCAGCTTGGCCTTCACACTCTTAATAAAACATGAAAAACCTCAGCCCCGTGTCATCCCCGGGTTCCCTAGGAGCCTGTCTGCATTTCTCATCTCCAAGCTGCTGCTGAGCCATCCATTTGCGTGGGGAGGAGTCAGCACAGAGCCCTTGTCCCTGGGAAGTGTCTGTGATGTGAAGGCGTTCAAAGTCACAGAGCTAAGGCCCCCCTCACCATGCAAAGCCACTGTGCTGCCTTTTACACTTGCAAGATCAGAGGGTATTCTTGGAAATCCTGGGCCTGGCTTTGGAAAAGTGTTCCCGTAAGGATAGCTCATTCTCTTTAGAGACCATTAGCAATGCAACGCTGACTCTCTGGGGGGAGAGGCAATGACCATATTAGTAACCCTGGCACTGGGCTGCACAGAGGATGGTGTCCATCTTATAGCCTGTCTCCTGGAACTTTCAGAGAAATTCTGAATTTGAATCCCTAGCCTTCTGTCAATACTGGGGTGCAGCAGTGTGTGTTCATAATTCCAGCGCTAGAGGGGCAGAGACCAGAGGGTTGCCAGGGCAGACTGGCCATTCTAGTAGGTTGGTGAGAGACCCTGGTTAAGTGAGAGATCCTGTCTCAAAAAATAAGAAGAGATGATTCAGCAATTAAGGACATTGGCTACTCTTTCAGAGGACCTGGGTTCGGATCCTACACTCATATGGTGGCTCATAGAACATCTGAAACTTCAATTCCAAGGAAGTTGACACCCTCTTCTGGTCTCCAGGGGCTCTGAATGTTCCTGCTTGTGGTGCACATACACACATTCAGGTAAAACACCCACATGAATACAATAAAAATTTAAAAGTAAATAAAATGGATGGTCTCCACATACACCTGTACACACATCCATGTGCACCAAACACAGATGCATACAAACACACACACACACACACATACTTCAGCGAGAATAGGCAGCATGAAGCATGCATCATCATCATGTCCACCATGCAGATAAAGAAACTGAGGCAGGACACTTCCCAGATGTATCAGGCCACTGGCTGATTGACCCTAGAAGCCAGGGCATGGCAGAGACAAGCCTTATTCAGTCCTGAGCAGGAGAGCATCCCTCAACCTTCAACTATAAGACACAAGCTCTCACTGGGTTCAATTGCTTTTGCCTGCATGTCTTTTTCCTCCTTCTAAACTAAAATAATATGGAATTAGGATTATATCTGCTATCCAGAGATGTCTTGATCTTCCTAGGGTGATGCAGGTCTGGAGGGAGCATGGATGGGTTCTATGGTGGGGAATCCATATCGTCCTACCAGTCTATTCTGTCTTAACTCTGGACACCCTGAATTGAACACAGAGTAGAGGAAAGTCTGCTCATCACCCATTGGGAGGCTCTGGTAGCTTCCATGTCCCCATTTGGGACAATAATTTTCACCTGGGATGAATCTATTTAAGCCATCCTCTGTTGTGCTACAAAAGAGACAGCAGCCAGGAGCCCACATACCTTCTGTCTACCCACCTGACCCTCCTCATCTCACCCCCTCCCCATGTCCCCTCCCTCTTGAGTTTCTGGAGAAGTCTGTCTCAGTCTCTGATCTCCAACTGACCTCTTCTTATACCACCTGGAGGATCTCATGTGACCCTGTAGACTCTTCTAGAGGACCCACCTTTCCCTTACAGCTGTGGTTGCACACAGGGGCAGCAGCTTCTAGAGGCTGCAGCCCTGAGACCTTGGGCTAGACTCCTGAAGTCTCTGAACCTTGAATTTACTTATCAGAGTTAGACATGCAGACACCTAATGTTTCTTTTATCTCCCCCTCCCCCAGTCTACTGAGGGATCACTTCCTGAACCAGTGGTCCAGAGATATTATCACATATGCTTGGGCTGTGACTACTGCTGCCATCCCCAGTCTCTCACTGTGGCCCATACTGCCTGGAGGAGACACTTTGCTGGTGCTGGGTATATGAGAGGTACCGGTCAGGCCCTGCCTGCCACTTTCTCAGTGGGGTTTTCTGTTCTCTATTCATAACTCTGCCCTAGCCTCTGCAAGACCCTACAGCTTCACCGCATTCTGCCGTCATTTATGCTGAGTCCAGTGGTGACCCCTGTCTCAGACACCTTCCCAATATTTGAAACTCATGAGACGTGAGCTGCTGTCTCCTCTACCAGGCTGAAGGTCACAGAAGTCACAGCTTCCTGCATAACATGTGAGCAACCACAGGTGATAGAAAAGCTGAGGGCTGAGCGGGTGCCTTGTGACTTTGACATTCACATTCTCTGGGCAACTCCTAACTATGTCTGTCACTTGCCAGATCCATCTGCCAGGCTGTGTTCCAGGAGTGAAGCCTGCAGTTCCCTTCCAAAGTTTGTATGGAGCCGAGAGATCCGAAGATGTTTGTGTGCTCATGTGTGTGTGCATGCATGTTCATGGGCTTGAGCTTTCTAACGTTTACGCCTATGTTTTTCTTTAAATCAACTATCTGGCCTTGGTCCAGTGTTCATCTGCAGAAGACAGAGAGAGACAATACAAGATAGTGCAAGAAGCTTGCATGCTAGAGGCCTCAGGTTGCTCACACTGTGACCTGTGGCAAAGAGCACTTACTTGCCCTGGACACATTAAAGTCTCTTGATATTTGTAAACAAGATTCTTGTCATTGTGGGGATGGAGCCACGGTGAAACAGGTTCACAGCTGAATAAGAAAGACCTTCTCCATGTTCTTGCTCTGGCTTTCCTCTGGATGGACTTTTAAAGCCTGCACAAGTAACCACAACTCCGGGTGGCAGATAAGCAAGGGGTAAGGACAACACTAGTTAGCATAGAAGATTCATTTCTAAGACTCTGTACTCTGGGTTTTATGTTCACTGATGGCCCAGCTCTGCCTGGCATTTTGATTTATAGAACTTGTTCCCAAACCACTCAGTTCACCTGTACCTTCTTGTACACATGACCCTGTGGAACTTCCACAATCCTTCTGAGTCCTTCACTAGCCTGATCTTGCTGTAGGGGGGACACGCCCTCTAGACACCTATTTCAGAAAGCTGCTATCAGGTTGGTGCCTTTGCCTCAGAAGGACTCCAATTGTTCAAAGTGGTTCTGATCCACTGAGGTCAGAATTCAAGCCTTAGTACAGAAGACCCCGGGTCTGCACTGGGCGCTGTAGCTGCCTTAGTGATGAGCATAAAGGATGCTGGGAGCTTTGAGAAGGCCAAGCTTCTGAACTTGTTACTGGTGACCTCATTTAGTGCCACTTTCACCTACCCAGCTCTGAAACTCTCCCAATGTCCCCACAGCTGCAGCAGAATGGCCCACTCAGACTGGTGCACACAGTGCTGCCCTCTGCTGGCTTCAGGGTGGGGAGGGTTGGTGTCATGGGGTTCCTAGGTGCATAAGGGTTCAGCAGTCAATGTCCATGAAGGCTTGCTGGCAGGAGCCATCTCCAACTTTGCATGCACATATGCCTCTGAACTCCAGGATGACTTACTCAGCCAGCCTTAGAACATGCCTGTCTCCAGATTTATGGTAACCAGCAATGTCCAGCCAGACTTGTACACCCAGAATCGGCCCGAAAATAGAGAACATTCCCTTCAATGCACAGTGACTAGCAGCAAACTAAAGAATGTCTTTTATTTTTTAATAAAATAGTGGAGCATGAAAAATATCATATATTACAGATATACAGAGGCAGGCGTCACCCTCCCTGGCTGGAGACAAAGTTTGTCTTCCCAAGTGCTTCTGGACCACTCATGGAAATCATTTGTTTAACAATTGAGAGAGTCAATAAGCCCTTCGGGTGCTCTCCGCTGATTCCCCTCCCCCTCCCATCCACAAACAAGTCCCACTGTGTAGAACAAGCCGGCTTGGTTTCCATTAAAAAGCCACAAAATGTATCGGGCTGAAGGGTTTTTTCTGAGGCTTGGGCCTCTTAATTCTTTTGTTAGATGATTTCCTTTGTTGTCTTTTATTTACAACAAGATACTTTTTCTCTTTTATTTTCACATGGGGGGGAAATGTTTTTAAAAAATGTATTGCACACCATTTGAATTCTCCAGTGTTAAGTTGGGGGGCGTTATGTTGGAGAGAGCTGACTATGAAGGGCTGGAGTTGGGGGACTCTTTTAAGGGACCTGCAGGCCCTGGAGTGTAGAGATAGCTCGGGATCCCTTCTTTTGTCCCCCTCCTCAGGCTGTCCCTATACAGCAGCCTTGCTGGGAGAGGGAAGAGTGGGCCCTTGGGTGGCTCATTTGCTAGCCCAGAGGAAGTTCTTTAGCTTGCAAAGGAGCTATCTGACCTCAAGTTTGTAAGCAGGCAGCAAAGCCTCCTGAAGACACCGGTGTGTTTTGAAGCCTAAACAAAAGTTTTCTTGAGAGGAAGGCTGAATCATCTACTTTACCACGGATTGGTTACACAAGAGGCTCCTTCTGTAATGAGTGACCCTTCAAGGAGGCAGCAGACAGACTAGAACCCTTTACTTTCAGGCTATCATGTGGTTCCAAACTTCAAGGTAGAATTTATATATGTATGTATGTATGTGCACACACACACACACACATATACATGCTTTTTACTTTGATTTAAACAACAACCAGCCAAACAAGAAGAGCAGCCCAATTGGGTTCTGTCTGTCCTGTTCTCCCAGCCCACTACCTTCACACACAGGCTGATGGTTGGACAGGAAGCTCATACTTCCCAAGGTGAGGTTTTTGTGGGTGCTGAGCTTTTTTGTAGATCCCTGCACTGGTGACAACACTGGCTGGTTTCCTGCGGCTTTTTCTCTTTAGCCCCCGGCTGCATACGTGTTGCCAGGACTGCAGGGTCTTAGAGGTCCAGACCCACACCCCACTGGTGATGCCTACCACCAGAAGCATGGACACTTTGACCATGAAGACCTCCACGGCAGGGATGGAGGTAGTCATCAGACAATCAGGTGTCTTGGTCTGATTGTTCATCTTACATTTGTGCTGGGTGGCCAGCATCTTCCAGTAGTCCATGTTCAGACGTTCGTAAAAGTAGCAGGCAATCACACAGGTGGCCGGCACAGTGTAGAGGAGGGAGAAGACCCCTATTCGTACCATGAGCTTCTCCAGCTTGTCTGTGTTCTCCCCACCCGTTTTCATCACCCTCCGGATGTGGAATAAAGCCACAAAACCGGACAGGATGAAGGAAGTGCCGATGACCAGGTAGCAAGCCAGCGGAACCAGCACGAAGCCTGTCAGAGCATTGACATCCATGCTGCCCACATAACACACACCAGTGAGCTCATCCCCTGCCACCCGGCGCATCACCAGGATCAAGATGGTTTTCACAGCCGGGATGGCCCAGGCAGCCAGGTGAAAGTAGCTACTGTTGGCTTCAATGGCCTCATGGCCCCACTTCTTGCCAGCAGCCAGGAACCAAGTGAGGGTGAGAACCACCCACCACAAAGAGCTGGCCATGCCGAAGTAGTAAAGTACCAAAAAGACTAAGGTACAGCCGGTGCTCTCCAGACCCTCCTGGATAACATACAGCTGTCCACTGTCCCTGTCGCAGGCGATGCTCTCGGCGCCAGCGAAGAGTCGGATGATATAGCCCACTGAATAGACGCAGTAGCACATGGAGAGGAAGATGATGGGACGCTCAGGGTACCTGAAGCGCGATGGGTCAATGAGGAAGGTGAGCACGGTGAAGGCGCTGGAGAAGAAGCACAGCACTGACCAGATGGCCAGCCAGATTACAGCGAAGCGCTTGTCCTCGCGGCTCCAGTACACATCCACCCCCGGAGTACAGAGAGGTGCGCAGGACTCGCTTTTCTCTACGTGGTGGAACTTGCCCGGGTTGTCACAGCCTGCGCGCCCGGGACCTCCGTCCTTTAGCGAGTGCTCCTGCGCGCTGTGGGGCCTCTGGGGCCTGAAAAGTGGAGGAAACATGCCAGAGCCCCGGGTGGGCTCGTCCGAGCCGTTGTTGGGTGCCTCCATACACAGGTAGTTGGGGTCATTCTTGTTGGGGAGCTTGCTGCAGTCCAGAGAGTCCGGCCACTTGAATTTGAACTGCTCCATAATCGGAGAGCACTTGAGCCGGGCCTGCTCGCACATGACCCGGCAAGCAGGGATGGGCGTGGAGACCTGCTCGGTGCACATGGGCGCATACAGCGAGCACAGGAAGAAACGGAGGTGACCGTGGCAGCCGTACTCCACGAGAGGTGCAAACTCATGCAGTTGGATGGCCGCCTCGCGCTGGTTCTCGTGGCCCATCAGGTTGGGCATGCGGGTGGTGTTGTAGCCGATGTCCTTACACATGGGAATCTCCACCGGCTGACACTTGCCGTCTCCAGGGCGCTCCAAGTCCATGGAGCTGATGGCCGCGCACGAGCCCATCATCACCTGCAGCAACAGCCACAGGCGCGGGCCCGGGTGCTGCATGGTGGCGCCCGCGGAGTCCCCGAGCCGCTCAGGGCCGCCGCTCCCGGGCACGGGCTGCTGCTACTGCCCGCGGCTCCGCGCCCCGGCTCGGGCCCCCGCGCATGCCCGTCCAGCCTGGCCGGAGCGCTCGCGGCGCCCGGGGCCCCTGCAGTGGGCGCGCGGTCTCGGCCGAGTCGGGGGCGGCGGGGGAGGGGAGCGAAGTTTGCAAACAATACGGCGGAGCGAGCGCCGCTCTGCGCGCAAACTTTGGCCTCTTCTTCCCGGCGCGCGAGCTCGGGGACCGCGGTGGGGAAGCGCGGGCGCACGGTGGTCCCGAGTCCCGGCACTCCTCCCTCCGGGCGCCGGCAGCTGTTTCCAGCTCGGCGTCCCGGGATGAGAAGACTTGCGAAGAAGCAAAGGGGGAGAAAAGGGGGGGTAGGCCGATTGGTGACAGGCCCCGCCCCTGCTCGCCGCCCCGCCCCACCCCGGCGCTGCTTTGCATCAGAAAGCCTTGCGCCCGGGGCAGCCTCCGCCCTCGGCCCCTGAACGAAGCTGGACGCCGGCCTCCCGCTTCATCTCCTGCCGGCCTCTCTGCCTGCGCTCCCTATCCGGGGTGGGGGGCCCCTCGGGATTGTCCCCGGTACCCCAAGGACGCCGAGGTTACGGGAAGTTTGGGAACTGGGGGGGGGGACCCGGGTAAGGGTGGTCCTCACCCAGGGCTGGGGGACGCATCTTCTACTTTTATGATGGGTCCCTGGCGGAGGGCACTTTCAAAGAGACAAGGGATTTGCGTTTTATGACCGTGCTCATAAAGTGGCCCCTCGGCTTGTAAAGCTGCCCGCATCTTCCCGAGGTTGGGGGTTTGCCGCCCGGGGCGCGGGGCTCGGGCTCCGGGGAGGGGCTGTCTTTGAAATTTCAAAAGGGCCGAACTCAGGGAAGGGGGAGGGGACCTGAAAGCCGGAGTTTAGGGCCTCTTCGGCAAGGTCTACTCAAAGAAAGAGGGGAGGGGACTGGGAGGAGACTTTCCGGGCCGCTGACACCCGGCACCCCGGGAAGAGGGGCTCGACTTGAATCGTGGTGACCCCTGCCCCGCCAAGGCCACCGTGTTGGAGCCCATCGCGCTAGGCCTGCTCGTGGTTTCTTCAAGTAGTTGGGTTTATTTATTATAGGAAGTCGGGTATTTATATTATTTGGCGAGAGATGTGGCAGGCCTGTGCCTTCCCGGGAGGCGGAGGCTAGGCCCTAGTCTACGCGCGCACTGCTGGTTCCCACGCAGAGTGGAGGAGCCTCTCTGCACCTCGAGGTGCTGGCTCCCGCCCCCTCTGTTTTGGGCTAGACTGTGATAATGTCACAGAGCTTTCACCTTCCCCCACACAGGTAGTGCACCATGGGAGCCTGCCCCAATCCCTGGGTGTCAGAGTACTGGGGTGAGGCACCTGCCGCGGACTCTTGACTTCTGATAAACAGCCCCTTGGGCGGTGCCTTACTCTTTCCTTAGACGTCCCCCTCCCCCAGGTCGGCGTTTGAAGTGTTTTGGAAACTGTCGGGACCTCCACTGCGGACTCCCCCAACTGCTTAGGGGCAGTTAAGCCTCTTGCTCTTCTTTCTGCCAGTCCTGAGCACCCCAGAGCCAAGTTAGGTGCGCACACGACTGGAAAGCCTGGGTGGCCAGCTCCCTCCAGCAGGCAAAGTAGGAGCCAGACTGCCCAGGACCCCTCCTCCCCTCCCAGCCCTGCGCTTCCTCCAGAGAATCGGCTTCTAATTAAAACGAGGCGTCAGCGTCCCATCTGCAGGAAACCCGGGGAGTTCGCCTTCCTTCCCTTTCTGATTGTGGACAGACCTGAGGATGGGACGTACCTAGGCCCCCTGGATCCTCGGGACCAGGCTCCTGCCTCACTTGCAGATCCCCTGGTCCCTTTGCCTTTCACGGGAGGCACTGGGAGGAAGTTGGGCCCAGGGAAGTTTGCCTTGAAGGCCGAGGTTAACGCAGTCAGAACCGCTACTCACCACCGTGTTAGTGACCCAAGAAAAACCTGATGTGTGGTGAGAGCTTGCGGCTTGTATAAGGATATCTTGCTGGGATATTTATAGTCTAGTAAACTGTTTTTAACATGTTTTCAGTTAGGTAAGTTTCCTGCGCCATCGCTTAATCGCTTAGCTTTAAGACAGGTTGGATTGCCAGAGGTCCCTCCTGACGCTTTTGCCTTCTATTTTTTTTTTTATTCCCCCTTGCTTGGGGGTGAGGGCGTGTAAGAAACCAGGGTGAACTCAGCTCCAGAGCAGGGTGTGAGCTATTTGAGACAGCCCCACGTAATTGGTCTTTTATGCTCTGGTTACTTCTACACTGTTCAGAACTATTATTTTAGTCATGACCACTTCACGTTCCTTTCTTCTCGCCAGCCCCTTTAAATATATTAAGGAAAGAAAAATCTAACAGAATTTCTTCCATCTGCCCAACCCAGAGAAAAAGCAACACACACACACACACACACACACACACACATATATATATATATATTGGACCATGAGATATCGAGAGTGGAAGACAACTCACAACTAATAAATGAAAGGGCCCTTTTGATGGATCCAGCTGAAAAGATATTTTATTTTTCTCTCTCCTGTGTGTGGGATTTGATATGTGTGACTCTGGAGCAGCCGGGTCCCCTGCTGCTCAGCCCTGGCTCGGAAACTGGCCCCCCTCTGGCAAGCGTTATGGAGAGCTGGGAGGAATTTTATGGCTGTCTCTCTCCCCTCAGCTCTTTTTTTCTTTTGTCTTCTTTGAAGAACGACTTTAGACATTTTATTTACATATTTAACCAGGGATAAAAGAGGGAAGAGAAAGCTTTGGGGGCTGGCCTGGGAATAGGGCTATGTTTAAATTAATGGAAATCTTATTAGGCTTCTAAAATTTTGAGCAAGGATTTTTAATGAAACGTCATAATTAAACACGATTTTAAATAACATCCTAAAGCAAAGGGTCCTTTTGGCCCCCAAATCTCCTAATATCTCTATCTACATAAAAAAAATCTCAGAATACTGTCGGTAGATATTACCTTAAAGTCCTTGTGACTAGCAAGCAAGGAACGTACAAGGAATACTCTTTTAAGAGCCAGGCAGTGTCTGGAGCTAAACAAATTTGGAGGTAGTGGGTAGTTGAAAGGAAGGCCCCGTTTCATCCCCTTTAAACTATCAAAGTCAGAAGTTGGTTTTTTTTGTTTGTTTGTTTGTAAATATTCTGACACGGGTCTCACTAACAATCACAGCTGTATCCTTGCTTAGTATGTCTTGGGTGAAGGGAACCATAAACTCTTGAGAAGTTTTCTGAAATGGGATTAGGGAGAACCCAAATAATCTCTTTAAGATAAAAAAAAAAAAAAAAAAAAAAAAAAAAAAACTACTGCGCCTCCTACAATAAAGAGAAATTAAGCCAGAAGCTTAGCCTGTTACAAACCAATTGCAAAAATAAATGTGTGGGATACGAACCGAGGTCATTAAAAGACAAGATAAAGATGAAGCAGGGAGCTGACTCCTCAAAGCTGGTTTTTGTAGCTTCCCCTTGACAGGCCTTTTCTGGAACCTTCTTATGTAGGGATCCATTTGGGAAACTCTTGAGATTCCTGTTTGCATTTCCAAACTGTCCCTCAAAGGAAGGAGAGTGGTCTCACACATCACACATAGATAATTCAGTTCCCTTCCCATATATATATATATATATATATATTTTTTTTTTAATTCATAGGAAATACCTTTAAGTCATCCGAAGTGGTATTTAGTTAACACGCACAAACATACAGGCAAGCAGGCATAAACATACACACACCTCACACCACAAAAGCACTGCAGGTTGCCCCAAACTTGAGAACAACTTTAATTACATGTCAGGATACTAGTTGTAAGATACTGGGTGGGTGGGGGTGGTGAGGAGCAAAGAGAAAAAGCCCTCAGTCCTCGGCGTCATAAAATGCATGAAGGAGTGTCCCTGGCCGCTGCAGAACAATTTAGGCCGCTATTTTAAGGCCACTTCCCTTGAAATGTGGATTGAAATATTACCAGAGGTTCGCGGGGCGCTTTCGTGTGAATTGCAAATCAAGCCTCGCTTTAATCCTCTTTCAAGGCTGGGCCTTGGATCGCTGGCGTCGCCCGGCTCCCCACTGCTCCTGGCGCAGAAGGGACCATTCAAGGGGGCAGCTCCCCTCCTCTGTTCCCACACTCCAAAAAACAACACCGCAGACAGACACCCTCCAACTAAATTAGATTAAACTCCTACTCTTACAGCGCATTAGCCTTTTTACAGCCTGGCTCTGCCGGTCGCTCCTCCCTGTTTAAAGATACAGCACAGCTTTTTCTGTCTCAGCCACCTCAACACAAAAGTGTTGAAAAGAAAATGTATTTAAAAAGGTGCAAACTGCACCAGGTTAATTGACCTCAATTGCAAGAGAGACCTTGTTTAAAACACAGGCAGACCCGTGTGTGCCGGCTCCAGGGCTTTCGTGGACCCACTCCTTGAGGAGAAACACTTAAACCCAAATTTTAACAATAATATAATGATATAAATAAGATTTAGAGGTTCCCTTACAAAACGAAGCAGGCAAATATGTGATTCTGTTTTGCATTAATTGTTCCAAAGGACACTAGAAGAAAATTGGCTGAAACGAACATGGACCCTTACCTGGCTTGGTACCTTGGGTTCATTCTTCTGAAGCCTCTGCCCTGCCTTAGTTTCTGGGCCAATGCCTTTGTCCACTACCCCAGTAACATCCTCATTTCTTTCTGCTTTATTCATGGCCTACCCACAGGACCTTGGTTACCCTAGCCAGGAAACTGTTCGATCCCAGGCTTCTCTTCCTTGCATGGGTGAGGGAGGCCACCAGGATGATGCAGTAAATTGTCCCTTTAGGGACAAAGCTGGAGCAACCTCAAGCTCTGGTTGCCATCATCACTGGATCTGAAAACCTACCACTTTCTAGAGCAGAGGTTCTCAACCTGTGAGTCCTGAACTCTCTCAGGGGGATATCATATCAGATATCCTACATATCAGGTCTTTACGATTGGTAACAGTAGCAAAATTACCCTTATGAAGAAGCAGAGAAGTAAAATTTTATGGTTAGGGTCACCATGTGAGGAACTATATTAAAAGAGTTGCAGCATTAGAAGGATGAGAACCACTGTTCTGGAGTCACATGATCAGGGCTGAACTATTTCTTGTTTTGGTGACTTCAGATTTTCTCATCTGATAAATAGGACCTAGTCTAGTAAAACAGTTGCAAGGCAGTTTTCACTGTGTCATACAATGCCAGTGCATTCTGGGATGTGACGTTTTTTCTTGGACACGGCATTGGGAAGGCAACAAGCTGGGGACCATACTAAATCCAACCCAAGCATCCTTCCATTGTCAAACTTTTTTTTTTTTTTTAACAATACAAATGCTTTATTCAATAGTTGCAGGTTACCATGGGTTGAGTGGTGGATATCCCAAGTGCTGGGATTCAAGGTGTGCAACACCAATGCCTGGCGAGAGACCCCCCCATCTGATTCAGGGTGCCTGGGTGGCATCTGTCTTCCAGTAGCCTATACCCAGGAAATGTCAGCAGCCAGCTGGGACTTTCAGAAACAGGTCCTGTGTGGCTGTTACCCTTCCTCTTGCATGGAGATATGCCTGTGTTCTACAGTGTCTTTGAAAGGGGTCTTTAAAGTCAGGGGTTATAAGGGAGAGGGTCATTTATTACCTCAACTGTGGAATCCCAACCTGGTTCCTTAACCTCTCTGATCTGCTTTCTGTTTCTCTGCTTTAAAATGAGGGCAATAATGCCAAAAGTATCTTTTTGTTTGTTTTTGAGACAGGGTTTTTCAGTGTCACCCTGGATGTCCTGGAATTCACTCTGTAAACCAGGCCCCTCGAACTCACAGAGGCCTGCCTCTGCCTCCCTCCCTAGTGCTGGGATTAAAGGCATGTGCCACCAATGCCTGGCTGGTCCCTTTCATAAATTCTCCATTGGCCTGCTGGAAGGCAAGATGGCTTCGCTGATGACTTCATGCCCAGGTGGTACCAATCTTCTTCCCTGTGGGCTTCTGGGTCTGTAGCTTCCTCCTCCTGTTTTGAATATAGCTTGGGGGAGAGGGAGGGCCGAGAAGAGCTGCCAATCTTCCCTGGGATGCAGAGTGGAAAACTAAGTAGAGATCTCTGGATGCTCTAGCCACTGAATT
This sequence comes from Phodopus roborovskii, assembly GCF_943737965.1. Classification (NCBI taxonomy): domain Eukaryota; kingdom Metazoa; phylum Chordata; class Mammalia; order Rodentia; family Cricetidae; genus Phodopus; species Phodopus roborovskii. The sequence goes on along the minus strand of NW_026126598.1, from coordinate 4,192,163 downwards.
AACTGCAGACCTGACCCCTTCTCTGTGGCTGGGGTCTGACACTTTCATTCCATGGTTCCTCAAGCGTATGCCCTGTCTACCTGTCTTCATCCACAGGGTGACTCAGGTGACAAACTTTTATCTGAGATCCAGAATAGAGCAGAAGGCCAGCCAGAATGTGCTTTGTCCTTGCCTGGTCAAGGAAAACCTGGGAGGCTCTGTGGCTTTGTAGTGTAGTGGAGACCCTTCCCTGGGAAGACTCGGTCACTCCTGCAGCCATGTGTCCACCTGTGGTGGGCCAGCCTTCCCCTCACCCCCATGATCCTGTGCTGCAAGGTAAAGCAGATATCCCCTGAGACCTGATCTTACACCTGTGCCTGCTGGCTTGTCCCTCTTTGGGTCCCCACAGCCTCATCTCTGTATTCTTTTTTAAAGATGGATTAATTTATTATTTATTATGCATAGTGTTCTGCCTGTCCATATACTTGTATACCAGAAGAGGGCACCAGAACTCATTACAGATGGTTGTGAGCTACCACATGGTTGCTGGGAATGGAACTCAGGACCTCTGGAAGAGCAGCCAGTGCTCTTAACCTCTGAGCCAACTCTCCAGCCCCAGCCCTGTCCACGTTTGTGGGTTAACCCATTGGCTTGCTGCTGTGTCATTCTCTGTCCTTTCTGGGGACAGGGGCAGAGAGAATCCTGTAAGGACACTTCAGGAAAACTAAAGACAGATGGCTCTGTGGTCCCACAACATGGCTTCCAGAAGGTAGAGGATGAGCATAAAAATGTCAGCATGGAGAAACAGCAGAGTGGACACCCAGTGTTGGGAGAGTGGAAGAGCCCAGGGGCCTGAAGCAGGTGGAAGGAGGCAGATGAAGACCTAGGCAGGATAGTTAGGGACAGCTGTGGAGCCAAAGGGACATCTCAGAGAGGATCATTCAACAGAAGGCCACACAGATTTGGGAAGGATAGACAGCCTGCCGGGCAGGGCTGAGTCTAGAGCAGCAGTTCTCAGCCTTCCTAATGCCGTGACCCTTAAATACATTTCCTCATGTTATGGTGACCCCCCCCCACACACACCATAAAATTATTCCGTTTGCTACTTTGTGACTGTAATTTTGCTGCTGTTAGGAGTCGTAATGTAAATATCTGGTATGCGGGATATCTGATATGTGAGCCCCCCAAGGGGTCACAACCCATCAATATCCGGGTGTTCAAGGAACAAAGCCCCAGAAATGATCAAGGAAATGGTGGATGAGGAGGGCAGGCCACAACGGCAGTTTGAGGAATCTGTCTTACTTTGCTATCTGCTGCTGTGATCAACACCCTGACCAAAAGAGCAACCCAGGGGCGGAAAGGTTGATTTATCTTACAACTCACAGCCCACCCTGAAGAGAAGATGAGGCAGGAACCGGGAGGCAGGAACTACCTAGTCCACGAAGGAGTACTATTTACCTACTTGCACTCCCTGACATGTTCGCCTTGGTTTTTTCATTTAACCCAGGGCACCACCACCGCCTATAATGAGCTGAGTCCTCCTGCATCAATCATGAAGGAAATGTTTCCCAGACTTGCCTACAGTCCAATCTGATAGGGGCATCCTCTCAATTGAGTGTCACTCTTACCAGATGGCCCTGGCTTGCATCAAGTTGACAAAAAAACTAGCCAGCAAAGGATGGCTACTCCTTAGGCCTCATAGGCAGGAGGTCTTAGTGGGCCTGTGATTATGTTCTGAGGGACAGGTGGAGAGTCCTGGGAGGGCCCTGGGGAAATGTGAGTTCTACTCTGACTTTAACCTTCCTGAATCTTTGGAGTAGCATGAGTGGGGGTGGGGTAGGGGGTGATAGTAAAAGGGCTCAGCTGAGAAGTGGCTGGGGAACAGGCTGGGCTCAGGACCCCTGAGGTTAAAAAGTTCATGGTCACAGGTTTAGCTCTATTCAGGTAGCCAGGAAGCCAGTGCGCTCTCTCTCTCTCTCTCTCTCTCTCTCTCTCTCTCTCTCTCTCTCTCTCTCTCTCTCTGTGTGTGTGTGTGGGGGGGGGTCAGAAGTCTTTCCTTCCACTTAATTGGAGATGGGGGTCTCTTGTTTCGCCTCTGTGTATACCAAGCTCACTGGCCCTCAAGCTTCTGGAATTCTCCTATTCCTGCCTCCCATCTCACCACAGGACAGCTGACTGACAGACACTCTCTACCATGCTCAGTGTAAATGGATCCTGGGGATTTGAATCCAGGTCCTTATATTTGTATACCATGTTTTACCAAGTGAGCCATCTCCCCCCAACCCACAACCACCACCAGCGCTTTTGCCACCCCATCCCCTTTATGGGGAAGCTGAGATTTTAGAAATACGGCCAACACACTGGACAGACCTTGAAGCTGGTTTTCCACTGTTGTTGCTCAGGGCCCAGCACAGCAGCCCGGCGGGAACCAGAGCCAAGGGGGCAGAGGACGAGGAAGGGCAAGCTCGGTGAATCCTGCAGCTGCTGCCTTCGGAGGGAGGGATTCATGCCAGCTCTTCTCCAGTGTACAGAGGCAGCTGAGTCTGCTGGGACAGGGACAAGTGAGCCAGGACTTGCCTAGCAAGTCTGGGCAGTCAGTTGTCACCTAACCCAGGAGATGGGGGCCAAGATGCCTGCTGTCCCAGGAGAAGAACCTCAGGTGTGACAGCCAGCAACATTAGGTGTCACCTGGCCAGCTGTCATCCCTAGTCAACCACTCAAGCAAGTGCCTGGGGCTAGGCTAATGGGCACCTACCTGCTCCTCACTTTTAGGTAGAGGCCATTGTCACAGGCATGGGGCATCATCAACCAATGAGCGGTAAAAAGTTCCCATGAGCAGATCTGGGTTTCCTGGTGAAAGAGGAAGCCACTCATGGATTTCCTCCACCCGTGGAGGGTTCAGCCTCACCCAGGGACCTGAGATGTGGCTTATCTGCCCCCAGGAGCAGATAAACCATATTTTTAGATGCAGAAAACTGAAATCGGGATCTTGGTCATGCTAATATGCTGGATGTATTGTTTACTCTTGATGCTGTGAGAAAAATCTCTGACGTAGGGAGAAAGGGTTCATTCTGGCTCCGGGGGGAGGATGCAGTGCACTGTGGTGGGGGAGGCATGGTGACAGGAGGCTGAAGGGGTTGTTCACACTGTATTCAGTCAGGAGGCAAGAGAGAGGTGGGATGCTGATGCCAGCTCCCCCCCACCCTCCCCCCCACCCCTGTTTCCCCCCTCTCCCCCCCCCCCCCCCCGCCCCATGCTCTTGCTGGTGACACTGTTCTGAAAGGATAGACTCTCCAGGAATTGAAACTTCACTGGAGGAACTGTGTTGCATGGGTGTGGCCTTGAGGGTTATGGGCGGGGCTTCCTGTTGGCGCTCTACTTCCTGTCCCAAATGCGAGGCATCACAGCCCGGCGTCGCTTCCACTACCATGGTAGGCTGTGTGCTCAGAACATGAGCCAAGATAAATCTTTCCTTCCTAATTCACTTCTTATCTAGTTTTCAGTCACAGTAGCAAGAAAGGTGACCACCCTGTTGCGTCGCCAACATCAGCAGGTTGCTCTCCAGCCACCCATAGCCATGTCCATTGTCCTAGTTGCTGTGATAAAACACTGGCCAAAACCAACCTGGGGAGAAAAGGACTCATCCAGCACATTCCACCACACTGACTCAGCAAAGGACCCAAGGATGTTAATGTTAGTGGGAGACGGAAGTTCAGGTCCACGTTCCTCGGGAGCACCAGCTAAGGATCGATTGTCTAAGGGGGCTGGCTCCTTGGCTCCTGTGTTTCAAAATCCACAGACATTCAGCCCTTCCCTAGCTTTTGGCTATGCTTCCCACAGCGACTCTTCGGTTCTGTGACAGTGACGTGTCCTGCTCTGTAGACCGTTCCTCAGAGAGACCCAGACTGAGTCTCTCTAGACACCCAGTGACTCCTTCCCAGCCCCCTTTGCTCACCCCGGGATCCCCTTTGCATCTCTTCCCTCTTCCCTTTGGTTGAAGCAGTCTGGTGTGAGCCAGGGAGGCAGAGGGATGGGACTCTTCCCATGTCCACGTCTTCGGGAATCTTTGGGTGGTGCATTATCTGGGCCACTGAGTCCAGGCGATTTTTCCACGCACTGCATTCAGGAAGACTGGCAGGAAGGACTCTCAGATGTTAATACTCTCCAGTGGCAGTGTGAGACAATGGGCAGGTATGACCTGGCCTGCAAGGCCACAGCTAGGAAAGCTCCAGGGCTGAGTTGTCAAGGATTTATCTTCATTTCTTTTTCTGTGCTGCTGTTTTCAGGCCATGGGCTTAGCCCTGGCAGACTTCCCTCTTACCCTCAGGATTGCTGCTGTTGCTCCTGCCATCACATATGCAAACAGTATCTGTCCCATGGGAAGTAAGAGCACAGCCACTCTCATAGACCAGCTGAAATACCCTGGGAGGGTAGACACCTCAGTGGAGCTGAGGGGTTGGGGGTCAATAGGCATCTATAGCATCCTCCAGACTCCGGATTTGGTCCCACATGGGCAGGTTGTGGCATTTGGACTGTGAGGCAGCACTGTCCCCAACAAGGACTCCTGCTCAGCATCCATTTAATAACCACAGATGTCCCTGTGGGGTAAGCTCTTGCTGGGGTCATCCACTGCCCCTGTATAGTGTCATAGTCGGACCCCGCTCCAGTTGCCTCAGGAGTCATCTGGGGTTTGAAGTAAGGTTTTCTTCTTAGGGTAAGGAGTTAGGAGTTGGGTCACTGGTGTCCTACCTAGGGAGGCACCTGTTCCTTCAAGCCTTGGCAGCCTGTGTGTGTATTCACTGAGCCCAGGGAGTGGCCTAATTACCCACATAATAGCAGGTCACTGATGGCTTCAGGTTTCACAGAGGAGAAATATCCCCGCAAAGTCTTTTGATGTGGTTTATGAAGCCAGAAGGCCGAGGGCACCTCAGATTTTAAGTGCCTCATGGAATGCACAGGGGAAAAAAAGTTTCCAACATGCTTTGCCTGAAGGACACTGAAGTCCCAGAGTTCAGCTTGGGCTGCCTTTCAGGAATCTCTATCTGTTCCTGCACCTGGAATGACCTGGCCTCTGCCAGCCCACAGGCTGGGCTCTTATAACATCAGCACATACACAGTCTCCCCAGAAAGAGACAGCGAGACCACTTCCAAGCTTTGTAATTAAAGAGTGTCTGTTGTCTACCTGACGTCCCCACTGCAGAGCTCTGAGTTTTCCTTCTCCATCCTCCAACTAGTATACTCCTGCTCTTTTCTCTCCTTTCCTTTTCTTTCATTTCCTTTTCCTTTCTTTTCTTTCTTTCTTTCTTTCTTTTTTTTTTTTTTTTTTTTTTTTTGGAGACAGGATTTCTCTGTGCAACCCTAGCCATCCTGGAACTTGCTCTGTATGTAGACCAAGCTGGCCTTGGACTTACAGAGATCTGCCGGCCTCAGCCTCCTGAGTGCTGGGATTAAAGGTGTGCGTCACCACTGCAGGCTCTGATGTGCTTTTTACCCTCTCTTTCTTGCTGTTCCCTGAGCCTCGAGAGAGGGTGATAGAGCATCTAGAAGCCCTGTCTATGGCTGAGCACTCACACTCACTCCCAGCTCTTTTAACAGTAGTGAGTCTGTGCTTTAACTGCCACCCATGGCAGTAAGAAGTTTCTCTGTGGGAGTGGCACAAATCCATAGATCTAAATATAACTGCTTAGAAGGCAGCTTGATGACATAAACATTTAGAAAATAGTTATCAATAAGTCCTGGGGCCTATGAGTCCCTTAGCCGTATGTTTTGACCATGTTTACGGGGCCAGGCATGAATTACCTACTGTTGAACCAGCCTCGATCCAGTCAAGAGGGTGGTTGGTTTCCCCATAAACAGTGCTGCCATTATTGATTGCATCAATGGGTTCATCTGGCCTAGATCCAGGGTTGGATAAAGACCTTTGATGATGTCTCCCCCCCCATAGCCTACACAACACCTTCTACAAAAGGTAGCTATGAAAACTGAAGGTGCTAGGAAACCTAGCCAGCTGAGTGATCATTTTCCTGGTCAATTCAAGGTTACTTTCTTTCTCTGTACCTGAGAACCAAACTGTGGGATGTCTTTAGCAATAGGGTCTTAACTTGTAGTTATAGTGGGTGACCAAGAGCAATGACAACAGCTCTTCTTGTTTGGGGACCTTTGTGGTCTTTTTGATTGATAACTTTAGCTCAGTAGTACTCAACCTTCCTAATGCTATAACCCTTTAATACAGTTCCTCATGTTGTGGTGACCCCCCCACCATAAAATATTTCTCTTCTAATTTATAACTAATTTTGCTGCTGTTATGAATCCTAATGTACATATCAGATATGCAACTCCTGTCAACTCTGTGTTGAGGTGCTGAGATTACTTGTCGGGCTGCAGGACTTGATTCTGGCAATTGTGGAAGGAGAGGGCTGAGAGGCAGAGCCATCATGGGGACACACAGTGTCCACAGAAACAGGTGATCTCAGGGAAAAATGGGATGATACAGCAAGGGAGCTTAGGAGGGATAATGAGATGATCCTCCAGCTAACCAGTGAAATAAGTGATGAATCTAATTTCTGGCCTGAGCACTGATTTTTTTAGGGCCTCCAATGTTCTGACTGGACTTATGGCCTTGATCTTTCAGATGAGCCCAGTGTGGATGGGGAGATGTTGAACACAGGGAACCCAGGAACAAGGCACTAGAATGTGTCACCCACATGTGGAGTATTCAGGGGATAGGTCCTTAACCATTTCCCCTGAATAGAAATTGAAGTAGTATTTTGGTTTATTTGATTAAATAATATATTTTACATACTTCTCTGGTTTTTGTTTGTGTGAGGGATTTGTTTTAATTATTAATTAATTTTTTTAGACAGAATCTCATGTAGCCCAGGCTGGTTTCAAAATCACGATATAGTCAAGGATGGCAGAATTCCTGGTCCTCCTGTCTCCACCTCCCAGATACTGAGATGACAGGCCTATACCACCACTTCCAGTTTATTTTTAAAAGATTTTATTATTTATGTGTACTCGTGCCTGTCTGTGTGGGAGCATGTCCGTGGGTAGAAGGGAGCATCAGATCCCCCCTGAAACTGGAGTGATTGTGATCTGCCAACATAGGTGCTGGGAATCAAACACAGGTCCTGTGCGAGAGGACTACTCTGTCTCTTCACTCTTGAAACAGTGGGTATAAGAGCATCATTGCATTCCTGTACACACGCACACACACCAGTACACACAGAATAAATAAATCAATACTAGAAATGCTGACTGGCTTCCATCACATAGCCTATGTTCATTTCTCTTTGTTGTTCTTCATTTGATCTGTTTGTTTTTTTTTTTTTTTTTTTTTTTTTTTTTTTTTTTTTTTTGAGACAGGGTTTCTCCATGTAGCCCTAGCTGTCCCGGAACTCACTCTGTAGACCAGGCTGGCCTTAAACTCATAGAGATCTGCCTGCCTCTGCCTCCTGAGTGCTGGGTTAAAAGGTGTGCACCATGACAGCTCAGCCCATATTTATTTCTTAAAGGCTCAGGGCCCCCCACCTGTCTTCTTTGTTCTGTATAGTGGTTTAAAGAAACAGGTGTTCACGACCTCTAGTGACCTTCTAAGAAGCCACTGTTTACATAAAACCAGAGCTTTTGCTTCAGTTTCTCAAATACTCCCATTATCTGATCCCAGATCTAGCTGTAGCAAGGAGCCACTGTGCTCTATAGATGAGATAGGATTCAGCCATGCAGACCTGCCTTGTACCTAACTTGGCCCTTTTAATGCCTTCAGGGACTCTGTGCAGACAGTGGATGACGTCCTTTCTAGTCCCCAGGGAGGTGGGAACTCCCTGGGTCAGCTAGGGTGACCCTGGACCCAGTCAGACAGTGAGATAAGATTGCTGGGGCTATGGCCCAGTTGCAACACAGAGAAGGCTCAGCCTCTGACTCTGTTTCCCTGCGTGGGAAACAATGTAATTATATGTACAGGGCAGAGTTGGGAAGCCTAATTACTGTGTGGGAAGCAGGATTCCTCCCACCTAGGCAAAGATGGTGGTCTCCCTGACCCCTCAGCGGTGGGAGGCCCAGTCTGCTTGGATGTCATGGAGGGTTAAGCATACTCCCTATGGTGGCCTCCTTGACCCAGTGCTTTGGAGATGGTGGGAGGCATCTGGAATTGCCAAGCCCATGTTTCCATCCTGGGACTCTCGCATTGGCCGCTCCCCTAGTGGAATTAATATTCCTAACTTCCATGTCATCATCTTCTCTTTCTTCTAGACCCCAATACCCCGAGTTCTCCCAAGAGAGGGAAAAGATCACAAAGGTGATAGGCGGGAGGAGCAGAAGTCTCGCTCTGGGGTGCTTATTTGTGTGGTAGAGACCAGTGCCTCCTGATTGCCTTCCTGTCCCTCGAGGTCAGGCTAGTCCTGGCTTAGGGGCCTGAGTGACCGAGGGCAAACAGGTCTCTGTTTCAACATCCACTGCAAGGCTGACTTCTTTCTGTGGGGACAGGAAGCACCTGTGAGTGTTCACAGGACTCTGGATAACCTAGAGGGGTCTTCTAGACATCCTCTGCTGGCTCGTCCAATCAATATTAAATCTGAGAGCAGAAGATTGATCTCTGATGGGACCAATCACTGCAGCTGTGTATTTGCTTTCCTGAGGCCCTTGCAAGACAAGACATGTTTGACAAAGCAATAGTGATGTCACAGGAGGTGTGTGTTGGCGGATGGGGAGGTATCTTAGGATCCAAATGAGGAAGATGGTGTTCCAGCTCCACCTTCTCCAGGGCTCTCCTTAGCTCCCTTTGCCCACCTCCTCTCACCTCCTGAGCTCTTGATCTCATGAGCCCACCTCATGATCACACTGACCAACTCTTGAACGCACTGCCTCATTGAAGCAATGACTCCCATTCTTATTTATTCCATAAAGGCTGAGCATCTCTGTGATATCCAGGGCAGTGCTGGGAGGTTCTAGCCTCTTAGGCAGAGGGATGCTGTATGTGGGAGCCTGGCCAGCACTTGGTACATTGACTTCCTTCCCAAGACACTGGTCCTGACCTAGTGTCATCTTGAGCTCTGTATCCCATCACCCAACAGATCCCAAGAATGCCTGGATCACTGTCTGTATTTCATAACCCATTTCACAGAATAGTGGCAGAGACTCAGCAAGGCTGCTGAGTCTGGATACAAAGAGACAAAGCCAGGTGCAGCCTGTGCTTTGGAAGCTTGGGGGGGTGGAGTATGTAGCAGGTGGTGGTATGTGGGGTCTAGGGTGGAGAAGAGTCAGGCAGAGTCCAGGGAGTTTGGCTTAGGGTCTTAGCACTATACAAAAAGGCAACATAAAGCTGGGGGCCACAGAGGCCAGGACCTCTCTGAGCTCAGCAGACTCTCCCTGGGAAGAATCATCTGTTCACATTACAGTTGTACTGCTTGGAGCCTGAGGACAAGCTGGGGCTCCTATGATACCAGAAGGAAGCAGATCAATTGTATGGAGTGTACTGGATTCCCGAAAAAAGGCCATGGATGTTATTACAGACCTATCACCAACTACAGCAGGGTCTGCACTCTGAGGCCTCAACTTTGGTCCTCTCCACTCCTCTTTGATGAGCTGTTCCTGGATTCTCATCATCAATAATAACAAGCAGAAACCCTAAGCATGCTTGCCATGCAGTTCTCAGTCCACATATGGCTATCAGAGAAGACCTAAGCATAATGTCACCCACTTTCTATCTTCCACGTTCTATAACAGCTCCGAAAAGCAGTCTGGCTTTGGTTTCATTCTCTGGACTGGTTCACTGGGGTCCCCAGATGCAGAACAGGTTGACTTGTGCCTTCTACTTGTCATTCACTCAAAACACTGCCCAAGTCTTAGTCCTGAGTCCTGAGTGCAAGCCAAGCTGTTCATCTAGTTTGGGGATTGGGATCAGAGTTGTGGGATGGATGGGCCTCTTGTCACCATAGTCCCCTGTCTGGACAGACAGGTTCCCAGAGGTTTGGTGAATCAAAGAGAGGAGGTGATGCTTCCCCAAGGGCATGCAGAAAAATCCCGAAGCATCTGTTCCCTCTTCTTCAGCCTTTTGGCTTTGACACACTTCCCTTGGCCATTTTAAAAGTCCCGGGGATGGGCTAGTAAGATGGCCATGTAAAATCAGCTCTACCTTGCTGCCAGTCAAGTCTGATGACTAGAGTTTCATCTCTGGGACCCACATGATGGAAGGAGAGAACTTAGTGCCCCAAGTTGTCCTCCTACCTCCACACACATGCCTTGGTACACACACACACACACACACACACACACACACACACACACACTTGGAAGGAGGGAGGGAGGGAGGGTACAGGGAAAGGAGAGAGAGAGATTGAACATTATTTAAGCCAGTACCCACCAACCCAGATGGCAAATTGGGGCATGTCTTCCCAGATCTTCACACGCCCCCACACACACCTACCTCTGATGTGTTCCACTTTCTGTCCTTCTCTGGAGGGAAGTGCCTCCTTGTCCAGCATGCCCAGTGGTATCTTTCATTGTCCCCCTCTAACCTCCCAGGGCTTCAAGATGAGCACACATACGGGACTCCTTCCCTGTCCACAAAGACAGAGACACTTTATGAGACAATGCCAGCAGTTACCAGGGGCACACAGCAGGAGGCCTGGGAAAGCAGAGGGACAAAGGCCTTCCTCCAGGGTTGACTCGGAACACAGCCCTGCCTGTAACATCTGTTGGTGCCTCTGGCTTTTTCAGGGGCTCCTGAGGAGGAACTGGGGATCATGAGGCTGTCTTCTGGAAAGCTTCTCCGCCAGCAGACTCCCATTAGTGGGGGTTGGGAGGAGTGTGGCTGGCGGGCTTTGGAGTGGGGTTGGAGGAGCACTCTGGGTGGTCTGAAAGCAGGCATGGGGCTGGGGGACCGCGAGGCGCCAGTCATCCTTACAAGAGACTTGAGAGATGCAGGCTCCACTGTGAGGCTGGTGGTGGCTCTGATGGAGGACATTCTTACTCAGGGGTGTGTGTATGTGTGTGTGTGTGTGTGTGTGTGTGTGTGTGTGTGTGTGTGTGAGAGAGAGAGAGAGAGAGAGAGAGAGAGAGAGAGAGAGAGAGAGAGAGATCTTTGCGCTCACTCCAAGTGCTCTTTGCTGGTTAGAGAAAGTGCAGGGGATGAATCCCAGAGTCCAGCAATGTTGCCCTCTGCTCCTCCTCTGCTGTGAGATTCCAAGGGGCTTATATACAATAGCCACTCTGAACCTCTACTTTCCCACCCAGGAAGCCCAATGTGTGCCAGCAAGAGAAGGTGCCAACCTACCCCATCCCCTCTCCCAGCTTTCCTCTCAGCTGGTGAGAAGGCAGTTAACAGGTGATGTGGCTATAGCGATCAATCGATCTCGTTGCTCTGCAAATGTGGATGGGCTATCACAGCCAAGCGGTGAAAGGCCTTCTCATGAAGAAGGAGAAATACCACCCGAATTTTCAGCCTGTAGCTGTGCTGTGGGCCTGAGTCGCTGAGGGCTGCAACAGGGAGCTGGCTCCATGGAACAAATGAGACTCATTTATCTGTATATTATCTGTCAGAGTCATCATTTACCTCTCCTATACATATCAGTTACCTGTTTGTTATCCATTCGTTTATGTATAAAAACCTGTCATCTGTCACTTGTCTATCATCTATCTAGCCATCTATCTATGAATCTGTATCATCTACATATCTTGCCACACAAATTTTCAGCTATCCATGTTTCTGTCTATATCATCTGTCACCATTCCTGTCCATCCCTTTAGCTTCTTCTCTGTTCAGCCTCTCTTAGCCCTGCCTCTACTGTATGTAGTCAATGGCTGGCATGAACATGTCACTCTCTACCTGAGTGTTCAGAACTATTCCTGCACAGTGGAGACTCGAGTAAAGGACAGACAGGCTTCTTCCAGCCCAGGGCACTCTCCATATTTAGATGGTTACACAGGTCTGGGATGGGGTGTGAGTCCTTAGAGATTGAACAATACATCTGCTCCCATTGACCCCTGTATTGGGTTCACACTGAGCCTCTGGATAGCTATTACAATCTCTGCCTGGATAGCTATTACAATCTATTGCGGCCTGTTCATTCTTCCCAAAGGACTCTGCCCCTAGGCAGAGAGTGACAGACCAGGTCAATACCAGAAGGACAGGGGTGTCAGAAACCTTGAGGACCAACCTTGAGTCACAGTCAGCAGAGGGGTACAATGCCAGGGCCAGGAGCTCAGCTGGAATAGAAAGCACCTGCTCTCTTCTTTTAACAGCCTCATTGCATTGGGAAATTGAGCCCTGGCTGGAAGGTTTGAGGAGGCGCCCCGTCCACATGGCAGGGCTACGAAAGTTGCCAACACTGTCTCTGCTGCTCTACCGTCCCCCCTCTGTTGTCATGCCCTGCCTCCCTGCACCCTGGGATGGTGGCAATGCAAAGCTGACTCCTCCCTGTGTAGTTCCAGGTTGATGGTCTCCTCTTTTCTTCTCTCTGTAGACCCTGGAGCTGGGTGCCCTTCTTACTGTGGTACTGTCTTCCTTTCCACGTAGAATCAACCTGAACTGGAGCATCCTGGCCCGTCCATCCTCACAGGTGTGTTTTCAGCACCAGGACCCAGAGCCAGCCTGCTTTTTCTCTGTCATGTGTGAGTCACGGTTGCTGGAATTGCCACCATCAACAGAGCGCACCTCCTACCTGGGGTCTGCTGACACAGCCAAGGCTGGCCCCTGGCCAGCTTGGGCTGTGTTCTGCAGAGGGTGTGCCAATGGCTCATAGGAGCACTTGCTGGCTTGCTACCCACCCAAGGGAGGTTAGGCAGAGACAGCAAACTGTTTTTTTTTAATTGGGTGTAGACTTACATTTAGATATGGGGGCAGCCCTGATTGCATAATTGTCTCTGTTCAACCAGTTGACCTACTAGGAGGTCAGTGAGGTTCTCCTGGCCTCCCGGCATCTCCCTTGCAGGTGTGTTCCTGACTGGCCAAGTATTTTTCCTGTCGGTGTGTGACTCACACAAAGGAGATGAGGCGTCCAGGATGCTTCCCCAGGGAGATTCCTCCCTGCCCAAGATGAGTTTCCCTAATGGTTCTGTATGGCCCAAGTGCTTCACTGCAATGAAAGAGAAACCGGAGTCTGGGGTTGTGTCAGATGTCTGTGTTGTCCCTTCAGCCCTATCACTTCTTTAGGCCAAATGGAGAACCTTCCTTGGGGTTACTTACCAAGCATGTTAGTAGCCGTGGGCCACAGAAGCAAGAGCAGGTGGAGGAAGAGTGTGAGAGGAATAAAATAGAATCAGCCCATAGGACAGACTCTGAAGTACACAGGACTAGCCAGACTGCCTCTGAAGGTCCCAGATAGCTGCCTTTGCCTCCCTTCCTGTTTGTTGCCTGTCTGTCTCATCTTTAGGAGGCAGGTCCTCTTCCTCGTGTGTCTCTGTTACATCTCTTCTTACAGGCAGTGCCAGCTCACCTAAATGCCCTTATTTTTTGTTTTTGTTCATTTTTTGAGACAGGGTTTCTCTGGAGTCTGTCCTAGCATGTGATCTATAGACCATGCACTGGCCTCGAACTCACAGAGATCCACTTGCTTCTGCCTCCGAGTGAAGGGATTAAAGATGTGCATCACCACAGCCTGGCAATGTCTTTATTTCTAAAGAGTCACATCCTGGGGTCTAAGTCTTGGATTTGAATGTCTTTTGGGGATCATTGGTCAGCTCCTGGTACTCTGTATAATTTCGACTGGATCTCATTAAGTTGCCCAGGCTAGTCTTGAACTCACTCTGCAGGTTCCCATGTTCCTTTTGTTTCAGCCTCCTGAGGGGCTAGAATGACAGGCCTGTGCCTTGAGACCATGCTAATTTCCTTCTTATAATGATTACTAGTTTCCTTAGCCAACTGTCAAACCAGACAAAGAATATAGATGTGGATGGCAAAGGAAAGCTGAGATTGGAATATCCTCGGGCCCTGATGCCATGGAGCAGGAGGAGGGGTAGGGAAAGAGCCGGGACTAAGACTGGCAGTCTCTCGAATTCTGTCCCATGAGGGAGGTGCAAGGAAAAGCGTTGCAGAAAATAAATAGCAACTGGGACATGCTATCAGGGACAGAGAAACAAGAGGCTCTGCAATGCCCCAAGGAGTAGCTGTTACAGTAGTGGTTCTCAACCTGTGGGTCACAACCCTTTCTGGAGGGTCACCTAAGACTACCAGAAAACACAGATATTTACACTATGACTCAGAACAATGACAAAATTACAGTTATGAAGTAGCAGTGAAAGTAATTTTATGGTCAGGGGTCACCACAACAGGAGGAACTGTGTTAAAGGGTCACAGCATCAGGAAGGTTAAGAATCACTGATCTACATACTTGGCGGTGCCTGCCTGGAGCTTGGGAATTACTAGGGGCACAGCCTGGCATTCTCCCTTGGAGGCCAGGCTGGGAAGGAACCAACCCAGCTTGCTTGTGTGGATGACAAAATGAGACTCAATAACAATAGGGGGCATCCTGGGGACTTGGGAGCATTTGTCACCTTTCCTGGCGAGCACGGTCCTCAGTGAAATTCTCCAGTTCAGTCCCAGCCACTCTTCCTAAGCTTTTGTATATACTGGCCATGTGACTCCTCAAGGTTTTATGACAACATCCTTATTAGCTCCATTTTACACATGGGGGAATGGAGGACCAGGGGTGGAGAGGGAGCTGTTGTGGTTTGGCCAGCTGGTTGTGGCAGAGTAGATCTGAAGCAGAGCAGGTGGCTTCACATACTTGAACTATCATTTTGATAACACTGGGGATAGACCCTGGGGCCTTGTACTTTTGAGGAGCGCTGTCTACCACAGAGCCAACTTTTGGAGATGGTTCAATGTCATAACAAAGTGATCCCATGTACCGCTAACTACTGTCCCTTGTGATGCCCGGGAAAGCTGTTTCAGAGTTTTGTGACCAGACATGGAACAGATATGACTTCTTACCACTAAACCGCCCCACCATGCAGGCTGATGGATCATTTTCCTAACTTGAATCCGCTATCAGTGTTCCTAGTTTTAATGATGTCCATTGTGTACGAGGCTACTCAAGAAGATGAAAACCTTCAAGGAAGCAGAGCTGGCGGCCTCAAAGACGCTTTGGGGTTTAATATCCTGTCTGGGTTCCATCACAAAGTATCTACAACTGCGCCTTCCTTCTGTCAGCGTGAGACAGACCGCAACCCTCTCTCCTCATCAGGAGGAGAGTCATGTAGTTCTTTTGCGATTCTTGTGGACTTGTGATAATAGATGAAGGATTCTAACAAGATGTCGTGAATGGTCGTTGCCATGCTGTGAGGAAACCCTTGCTCATTCTATGGAGACACTCCATGGAGAGACCACAAGAAGCTGCCGGGACCCCAGTCTGCAGAAAGACATATCAACTTCCAGCTTCCAGCTGTGACGATGACCCTGCTCTGTCTGGATCCTTGCCCTGCAGGACCCAAGGAGGTGACAAATGTGGTGTTTATTTCCTTAATCTGAGTACAGCGTCTTCTATATAGCTTTGGGAAGTACAGCCTGATTCTGTAATTATTTCCTGGGTAACCACTGTGCATACTTTTACCTTGAAGTATGCTGAGTACTGGGGGGTGGGGGGTGGGGGGTCGGGGGATGGATACAATGGTGGGATGAGGCTGGGTCATGGTGGCCTTGGGTACCTCCATTCTAGCAAAACCCAGAAGGTGAAAGTGGCATGCGGTTTTCTTCTTTGCCACGATTTGTTTATGTTGCCATTTTATTCTGATTTTAAAAGAGAAGGAAACTTGGCCTGGATCCTCGACTGGCTTTGAAGCTCCTGCCAAAGAACCCAGCCAGGAGCTCTTGGGTCTGGTGGTGCCGCTTCAGCCTGCCTGAGCAGCATCGGCCATGAGCCACTTTCTGTGGCCCTGCTGAGGACTGCTGTCCCTTGAGGTCTTCGTTTGGCCCTGAGTCCCACAGCGTCTAACTTGGGGTGGGGGTTTCAGAGACATGAGGAAGTAGAGGGCTTGGTCCCTGGCTCTGAGTCCACTAGGATGACCACATTGGAGCTCGTTAGAGAGGCTCATCTTGGGCTCTTTGGAGGTCCCTTGTCATGGTCTTCTAAGGTGATGCAGAGGTCAGTGGGGACGGAAAAAGGCCAGTTATTTCCCATGGCTTAAGTTTGCAGAGTCTGTGAAAACAAGCCCTAAAGCAAGTGTTTCCAGTCCATCGGGGAGGGTGGGCAGGAGGAATTCCAAGGGACAGCTGCAGGGTGGAAACTGCCCACGGAGAAGCCAGGGACGAGAGTGACCTGGGGTTGGGTGCTGTGGCCAGACCCTTGGTTGACTTTCCCGTGGGAACTAGGACTGTTACAGATGGCCATGGCTCACATTGGCACTGTGACCAGAGTGTGCCTTCAAAGCATCCTTTCGGCAGAAGGTATCCCAGCATGTGTCACAGGCCCTTGTCCGTCTCAGTTCATGGCAACAGAGCGGGTGGCTTTTCATCAGAGCCAGCACAGGCCCAGGATCTGACAGAAGACCCCATTCAGACACCCAGTCTCTGCCTTCTATCTTCTGCCACAGGACCCTATATGCTTTCTTGAAAAAACTTCCTTCATGATCTCCTCAAGCTCTCTTATGGTCTGCAAGGGTGGCCAATCACACTACATCTCTTAGCCATAGGTGGTTCGTTCAGAGGTAGGTACCTGACCAATTCTTTTTTGTTTTTGTTTATTTTTAATACAGGGCTTCTCTGTGTAGCTCTAGCTGTCTTGGAACTCACTCTGTAGATCAGGCTGGTTTCGAACTCAGAGATTGGCACCAGCCTCTACCTTCTCAGTGCTGGGATTAAAGATGTGTGCTGCCACCACCTACCTACCTGACCAAATTTTTGTCAGTAATAGTCATGCTTAGAACTTGGGTTCATACCCATGAAAAGAAGAATGCTCATTTCCTATGGAGCCTCAAGCAGAGATACACAGCTGAGACCACTCCGTGGGACATCATAGGGACAGCACACACTGGAGAATGTGGGGACAATGAGGAGAAATGATATGGATGATTGTTAGTATTCAAGCATTTGTACTGGCCTGTCCTTGGGGTTCTGACAGCATATGCCCATTAACTGCAGCCCCTAAGAGTGTCACCTGTGCATATTCACTATGTTCCCTTTTAAAAGGGCCCTGCCCACCTCCCATCTTTCTTCCTCTGTTTCTCTTTCTGTCACTCAGTCTCTCTTCTCTCTCTCTCTCATCTTTTGCTGCTCCTGTCTCCAGAGGCCAATCTCCCCTCTCCCATTCACTTTCCCCCAATTAAAACAAAAGCAAAAACAAAAAAAAAAACAAAACAAAACAAAAAAAAAAAAAAAAAAAAAAAAACCACTCCTCCTCAAGCTCTGTAGCACTGCTTTTTAAAATTACAACAATGATAGCATTTGCACCCACTTTCCATTGAAGGGGGAGAATAAGAACTAAGGGAAGACAGTTGATTTTGGCCTACAGTTCCACTAAACCTTGGCAGGGAAAGGAGCACAGACTTTAGGGTGTTAGAACATGGTGGCTCTCAGGGTACAGAAAGCTGAACTAGAAGCCTCAAGTCAGAGCCAGTCCATTGCCTTCCAAGACCCACACTTAGTGACACAACTCCATCATCTGTGTTTGCAGCCTCAAAGTTTCCACAAACTCCATAAACATCATCCCCAGCTGCCACCAAGTGTTCAAACCCCAGGGCTCTGTCATATTCCAATCTCAACACAGTTGTGTGTGTGTGTGTGTGTGTGTGTGTGTGTGTGTGTGTGTACCACATGTGAGTGCAGGTACCTATTGTAGTCAGAAGAGGGCAGCAGATTTCCTGGAGTTGGAATTATAGGTGCTTGAGTGTGTGAGGTTCTCAATATGGGTGCTGGGAAACAAACTCAGGTCCTTCACAAGAGCAGCAAGAGCCCCTAACCACTGAGCAATCTCTCTAGCTTCTTCCTCTTTTGATTTTTTACATTTATGTACTTATTTATTTATGTGTGTGCATGTGTGTTTGCATGCAAACTGGTGCACATGTAGAGGTCAAAGGATAATCTGCAGGAGTTGGCTTTCTCCTTCCACCATGTTGGTGCTGGAGATAGAACTCAGGTTGTCAGTCTTGGTGGCAAGGTCCCTTATGCATGAGCCACTCCACTGGCCCTCCATTTCTCTTTTACTTGTCTTTGGACCTTTGAGTTGGGTCCTAGGGACTGCAGGCTGAAAAGCCCCTGCTAGAATTATCCTGTCTCAGGAGTTACACATCTTGTGCCCTCCAGTAGTACAAAAGCATGGGATCAGGATCGCAGAAGATGACTTGATGGTCACCACAGTAAATAACAAGTATCATGGCTTTAGACCATAGGTGTGTTCTCTGATGGTTCAGAAGGTCCGGAGTCCTGTGTACATGAGGCAGCTTTGCAATCCTAATGCAAGAGGCTCCTGCTTTCAGGTTCCAGTAGTAACCAGTCCTTGACTCCTTCCCTTCATCTTCCAAATCACCAGCATGTCGTTTCTCTATTCTTGGCTCCATGTGGCCGCAGTTTGGGATTATTTTTCAGTTCCATGGGCCACATCTGGGAGGGGTTTGCCAAGTTTACTTATGTGACCAAACCAGAACCACTTGAATCCTTAGGTTGCTTATGACCCTCTTCTCCACAGGGTCCTCAACTTTGCTCAGTAAAAGGCCAAGCAAAGGGGCATGACCACAGTAACCAGGGCTGAAGCTATGGATGAGGATGGCAAGTTGCCTGCCAGTCACAAAATCATCAGGCACTTATTATGTGCCCAATGTCAACTCTAATAGTTGCTCAGGGCTTAAAGAAGCTGTCTGTTTTTAAAGTTAAAAACATGTGACAAAGACTGCTCATATTGTTTGCAAAATGTCATAAAATCGAAGGGCTGGGAGGTGACTCCATTAGTGAAATATTGCCTTGAAAACACAAGGACCTGAGTTCAGTCCCTGGAACCAATGTTATAGAAAAGCCCCGAGGTGATCCACACTTATAATCCTAGCACAGGAGGGTGCCTGGGGTTCACTGGCCAGGCAGACTGCCTAGTTGGTATGCTCCAGGTCAGTGAGAATCTCTGCCTCAGAAGACAAGGCAGACAGTAACTGTGATGATACCGTGACACCAAGTTGGGGAGGAAAAGGCTTATTTCATCTTATAGCTTGGAGTCCATCATGAAGAAAAGTCAGGCACTAAAGATAGGAACCTGGAAGCAGGAATTGAAGCAGAGGCAATATAGGAATGCTGGTTATTGGTTTGTTCTCAATGACTTGCTTAGCCTGATTTGTTATGTGCCTAGGAGTGAGCAGCACCACCCATCGATAGCTCAATCATCAATCAAGAAAATGCACCACAGGCCAGTCTGGTGGGGGAATTTTCTCAACTAAGGTTCCCTCCTCTCAGATGATTAGGCTGTGTCAAGTTGACACGAAACTTATCAGCACAGTACCTAAAGATGTCTAGGGATATTGCGTTCTGGCTCTCTCTCTTTCTTGCATACTCGAGTGTATTTATACACACACACACACACACACACACACACACACACACACACACGATCATATAACTGAAAGTTTGATGGCTTTGAATACCAAGGGTGACTGAACTGAATTGCTACTCCAGGCTCTTGTTGACAGCCTAAGCAAGCTAGAGTCACCCTTTCTCGCTCTTGATTTATACAAAAGACCAGTGCCAAATGCCACAGAGACAAAGAAACCCTTGCCAGATGTTAGGACCAAGGGAGGGGGCTTTGTCCTGGCTGACGCCCTCAGTCCTCTGCCTGGCTCTCCGCAAACAGGCTGAGCCTGGGTACCACACCTGTCTACACTGCATTCAGTTTTCTGCCCTTGGGAAGCACAGGTCCTCTGTGGGTGTGTGACCAGGGCAGATAAGGCCAGGAAGGAACTGTGGGTCTGGGAGGAGCTTAGAGGGACAGGCATAGACAGGTACGCCTGTGTCTGCTGCAGGGAGCAGAAACCACTTCTCTGCACCCAGCCCCACAGCTGCCTTCTAAAGTCTGTGAGCCTTAGTTTCCTCTGGGCATGTCTGTGAGGGAGATTCTAGATTGGCTCCACTGAGGTAGAAAGACTCACTCTGGATATGGGCAACACTGTTCCATAGATTGGAGGCCTAAACTGAACAAAAAGAAGAAAGTGAGCTGAGTACCAGCATCCATCTGTGTCTGCTTCCTGACTGTGAATGTCATGTGACCAGCTGTCTCCTGCTCCTGCCACCATGCCTTCCCTGCCATGATGGACTGCATCTTTGAATTGAGCCACAACAAACCGATCTTTCCTTAAGTTGCTTTGGTCAGTTATTTTTTATCACCAAAACAAGTAAGTAACTAACACAGTTATGGACCACTGGAATGAGACACACCTTTTGCTAGTTGAACTTGGGTCTAAGAAGGCCATTTCCAAGCTGAGTTGGACTGCCTTCCCACAGAGACAACCCCTCACCCCTGCTTACCTGCAGCACTATCAACAGTGTTCAAGATACAGAATCAGCCTGGATGGCCTCCAGCAGGTGGAGGAATAAAGGAAATGTGGCATATACACACAGTGGGGTATTAGTCATAAAGAAAAATTACATCATCACAGGGAAATGGACGGAACCGGAGCTCATGAGTCAAGCAAAATAAGGAAGCGTCAGAAAGACACAGAATCTCATATGAGGAATCCAGATGATCTGTGTATAGCATTATATACGAACATATGTGGCACGAATGGAGTAGTATGATCAAAGGATAACGTACACTTGAATAAAAAGTCATAAATTATGAAATTCATCACTCTGTATAATAAATATATGCTAGTGTTTTTTCTATGACATGAATAAAAACACAAACCCTCATCTCTTGCAGGTTCAGAGAGGAGGGCAACAACACAGGTGGGGAGAGACCAAACAAGGTAGGACCCCCATCCATCAACATTGTCTAGGTCTGTGATGGCCACTGTATTGAAATCTTGGACTGGGCAACTCACAATCCATAGTTCATTCACAGCCAGAAGCTGCAAGGTCAAGGCAGCTCTGTGTCTCCCAGTTCAAAGATGGCATCTTCAAAACATGGGGCTCTCTGGGGTCACTGATACTGGTTTCTTGTCTGATACCCTGACACAGAATCCTGCAAAAGCAACATAAGGAGAAATCTGTTCTACCTTCCAACTTGAGTGAATTTAGTCACAGGAGCATGAGGCAGCTGTCACATCACATCCACAGAGAGGAAACAGAGGGGCAGCTCTTGCCGTTGCTCCTATCTCTCTCTCTCTCTCCCTCCCTCTCTCTCTCTCTCTCTCTCTCTCTCTCTCTCTCTCTCTCTCTCTCTCTCACCCAGGACCCTAGATTATGAGGTCAATGAAGGGTATGCCCTTCCTTCTCAGGTGAACTCTGGAAACTTCCTCACGTATATGCCCAGAGTGTGTCTCCTTGGTGATTCTACATCTTGCCAAGTTGCTGAGCAATAGTAACCATCAGAATCATTTCTGCTTTGGAAGGGAAAGGAAGGGAAAGAAGAAAGGGGGAGGGGGAGAGTGGAGAGGAGGGAAGAGAGAACGGTGTGTCCCTGGGGTACTTGGACCCAGCCAACTAGGCAAGTTTAAACTATGCCTCGCCCACCCTTACCCTTAGGCTCTTAGCCGCCGGTGTTATCTGACTTCCACACTGAGGTGGGCGTCAGGATCCCCTACAGACAGGTGTGCCCCTGAGAAACAGCTAGCTGTCCCCATGAATCGCTTGAGGATAAAAGAGGCTGTTTCCACCACTGAGGACCTGCATAGGGATGTTGCAGGGGAGAAGTGACTGGTACAGAGAATGGTAGCCAGCACCTCACAGCCCCCTGCCCGAAAGGTATGCTTCTGCCATTCCCAAATCTTCAATGGAAGCAGCTAGGAGCTTGCTCCACCACAGATACTGCTGTGTAGGACTTCTGTAGGGGCCAGAGCAAGGCAGTCCGCTCCTCAAAAGACTGGCTTGGAAGGCCCGAGAGTAGAGATGACCCTGGGCCTGGAAGAGCCTCACAAGGGTGCGACCTTGTGCTTATCCTGTGAGTGAGGCAAAGGCTGTGGGCATTGTCCCAGCTCAGGATTCCCCAGTCATGGGGCCACAAGTCCTATCTTGTGTTTTTAGCAGCACTTCCCATGAGCCTGGTGAGAGGCAAGTAGAATGTTGGATCCACTGGGGTGGTTATGAGGTACTATGTGGATGCTGGGAACTGAACTCGGGTCCTCCACAAGAACAGCCAGTGCTCTTAACCATGAAACCGTGTCATCTCTCCAGCCCCTTGGTGATTCTTTTTTTTTTTTTTTTTTTTTTTTTTTTGTGGGGGTGGTGGTGATTGAGACAGTGTTTTTCGTTTCTCTCTGTGTAACAGCCCAGGCTGTCCTGGAACTCGCTTTGTAGACCAGGTTGGCCTTGAACTCATAGAGGTCTGCTGGAATTAAAGGTGTGCACCATCACCACTGGTCCCCTTGGTGATTCTTAAATCTCCCTTCTGTCTTATCAATATTGCAATCCCATGGGCTGGGGCTCATGGTGGGGTTAAAAACTCCAAAAGTTCAATTTTGAGCAACCAGTAGCTGTCATCCCAAACACATTTTGCCGGAGGAAGGTCTCAAGTTCCCAACACACCAACATGGTTTCTACACCTAATGCTTTCAGAAAGGGTTGTGAGAAATAAAATATGTTACCATTTCATTCCAGGCCACTTGTCATCTTCTAAGAATCTTTGTTGCATTTCAGAGCATGAAGGGCTCTGGCTTCTGTGACTTCTAAGAAAGGCCTCAAGACAGAAAAGCACAATGGCCCAGGGACCTCAGGGTGAGGTCTCCTGGGGCCTCTGCCTCAGGGTCAGCTGCCTCCAGGGGCTGGAAGTCTGCCCCGCTGCCCATGGACCAGCAGGCAGGCTGAGGCTCTTCCTGCCTCTCTGGAGGGAGCTGCACAGAGAGCAGACAGCTCGGCTGCTGTTCTTTGAAGCTATAGCTTCTCATCCCCCACCCCCACCCCTGTCCCGCCTCACCCCTGCTGCTGCTGAGAAAGGCCTGATAGGGTCAGCAAGGGCTCAGCCTGGAGGGTGGGAACTGAGCTCAGCCGCTAGCCCCGCCCACCAGCTCCGCCCACCTGCTGCTTGCTGCAAGGCTGCGGGGCCCCAAGGCCCCGTCCTCTGGCCAGGGTAGCAGAAGGTGTGGGAGCCTATGAAAAGGGCTGTCCAGCAAGTATCGGCCAGGCTGCAGAGGGTGGGTGATATCCAGCTATGTGTGTCAGTCAGCTGCTTCAGGGTCCCAGTGTGTGTCCATCCATCCTGCAGCCTGGATTCACAGCCCATCAGAGCTGAGACCGTGGCAAAAAGACAGTGAACTCCAAAGCGCAGCTGCCTCTGCTCTGCTTTGGGGACTCCCCATCAATCATGATCATCCCTAGGGACCTTTGACTGGGGACTTGTTGGATACAGCTGCTCATTCCTCACCCTCTCCTTGGGTGGTGCCAGGCTTGGCTCAGGCTAGAGAGCACAGATCAGTGATTTTCAGCCTGTGAGTCATTTGGGGGGGGGGTCGAAGGACCCTTTCCCAGGGGTCACCTCACACTACCGGAAAACATGGATATTTGCATTGTGGTTCATAACAGTAGCAAAGTTACAGTCATGAAGTAGCAATGAAATAATTTAATGGTTGGAGGTTACCACAGTGTGAGAACTATATTAAAGGCTCACAGCATTCGGAAGGTTGAGAACTCCATAGACTCAGAGAGCCCTGATCCTGACTTTGTCTCTAACTAGATCTGTATAACTCCTGTTTTGTTTGTTTGTTTTGTTTTGTTTGTTTGTTTCCTTCAGCGCAATGGATTGAATCCAGGGCCTCATGCATGCTAGGCAAGCATCTACCACTTAGCAATAGCCCTAGCCCATCGGTAGAACACCCTACGACTCTCAATTCAGGACCTCAGAGTCTCAGGCAGGATTTGCAGTGTGGTTATACTGGGAACAGAGCAGACAGTGCTTCTGAGGGTACCTGAGTACCCCATTGGCTCGCTGCTGCAGGAGGTGTGCAACAGGAATCTGCAATAGATCATTTGGAGCAAGAACACTGAAGAATGTACAGGATGTACGTATAGAAGGGTCTCTTTCCTCTTACCCCAGCCCCTAAACACCAGCCATAAATCCTACCTCAGAAGCAACGGGATTCTCTTTCAGTTACTAGTCTGCAAAGCTATTAAGCATATACATGAATATAATGCAGGCCGACACCAAGCATGTGCCTATAAAGACATGCATGGGGAAGATAGATATATAATCTTTATGAATATATGTGACTTTTTTCTATAGAAACATATAGGCTAAGTATCTGTGTTAGGGTTCTCCAGAGAAATGAAACCCATAACACACATGCACGTGCACACACATGCACACGCATAGCCCAGTAGGTAATGCTCGTGTCTGTCTGTCCAGGAGGTGGGAGATCTTGCTCTTTAAGGCAGGTGCTATCCAAGACTGAGGTAGCTCCATAAGTTGATATCTATCTCCTTTTTTCTTGCCTTGACCCTTCCCCAGCAGTACCCAGGACAACAAGTGTCTTGGCAGCTTCCCCGCACAACATGCACAGTGTAGGGCTTTTGTTATGTCACTGTTGAGGTGTTCTGGGTATAAATGACTAACATTTGTGTCACTAAGAAATGTAATTCTTAGTTGTAAACGAGATGCAGTAATGTCTGGAATTTCTTCCAAACACCCTAGGTTGAAGGGATGAGTAGGAGAGAAGATAGCAGAAGCTGGCTCAGCATCCCAGAGCTGTAGGAACGATCATGCATAGGAGGATACATTTGTCCTAGTTCTGTTTCTGTTGCCATGAAAAGCAACTCAGTGAGAAAGGGCTCATTTCAGCTCACAATACCAGGTTACCAGATTGCGGGGAAGTAAGGCAGGAGCTTCAAACAGCTTGTCACATCATGTCTACCACAGCCAAGAGCAGAGACAAATGACTGCATGTGTGCTTGCTTGCTTGTGCTCAGCTGATTTCCTCAGTCTTCTAAAGTTCAGCATCCCTTACCTAGGGACTGATGTTGACCACAAAAGACAAATCTTCCCACATCCTTTATCTTAATTAAGATAATTCCCCACAGACATGTCTGAAGGCCAATCTGATCTGGACAATATCTTACACACTAAGATGTGGTCACTGTACCCAAGAGGGTACACGGTATCCTCTCTCCATCCAAACCTCTAGGTCTTGATGACAGCAAAGGTTCCTGGTACCTGCATCACTTTGACAAAGTCATTTCTGCTGTAGCCAGGAGGCAGCCAGAATTCAATAGGGGTGAACACACTTCCTCCATTGGCAACAGCCTCCATTAACTTGCAGAATGATCTAGTTCCCCTTTTCATCCCCTTACAGACAAAAATCCATCAACACCTTCCTGACAGCAGCCAGATGCCATGAATTGGCTGTAAAAGATTTCAAGGTCTCTGAGCAATTGAATGCCCTATGAAAGTACAAATAAGTTGTGTACAAATAATTCAATCAGCTTGGGGAACTGTGTGTGTGTGTGGGGGGACTAAGCGTGTTGCAGATGGTACCTCCAGGCGGTTTATTAAAGCCAGTTTTATAATTGAACAAAACCATCCTGGCATCCCACACAAAGGCCTCCCTGTTTGATCCCCTAACAACACTGCTTAGCACTTTCTGAGGATCTGGGGTTTGGAGCCTGAGCTGTCTCCAGCATTAGTTAATCTCTCATCACAAGATGCCTTCCACGCAGGCGCCTGACTCTGAGTCCTGGCTTGACCTCCATGGTTGGGTGTGTAGGAAGGGATTTTCCAAGGTCAGTGCTAGCTGATGGCAGTTGAGGGACAGATCACAGCTGGGACTTAGCCTGTAAGTGGTTTGCTTCTGACTGTAGCCACCTCCTCTCCTTCAACCATGTGGTCTACCTGGATAATCACAAGAGCTGACAGCCTCTCTCCCAGCTCCGGACTCAAATCCCGGTCACCACTGTGGTTATCAAAACCCAGGCCATGAGGTTGACTTAGCCAGCTCAACCTGGTTGTGAGAGTGAACAAGGTTCATTCTGTCATCCCAAGAGCAGAGGGCTCTGTCCCTGTCTGTTCAAGGGATTCATCTGCCACTTTAGTTGTTGGTGTTGTTTGTGTGCGGAGTTACGTTTTAAAGTTAGAAGTAATAAAGGATCATTGGACTGTGCATTGGGATTTCAAAGGGAGAGATGCTGAAAAAAATATACAATGGTCCCTTGAGGGGACTGAGGTGTCCACCTCACCACCACCAATGTCACATAGTCTCTGGTGTTTGTCCCCAAACACAGCTTGACTGTGAGGAAAATGATAGGCAGGAGAACCCAACATGAGAGTCCTGCAACCTTCCCCCTCTGCCTGCATCAAGGCTCTTATCTGAGGTCACAAAGCAAGGACAGGCAAAGAGTGACACAGGCCAGGTGGGAGCAGGCTGGAGGGCTGTGCTTAACTGGGCTCCTCCAAGGGGCCGGGGAGCAGGAAAGCATAGTGAAGCAGGTCTGAATAGAGGAGGGGGTAGACTGGAGCGCCCCTCCCCAACCCCAACAGCAATAGACAAATAGACACAAAGGAAGGGATAAGGGAAGGGTCTCAACAAGTGGTGGCTGTCGCAGAAGCTATGCCAGAGTGGCCATCGGGCATGGAAGCCACACAGCCTCATTCAAAATGGACATAGACAAAGGTGCGTGCTCAGCCACAATCTACTGAACCTCAGAGTGACACCTCTCTGCCCCTGCCACTGCCCCGACCAGAAGTTTTGTATCCCAGTGTCCAAGGTTACCTTCCTCAGTTCTCTGAACCTTCCATGAACTTCCACCTCCTTGAAGATGCACAGTTAACTCTAGCAGTGGTGTTCCCAGACAAATATCAGCATTCATTATCGGCTCTCTCTCCCCTATCTTCTGTCTCTAGACAGTAGACAAGTGTTTTGTTTTTCTTTTCCTCCCTTTTCTGATTATAAAATTATAGCAAAATGTCAGTGCAAGTGTATCAATATACACTTCGCTTGCTCAGTTTAAAAGTTCTGAAAGCCCATGCCAATGCTGGGCACTGTAAATCTCTTGGATTGGCAGACATGGAAGCATTCAACTGTAGCCAGTGCCAGGGAAGGCCTGTGGATTGTGAATCAAATTCTTTAGTTCACAGTAGAAGCCAGCACAAGCCCCTTGGAGGTCATTTTGGTGAGGAAGGAGCAGGTCAGCTTAATGAAGTCTCTGAGATGGTGAATATCACCAACTTGACAGGATCTAGAATCTCCATGGAACGTGCCTCTGGGCATGTCTGTGAGGGAGTTTCTGACTGTGGGTAGCACTGTCCCATGGACCAGTGTGCAGGGTGCAAAAGAGGAAGAGAGATGACCACTGGCAGCCATCGTTTGCTTCCTGACTGCTATGAGATGAGCAGCTATGCCTCACCACAGTGGACTGAACACTCTGAAACCATGAGCCAAAGTAAACCTTTCTTTCCTTAAGTTACTTCTTGCTAGATACTTTGTCACAGCAAAGTGATTAATCAGCAACTTAGGTTAGGAAACAACAACAACAAACCCTAGGTGACTGTGGTTTGAATAACAACGCCCCCCCCCCAAATGCTCATATATTTGAATGTTTAATCATCAGGTAGTGTCATGTTTTTGTTTTTTCTTTTCTCCTTCTTCTTTCTCTCTGATACAGGGTTTCGCTGTGTACCCTTTGCTGTCCTGGGACTCACTCTGTAGACTAGGCTACCCTCAAACTCACAGAGATCCACCTGCCTCTGCCTCCCAAGTGCTGGGATTAAAAGCTTGCCCAGCTTGAGTGGCACTCCATTGAATTTGCAGCATGGACAAAAGTAGTTATGTATCTATTCTTCAAGGAAAGCGGTGGACAGGGATCTGGGGAGATGGCTAAGTGGGTTAAGTACTTGCTGTGCAAGCATGAGGACCCGAGTTCTGATCCCAAAAGTTCATGTAAAAGCAGTAACAACAAAATGAGAGTGGCTGTGAACAAGTGCTAGCACTTGGAGCAGAAACAGGCAGATCCCAGGGGCACAATGCCCAGCCAGTCCATGAGTTCAAGCTAGGTTCAGTGAGTGGCTGTTTCAAAAGACCTTCTCAATCAGACAAGCTTCTCCTTGCAGTAGATGGAAATTAACACAGAGACCTAGAAATGGACAACATGCAGAGAGTGACTTTGGAGCACCAAGCCTTAAATGGGATGCCTTCATCAAACTCTTCTCAAGTCTCAGGGGTCTAGGCAGAAGAGAAGGCCAAAAGATTGCCTCAAGGAAACGGTATCTTATGACACAATGGAACAGATGCACATGTAAGCTCCTAGAGACTATGGGAATATGCACAAGACCTGCATAGGTTCAAGCCACACAAAATCCCAGCACTGAGAGGAGGAAGACCACACATGGGGTCCCACCCTAACCAAGTCGCTATTTGCAATAGATTATCTGCTGGGAAAGGGGAAATACGTTTTCTCTAATGGAGCATCAGTAGCTCTATCAACCACATCTCAGGACAGGCCCCATGTGCAGGAGTAGGTAGCCAACACAAAACTGATTCACTGGTTGTCTTAGGGGTTCTATTGCTTCAATGAAACAGCATGACCAAAAAAGCAAGTTGGGGAGGAAAGAGTTTATTTGGCTTACACTTCCATATTATAGTCCATCACTGAAGGAAGTCAGGACAGGAACTCCAGCAGGGAAGGAACTTGGAGGCAGGAGCTGATACAGAGGCCATGGAGGGGTGCTGCTTACTGGCTTGCTCCCCATGGCTTGCTCAGCCTGCTTTCTTATAATACCCAGGACCACCTGCCCAGGGATGGCACCACCCACAATGGGCTGGGTCCCGTCCTGTCCCTGTCCCCCCGTGTGCCCCCCAACCCCCCACCCCCGTTGATCACTAATTAAGAAAATGCCTTACAGGCTGCTCATGTGAAAGCATTTTCTCAACTGAAGCTCCCTCCTTTCAGATGACTTTAGCTTGTGTCAAGTTGACATAAAACCAGCCATGTTTTATGATTTTTATGATTTTTCTTGAGGACATTTTCCTTTTTTTTTTTTTTTTTTTTTTTTTTTTTTTTGAAAGACAAAGAGTAAAGTTAGAAGGGTAAGGAGGTGGGGCCTGGGAGGAGAAAGGGGAGGAGAAAACATGATCAAATATACTGTTTGAAACAAATTTTAGTAAGAAAGATGATGATGATGATCAATAGAGGAAAGACACCTGACATTAATCTTTGGCCATATGTGCATGGAGGAATGCATCCCCTGCCCCATGCACACACAGAAATATGTGGCTAAATTTAGGAATTTCTTACTAATATGATACTATTTTTATTAGTTTCAGTAAGCAAGCAAAACCATGTGTGTTCACCTAAATGTATCCTAGTGGGCTAACCAAATGAAGTATAGAACATAATCATTGGGTTGGTCTTTGTTTGCAATAGCTTAAAAAAAAATCTCAGGAATTTAAATAATTAGCAATTAAGTTGTGGAAAGCTAAGAAAGGAAGAAAGCAATGTTAGCTACTAGTTAATGAGTTAGTTGTTTAGAGTGACCTTTCACCTGGAAGAGAATAGGGCCGATTCAAAGGTAATGCTTTCTTGGGGGTGGGGGGTGAGATTTGCTTTGAAACAATGTCTCACTAAGTAACCCAGGTTGGCCTAGAAATTGCAGCTCCCTCTGCCTCAGTCAGCCTGAGGAGTGCTGAGATGGCAAGTGTGGTATGGCCACCTCACCTGGCTTCAGAGATGCTTGTTTCCCTAGAACAGGCTGGAAACTGAGCTGCACCACAAGACGGAGGCTGGAAGAGAAACTGGGACACACCCACAGATGGGTTTGGAACCACAAAAAGAGACAACCTGCAGATCCCTCTTCACGAGAGGGATTGCCAAAGCTCTGGGCCATCACAGGATACACACAAGTATGTTTGCAGACACTGCAGGGCTGCTTGGGACCAACTTGGTGGCGCTCATTCTTAAGGTCACCCACAGGTGGAGAAAAGAAACTGACCTCTGCTCCAGGTAGGCACGCCTCCCTCCTTCCCTCGGAACCAAGCCTGGCCTTTATTTCGGGTGCTCTTTGATAAAGTAAAGTCCCCTCTGATTTCTTTGCATTTTTCCTAGCAGATTCCGCACGCTGAGAGAGCCTTTTACATTATTAATAAAAGTTTTGAGTTCGGTTACTTTGCTGTGGAAAATGAAAGGCTCTCTTTGGGGGCCTTTGAAACGGTAGCGTTACACACCTCCCATTAAGGCACTTAGAGACCGAACGCCCGGAGGGTTGAAAAAGCGGGGCCGCCCACGGAATCCAGAATTGTGTCTGCTACTGCGGGAGAGCGTGGCAGACACTGGCGACAGTTCTGCGTAATTAAAAGTTTACTTTCTTTAGTCTGTTGCCATGGGGACGATGTTTGGTTGCCGGTCTGAAATCGTGGAGATCTATTGAGGAAAGCAAAGGTGACTTGGGAAAAGGGCTTTTAAGACCCGGTGGCTTGAATGGAGCAGGTAGAGAGCCTGCGAAGAGGACAGACAAAAGTCCCAAAACGCCTAAACCTGAGTTATTTTGCTCAAAGACAAGTTAGGAGCAATTCTGTTAGCAGAATACTTTCTTTTCTCTTTTTTAAGACGTTTATTTTTTGAGACAGGCTCTCATGTCGTTCAGGCTGGCCTCTTAACTGCAATGTAGCCGAGGATGATATTGAACGCCTGATTCTCTTCACCTCCCAAGTGCTGGGGTAACAGGCAGAAAGCATGGCTGGAAGGGGTCAGGAACAAAATATCCTGGGGATTCACCCCTAGAGGTTCACTCCCTCCGACTAGACCCTATTTTTTTTTTAACATTCACAAATACTTTTATTAAAAGTAACAATTTCCCAAACAAAGAGTGTAAGTACATGTGTGAGTTTGCATTGTTCTTTTTAAATAATTAAGTCTGGTATTTGACTATTTTGAATAATAGTTTCATTATTTATTTGAGAGTTTTATTCAATGTATTTTGAGCATATTTACCCCATTTTGACCAACTCCTCCCATGCCCTTGCTCTCCATCCTCCCCTCTCTATTCTGAATTTTTCTCTAGGATTTTTGCTTTTGCTTTGTTTCGTTTTTTTTTTTTTTTTCCCTCATCTACTCTTGGGAGTGGAGCTGGCCCTGGAGTGTGGCCGACCTACTAGGGGGTCCTATTGTCCTTGGAAGAGCTGATTCTAGCAGCAATCAAATGCCAATAGCTCCTTGGCAAGGAGTGGGATTTTTGTGCCCCTCCCCCACTCCGTGGTAGAATTTTTGTCTGGGTTGAGTTTGCACAAGTCTTGTGCATGCTGTCACACCTGCTGGGAGTTCAAGTGTGCAGCTGCCCTGCTGTGTCCTGAAACATTGGAGTCTTGAGGTCATTCACCACCTCTAGTTCTTACCATGTTTGCATCCCTTTTTACTGAGAAGTTCTCTGAATTTGGAGGGGGCGGTGCTTGTGCAGGAACACACTCGATAGTTTATCCCATTTAGGGCTGAGCAGTCTAGAATCTCTTAGCTTGCACACTGACCACGGTGACAATTTCATTCATAAACATAATGCACACCAATCACTCTCACTGCCAGCTTCTCCCTGCTCCCTACTCTTCCATCTTTCCTCTTTCCCTTCCCAAACAATCCCTGTCTCAGATTCTTCTCTATGTCTCATTCTGTGACACACTGAGTTCAACCAGGGCTGTCTAATTCTCCGCACTCGGCAAGACGGGGAGCCATGTTAAGAATGTCTGTTGACCTCCACAGCTGGCTACCAGGAGGAGGCTAGTTTATACTTGCATTGAGCATGACTGACTCCTCCTTGGACCCTGCAAATCCCAGCCTCTTGAATCAAGTGCACGAAGATGGGCTTGGCCAACACCAGGTGTGGAAATGTTAGACTCTTTTATAGCGTGCTGTTGGGGGCATGCAGAGCCTACCTGATGCACAAGGTGGGTGTTGCTAATACTCTGGGCCAATTAGAGAAAATTATAGACTTTTCCTCAATTGGACAGAGGTTCTCCCAGAAGTCTTTAATTACCCTGTAAATCATCAAATAACCAGATGGCAGATGCTGGGTGTTGACTCTGCTCACTGCTTCTGTGTGGTGGTCTCACCACTTCTTTGCTTTTCTTCAATCACGAAGGATTGTTGTGACTAGTGTGTGCAATTCCCTGAACTTGGCCTTATTCAAGAGCCCTCTAATTTTCAACCTACTTTTTCAAAGGCTACCCCACTTCAAGGGACACAGTTTTCACACACCCCTGTTACCCTGGAGACCAGCCTATAGAAATTCAGCTCATCCTCTCTCACAGTTGATAATGTACTTGGGGGACAAAGACAGGAGCATTACAGAAGTCCTGATGTCACAGGCTAAGTGCTTCCTCTTCTGGATAACTTGTGCTGGGTGATGGTCCAAGGGTGTTGCTGGAGTTTCTTGTCCTACCAGGTCTCACAGCTGTTTTAGCCCCAAATCAGCACACATATGTTATATTAGTTATAAAACTGTTGGCTGATGGTTAGGGCTTCTTACTGGCTAGTTCTGTCTTAATCATTAACTCATAACTACTAATCTTTGTATTTCTATATGGCCTTATCTTACCAGAGAAAGCCTGGAGCATCCTATCCTCCTGGTCTCTACATGGCGTCTCCCCCTGGTCTTTCTTTCCTAACTTTTCCAGAATTCTCCTTATCTCCCAGTCCTGCCTCTCTTGGCCAAACAGTGTTTTATTCATCAACCAATAAGAGAAACATATATACAGAAGGACATCCCCCATCACAAGGGTCTAGCTTTCCTGTGTTCTGTGTATAACTGTCACCCAGTGATGAGCCATAGAGGTCTGAACCACATCCCTTCCACCCTCAGCTTCTCTTTAGGTCTTAGACCTTTTTTTCTTTTTTCTTTTCTGAGACAGGGTTTCTCTGTGTGGCTTTGGAGCCTGTCCTGGAACTCACTCTATAGACCAGGCTGGTCTCGAACTCACAGAGATCTACCTGCCTCTGTCTGGGATTAAAGGCATGCACCACCTCCTGGCTGTTTCTAGATTTTTCTGACAGACCCTAAAGGCTCCCAGATAAGTTTTCCATAAAACACTATCTTGTGCCCTCTCCAGGAGCATTCAACCCAGCAAGGAGTTTAAATAGGACCCAGATCCAGGGTTATTCTGGGCTATATAGCTCCATCCCAGAGTCATGCACCAGGTCTGGGGAAGTTTTATTTGGTAAGATACAATTTGATGATGCTAATTTCCCTATTTGTAAAAGAAGCCGGAACGCTGGGTCTCTGTATGAAATCCCTTCATTTAAAATATTGGTAAAGTGAACAGACTGAATAGCATATGGAGAGAGAAGAATGAACCAGGATTATCTTCCCTACCCCAGTTTCCTGTGCAGCCTTCTTTCTATCAATGCAGTCACATAGTTCAGCCTTAGCTAGCATAGGAGTCCAGGGTAAGGGCTGCATGGAGAACGGGAGGAGGAGGATAATTGGGGGCAAGCTCTCACTAAATTTTCCAGGCTAGTCTGCAGCTCTGACTATCTCCATCTGTTACCTTGAACTTGGAATCCTTCTGCCTCAGTTTCAGTGCTGGGATTATAGGCTTGTACTACCAGGTACAGCAAGCATATATATGCCTTTAGAACACACCTTACAACGGTGAATGGTGAATGTCCCACATTACATTGGGTCCCTTTCTAGAAGGCTATCCCCACCCTCAATCTAGGACCCTGAGACAGTTTGTCCCCTCTCTCCAGTCTCACTATTCTGGGCATAATGGACTATGTGATCACAGAAAGACAATTCAAAAAAAGAGAACTGATTTCTTTTTTAGCAGCCATTTGTATTCTAATGAATGCCCTATAAATGCTGTCCTTTTAGTCCCCCAACTCCCAAACATATCATAAAGGGCTGCCCATGGGGACAAAGCAGGGCAGCCCTGGGTGTTCCTTAATGGCCAGGTGTAGGTTGATCCCGAGAGACTGCAATGTGGGGTTTGCATATTGTAAAATATCTGGGTGAGGTGTATACAAGTGGGGTGACTCTGAGCATATGGTTACATCGGGTCCCTCAGCTAAATGGCTTCATGTCTTCATTGCCCCATCAAGACGAGTGCATACCACTTCTGCCCATGCCCCACCCATACTGCTGAGAATGGTGCAGCCTCTAGGTCTGCACTGGTGACCAGGTTGCAGCCTGTCTTGATTATGGCTGCAGGGCTGTTCTACCTCAGGCAGGGAGCTCTCGCCTGGCCTCAGCATGTACCCCATTAGTAGCTGAAGTGACTCTCCACACTCAGGGAACTCCAAAGACCCAATGCTTCAGAATTCACTCCCTCAGTCTCCGCCCTCAGGAAGATTGACAACCTGGGAGAGTGACGGTGAAGCTTGGCCCTGTCCTGTGCTCTGTAGGGCATTAAGCTGCATCTCTGATCTATACTGGATTGGAGCCAGCAACCTTGTCTCATACAAACAGCATCCATACCGGAGATGACCCCCACCCCCACCCCACTCCACATAGTCACCTCTCATAGCTGTCACAGTGCTGGTCAGCACCCAGAGATGACACCTGCTGCTCTGTGGCACTGTGGGAATGTCAGATCTGTGGAGCTTGGGGTCAAGGATGCTTGTCCCACCGTGCACTCAACACAGGCACCCAGAATGAAGGAGCCAGTGGGTGAGTGAATGGCTTGTTCAGTCAGGCAGTAAGAATGATTTTGAGAAACTGATATTTCCCTTCAGGAAAATGAGCTGATGGGCACCAAGGTTCACACAGGGAGTTGGGAACTCACAACTTGGACCTGGGTCCTTATTTTTCCTTTCCTTCACATTTTTTTCATTAGAATATATTTTTTTCCTTCATTTTGACTTTTCTTTTTAGAGAATATATTTTAAGGGTTATATTTTTTATTGCGGTGTACATTTATTTAGTTAGTTTAATTTGTTATCTGAGAATTTCATGTGTGATTACAATGTAATCTAATCATATCTACTGCCCTTACTCTCCAACTCTTCCAAGGCACTTCCCAACATGACTCTTTCCCCAGTTCATGTCTTTTTAAAAAATTAACTCACCAGCCCAGTTAATGCTGGAGCATGGACGACTATTAACAACTACATCCCAAAGAAGAATAGTTTTCCCTCTCCAGAAGACATCAATTGACAATAGTTTCGAGATTAGGGGTGGGGCCTTGTAAGTTCCTCCTCCATCTATGCTGGATTTTTGACTGGCTTGATCTTGCTCAGATAAGGATACCTGTTGTGGGTCCCTAGGTGCAATGGCCTCATCATGTCCAGAGGGCAGCAATTTACAACTCTCCCTCTTCATCACAAGCTCTTATTTGCTTATTTAGTGATGGTCCCTTAGGGTGTTTGTGAAGGTGTTCCACTTGGGACTGAATACTCCAACTCACTTAGAGGAATTTGATTCGATGAGAACTGAATTTTATGGAGGTGATATAGATGTGTGTGTGTGTGTGTGTGTGTGTGTGTATTTAGACATTAAGTGGCTTTTATTAAAAGGGAAATTCAATGAAATATCATAAAATATAAATGTCTACATCATCCCCCTCCCATCAGATGGAGGAACATTATCATTCCAGAAAGTTCCATTTTGCCCTTCCCAGTCAGTTACCCTCAGCTTTGACAGCCATCACTCTAACCTTGGTCTCGGTTTTTAAGAAGGGAACCAACCAAACTGCTTGTGTCACTTTGTCTAGCCACGCCCTATAGCAGTGTCTCTGAGATTCATCCATGTGTAGCAAGAGCTGGAATTCCTCCCTTTGTCCTGCTGTGTCATGCTTCATAGGCACCTAGAGCCATGCCCACCCACCGCCCGCCAGACACTGGCAGTCTACAGTTTGGAGGTACTGTGATGAACACTGCTCTGAGCCAAGTTCATGAGTAATTCCAGCCCACATATGTTGTCTTACTCTGCTGGCTTATGGGGCAGGTGTATACTCTCCTAGGGCTTAGCAGGTGAATTCTCACAGTGAATAATAGAAACCCAGAAACAGATATTGGGGTTCAAGCTGAAGATTAGAAGAGCAGAACAACTAGTCAGCAGCTCTTACCTCTACCAAGGCTGGAATGGCAATCCTGTCCTCACCGTGTCTGGAAACTGAATCCCAGGTCTGAGACGCTGCTCCTGTCTTATATTCCTCTCTATGCTGGGATTAAAGGCGTGTACCACCATGGCCCAGCTTCCATGGCTAACTAGGTTGACTGCTGGGATTGAAGGTGTGTACCACCACTGCTTGGCCTTTCTGGCTGTGGCTAGCTTTGTATCCTGATCTCCAGACAAGCTTTATTAGATCATAAACTATATATCATCCCTCCCCCATTCCTATGTGGAGGCCCCAATTCCAGCTGCCTCAGAAGGTGAGAGTACTTGATGTCACAGCTTTGTAGAGATAAGTAAGGTAAAATGACATGATCACACTGGTGTCCTTGCAAGAAGAGACCTGAACACAGACGTGCACAGAGGGTCAGGCACTGAGGACTCAGGGAAAAGACCCAGTCTACAGGGCCAGGAGGCCTTCTGGAGGAAGCACACAAAGCCAGGCTCCTGCCTCCAGTCAGTACCCGAGACACAGATGATTTGGGCCTTTGTGTATAGGACTGGGTTGCAGGATTCTGCGGGCCACACAGCAGCAGATCCCATTCCTGCTGGTGAGGTAAAGACTTTGGCTGCCCTATATCAGTGCTGATGCTTGTACTTTTCCACTCACTTTAGCTTTGCTGGGTGAGGGAGTATCTCAGAATGGTAGATTTTTCTTTACTTTTGGTGTGTGTGTATGTGTGTTTAGTTAGATGACAGATAGATTAGAAAGTAATGATTGACAGATGTATATAAGATAGTTAGATGATAGGTAGATGGGCAGATGATAAGGACTTTTATTTTGTCAGTACTGGGGATTGAACCTCGGCCTCAAACCTTTCAGGTAAGCAGCTAAGCATATTCCTGTTGAGCTACACCCTAGATCTCTTTTGGCTTTATACTTTGAAACAGGATCTTACATATTCACTTAAACTGACCTTGAACTTGAAATTCTCCGGTCTCAGCCTCCCAAATGCCTGGGATTATTGTTTGCAACACCAGGCCTGACTGTGTGTGTGTGTGTGTGTGTGTGTGTGTGTGTGTGTGTGTGTGTGTATGTGTCCTCCTGAGTGCTCTACTGGAGCACCTTGGTGAGGGTCCCCAGGTCATTGGCATCCCTGTGGGAGACACCCCCAACTCTTTGCACCCACCCTGAAGCCACTCCCATTACCTGGTTCCAGAGCCCTACATTCCTCATACATTTTCTGTTTGTATGAATTACACTTCCAGTGGTTTCTTGTGTTTAGCTATTGTCACCCATGTCACGCTTCTGTGGTCCATCCACACAGTGTCAGGCATCAGTACCTCACCCCCCTTCACAGCTGAGCCATACTCTTATCATGTGCCAGACCATGTTTAGCTGGTACATTCTCAGCTGCTGAACATGAGATGGTTCCCTGGGGGGGGGACTATGGAGAATGTCACCTTTCTGTGATTCTAAGTCGGCTTTTTTCAGTGACAGACAGACCTAGGGAACTTGGCAGGGATCTTCTAGACCACTTAATGTGCTATGTCTTCTCACCCAGGTACCCTCACCTCTCAGAGCCAAAAGGCTCTCTAATCTAGAAGTAGGTGACGATGTGCCTTGCTGAGTTACCATGAGAGTAAATGAGGAAATGGGCATGGTAATGGCACAAGGCCCCACTAATCAGACCAGCTGCCAGGTGGACTGACAGTCAAGGCCACTGTTCTTCCTGCCTGCCCAGAACCTTGCCAGGAAATCTGCATTTGCAAGGTCTCCCACACACTCAGGGGAACAGTTTTGAAAGTTGGAATCTTCAGCCTCTTGGCTGGGGGTGATTTAAGGCCTGAGATGGTAGGAACGAACGTGCACTTCCTGACAGGTTTCTCCTCAGAGACCTGGGTCTTTAACTGGTTGACTACACACACTATTGTTTCCCTGGTTCTGACCATAAGCCACTGCTCCATCACAGACTTGCCAGCGGTTATTTTGAGCTCATAGGCAGACAAAGTCTGTTGGAGAGGAAGGTGCTAATGAAGGCTCTGTATCCGGTGCAGACTCTCTTTGGGAAGAGAAAATCAAAACAACAGCACGGGCCTCTCCGGACACAGAGGGATCAGATTTGCCTGAACCAGGGAGTGGCTTTCTGCCAGGCATGATAATTCCCAGGCCTAAACTGGAAGCAGGGAGAATTCTCTTCCCTTTTCCTAATAAATATCCCTACCTGGGCATTCTAAACAATCTGGAGGTGGGCTCAATGATTTGGAATAGCACAAGGTGGGCGACTTTTATGAATGCCTGAAGCACATAGGTGAGAGTATTATGAGAACCCTCACTGGCCCAGAATGTGACTTCTGACACAAATTGTCACAGAGCCCCTGGACCCAGTTTAAACCTGCCCACCCACTTCAAAGCAGGTGGTATCCTTTCCCAGGCTTGAGGTACAGGTTCAGTGTGTTCTGAGCTGTCTGTGTGTCCTAGTTTGCCTTCTGTTGTGATAAAGTACTGATCAAAACAATCTTGGGGGGGAGGAGGAAGAGTTTCTTTCCTCTTACAGCTTGTAGTACATTATAAAGGGAAGTTTGGGCAGGAACTCAAGGCAGGAACCTGGAGGCAGGAGCTGATGCACAGGCCATAGGACAATACTTCTTACTGGCTCAATCAGCTTTCCTTTCTCTCTCTCTTTCTCTTTCTTTCTTTCTAAATTATTTTATTTTATTTTTATGTGCATTGGTGTTTTGCCTACATGTATGTCTGTGTGAGGGTATCAGACCTTGTGAGCTGCCCTGTGTGTCTTGGGAATTGAACCTGGCTCTTCTGGGAGAGCAGTCAGTGTTCTTAACTGCTGAGCACTCAGGACCATCTGTCCAGAGGTAGCCCCACCCACAGTGGGCTGGCCCTCTCTCATCAATCATTACTTGAGAAAATACCCCAAAGCCAATCTGATGGAGGTGTTTTTCTCAATTGAGAGTCCCTCTTCCAGGATGACCTTAGATTGTGTCAAGTTGACAAAAAGTACCAGCCAACACACTGCGCCTCCTCTGCTTGGACAGGTGACCGGGGACCCTGGCTGCTCTCTATATTTTCCAGGAGAGCCTGTCGGTATTCTGTGCTCTGGCTACACAATCTTCCCACGGTGTGAGCCCTTTCAGGCTGCACACACAGGACGGTTGTATGACTACAGGGACACGGAGGCTTCCACAGGTTAGGAAAACACAGAGGCATGCTACTTGTGCCAGTGAGAGAGGCTGGGCTCCTTTCTCCTCCTCTCCCCCTCTCCCTCCTCTCCCTCCTCTCCCTCCTCCTTTCACCCCTCCCCTCTCTTCCCTCCCTCCAGAAGCACAATTCACTCCAGGCATTTTGGTCTCAGACCTGTGAAAACATGCATAGCCCTGGCTTGTTATCAGTTTATCAACAGCAGGTCTCTGGGCGGGGACTCTGGGATGCCCGGGTTTACTGTGGTTCCACAGTCACATCCAGGCCCCAGGGAAGCTGCCTAACTTCTGCATGGCTCTGATAGCTGTCTGAATGCCGGTGGCACAGCCAGACAAGATAGGGAGGAAGTCATTGGGTCATACACACAAGTGTGGGGGGGGGCACTGAGGCCTTTGATCTCATTGCCGGGGAACTTCACAGTGGTTCCATGAAGCTCTGCTGTTGGGGCCTGGGAGACAAAGGGAGGAAAGTGTGAGCAGGGCAGGAAACAGGAAGCCAAAGGGCAGGAGCGGTGACTTTGAAAGGGCTCCTCCTGGCCTGGCGCTGCTGTGTGCACTGGCCCTTATCTGTTTTCCAGGAAGACTGTCTGTTCTCAACCGGCTTGGAGCTGGAGACGTGTGAATCAGGACTGTTGACTTGGGTGGGGTCTGGATGATCAGCCCCCACCTTTGCCCGGAGACCTGAGAAAGAATTAGAAGTGTTCTGGATCCCTGAGCCCGGGCATCCTACCTCCCAGCTCACTCGAGCTTCTCTTGTCCAGCAGCTGCTGGCCCATTGTATGTCTAGGCTGGTGGGCATATGGTAGATTCCACTCTGGTCCACAGGCATCCTCTTCTCCCTGCTAAACTCACATTCTCAGGCAAGTACAGGTGGCCTGGGCTGCCCTTAGAGACACTGAGACTGCTATAGAGCCTCAGGGCTGAGGCTAAAACCCCTCTACCCACCCCAAAGCAGGGGAGCCCAATCCTGAGTTTACAGCATAAGCTTGTACTGACCTTTCTGCTCTTTCTCTGCTTGGGTGGATGTGAGGAGGCTCTGGGTGGTCCCTGCATCGAAGAGGGTATGAAGGGCAGGAGCCATCTCTAGTAACCTCTGGATGATTACAGAGACAATGCCGCAGGGACTCTTGGACAGAAGGACCCTGTGATCATTCTGTGCCCAAGACTATTCCTTCCCACCAATCCTGGCTCACTTCCCACCTATTCACAGGCAATTAGCCCTGAGGTGAGCCAGAGGCATCACAGAACCCAAGAGTTACTTTCTCTAACCTACAGACTCAACATCTGAGGCACCTAGACAATCAGTGCTTGGTGCAGGATAAAGAGTTGAATAAAGATGGGATGGATTTGGGACTGACCTAGGGTGGCCTCAGTCCAAAGCTGGCCTTTCTTCTGAGATCCACAGGCCTCTCACTGTTAAAGCTGGGGTATCTCCTTGGGGTCAGGCCCGATGCTAAAGCTAGATTTTTAAAGCTCATTTGAAAAGCCTTTAAAAGTTTACACGTGTATGTGCATGCATGCAGAGTAAGGCCAGAAGAAGGAGGCATACATGTTACAGAGCTGGAGATGCATGTAAGTTACCCTGTGTGCATGCTGGAACTGAACCAGGGCTCTCTGCAAGAGCAGCAAGTGTTTTTAACTTAACTTAGGGCCTCTCCAGCCCTAAGAAACTTGTATTTCAAAATATAACTTGGACTTTATGATCCCTTGAATAGAATTCTTTTTTTTTTTTTTAAGGAGAAAGAAAGCCCATTCCTATTTGATTCTGAACAATAGTAACTGGTAAAACATGGTTCACTTTTCATTCCTTAGGTCCTTTTCTGAACATTGCAGAAAATCCCTTTAAATTCATATCATACAGAAGTACCCAGCTGGGCAAGGCGGTATATGCCTGTCATCCCAGTACATAGGAGATGGAGGCAGGAGAATCAGGAGTTCAAGGTTATCTTGAAGTACACAAGGAGTTTGAGGTGAATCTGGGGTCCATAGTGCCTTATTTCAAGATAAATAAATCAATAAAGCAAATCCAGGAAAATCATGTCCACTATGGATAGCCATGCTATATTTTTTTTCCAGGCATTATTTTGATACAGTAATATCTGCTTCTGACACCAGAGACAGGTGAAGGTATTTCCTGCCTTTCTTCATGTATAAGCAAAGCCAGCAACTAGGGGACTGAAAAAAGAATGGCAAAGTTCTAGAAGCTGAGGAGACTAACCATGGGCTGTGTAGGGGCTTTGTCTCTGGAGGGAAGAGTAGGTGGACCCCTTCTACCTCCCCCCCACCTAGAGACCTTAATTGGTAGCAGAATTAGTGGCCCCTGGTTGGTGTGTACAAACTTCATGATTACACTCTGGTTTGGAATGCCTGCACAGGCCCACCAGCCATTTCCCTCTCTCCAATGTTCCCACAAGCTCTCAGAGAGACCATGTGTCTCTGTCAGGTCCCTGGTAGAGCCAAGTTTCTGGAGCAATATAGGCTTTGGTGACCTAGAAGGAAAGGAACTAGGCATGCATTCTGCCACAGAGTCAGCAAAATTAACATGCTCAGGGGTGGCACAGGTCAGCATATGCTCCAGTGGCCAACTCCCTCTGGTTGGAGTTTTCTAGAATTCATGACCATCTAGGGATGAGGAGATGATGTGGAGGGGAGACCCAGCAATGTCTTCATTTAGGGTTCTCTGTCCAAGTCCCGTGTGACCTGTTACACTAATCTTTACAAGGCTGTTGTTCCAACTACCCAAGCTGGAATCCCCCAAACTCTTTCTTATGTAATAAATAATGCAGAAGGTGGGTGTTAGTGTTAGCCACCTTCAAGGTTCACTTTCATTTATTGCCTGTGCTTGGACTGTACTGATATCCTAACCCCAAGTAACCCTCAGGCTTATTTTTGCCACAGCATTGTGAAGAGCAGGGCTTCCTCTCCCTGCAGTCACAAGGGGACCTGTGTTATCTGAGACACCTGTCTGGATCATCTCAGGCTGCCACTATTCCAACTAGCCACAAGGTGCAGGGAACATAGGCAAGATCTATGTCCAAAGACTGGGTCTGATGGCCTTTGCTCCTGTGTATGGTCTAGGGCTTGGGAACATAGCTAATTAGCATTGAATGGCAAAGGAGCCTGGGAAATGCAGACCAGCTGCCTGCCAAGGAGGAGCTGGAGGCAGATGAGTTTTGGTGAGCAATTGCCTGAGGAATTCCCCCACATTGGGCAGGCTCTGCGGGTCTACTCTTCAAGTGCCCCTGCCTCCAGTCTTGGCCCAGGCATCTGGCCCACACTTGGCCAACTGGAAGTTTTCTCCCATGGCTTCTGGAGTTGAATGGCACTCTCCAGGGCAGACTAAAAGAACAGGACATAAGTGGATTATTTCTGTGGCAGCGGATGAAACCTTCCCATTCCTCCTGTGGCAGTGACTCTGGGAGCCAGGTCCTTTGTCTACCTCCTTCTGCTGCTCACTGGCGCTCTCTCATACCAGCAGATGAGCTGTTTGATTAAATGAGACAAAGATGTTGCTAGAGCTGCAAGCAAAGAATGTTCACCCATAGGGCTGGATGCCCGGGCCTGGGGGGGGGGCACGCGTTCCTGCTGACTCATCTTGGTGTGTCATGCCAATGGAGAGCTGGCTGGCAGATTCTGGCCATCTCTCCATGTGTCTTGTTCAAATAGCTTCTTCTGGGGAGTGAGAGAGAGAAAGATTGGGGAGATAAGAAGGGAGAGACAGAGAGAGAGGAAAAGAAAGACAAAGAGTCAGCGGGAGACAGAAACAAAGAGAAAATGTATGTGTATATGAGAAACAGACAAACACACACGCATGCGTGCACACACACAGATGTACACAGACACACAGAAACACAGACAGGGAGACAAACAAATCCAGAAAGTATGTGTGTATAGGAGAGAGAAATAGAGACTGTGTGTGTGTGTGTGTGTGTGTGTGTGTGTGTGTGTGTGTGTGCACCATGTGTATGCAGGTGCCAGCGCAGGTCAGAAGAGACTGTTGGATTTCCTGAGGCTGGAGTGACAGGTGTTTGTGATCCCTGATGTGGGTGCTGGGAACCCAGGCCCCTGCAAAAACAGCAAGTACTCTATCTGCCAGTCTTCAGGTCATCCGTGAAGCTTTTTTTTTTTTTTTTTAATGCTGCACCAATGTAAAGTAACTTGATTTGGAAACAAAGCCAGCGGGAAAGAAATGCAGGTTCAGTCAGAATGTGACTCAGTAAAACAAAACAACCAAAAACAACAAATCTGTCTGCTCGAAGGAAGATAACACCCTTGCGGTCTCCCAAATGGAGGTGTGTGACAGATGAGGGAGGACACCATGCTGGCTCAGGGGGCACACAGGTCCTCCTGGGCCTGCTCAACTTGCGCCAGGCTTGAATTTTAAAACTGTCAAAATTTCAAAACCAAGAAAGCCCAAGTCCATGTTTAACTTCATTTTTTATATTTTTTGAGGCTTTCATACATGGATATGGTATGTAATTTCTAGTCCCCCTCATTTTCAACTCTTCCCACATCCCCCTCCTTCTCTCTCTCAGTTTCATGGCCTCGTCTTTATTATTGTTACATACAT
Organism: Phodopus roborovskii; assembly: GCF_943737965.1. NCBI lineage: Eukaryota > Metazoa > Chordata > Mammalia > Rodentia > Cricetidae > Phodopus > Phodopus roborovskii. The sequence goes on along the minus strand of NW_026126598.1, from coordinate 4,148,378 downwards.
ATGCACATGTAGACATATGCACACCCAACTCACAGATTGCAGTTCTACTCTTATATCCATATATTTAGGGCTGACCACTTGGGATTGGATAACCTATTGGAGGCTTCTCCGTACTAATTCACCCTCTCTCTGCAGCCATGGATTATTATTAGCTCTTCATCTAGGGCTGGGGCTTTGTAGACTTTCCCCACCCATGTGGGCATGGGGCTGTTGACTTTCTGCTATCCGTGAACAGTGTGGGACCCAGCAGGGGAGGCTGGCTGTACCTGCAGGTCTTTAGACAAACTGCCTATCCATCAGTTACCAGCTCAGCCCGCATCTGCAATCCCCAGTGGGAGCTCTGTGAGGCACACTCCAGGAAACATGGCTGTGTCCCTGAGCAAAGAGGAGCCACTATGATCTGTGGAGAGAGATGCCAACTGAATACACCCCACTCTCCTTTTGTGTTTGACTCCTTTTTGTGTGGTCAAGAAGACTACAACCCACATGCCCTGAGTTCCTGCTTCCTTCATAGCTTCTACCTACCAACATTGTCTCCCTTGTCAGGTTTACCCAGCATTCCCTAGGACCCTGTCCACAAGTACAGGTGAAGGGCAACCCCTGCAGTTTCCCTGGCTGGGAGGAGCGAGGTACAGATGGGTCATAATTATTACCTAAAACCAAATTACTTTTAATGACTTCTGGTAGTTTCCCAGCTCAGTTCCAGTCCTCACCCACCTACCAGCGAGAAAGTTTGATGGCCTCGAGGAGAGTTGGTAATCGTGAAAGTTTTAAGCTGCACGGTCAATGAGGAGGAGGAGAACACTTAAGAAGCATTAGCTGGGATAAGCATCGGGGTGGGTACCAGGTTCTCATGTGGATCCAGGGAGCCATTATTAGAAGCAATGATATAAAAGGAAAGGCAAGTTTTGGCTGTCTGGCAGGGTGGTGTTCCTAAGAACGAAATCAATTAGCATGTGAAATCTTGTTCTGAGGCAGCACATGTACTCCAAGCCAGTCTCAGAAGGACCTCTGAGGAAGGCTGCCTATGCATGTCCCAGCAGAGTGCAAGCTCAGGCTCCTGGGGTCTTTTTTTTTTTTTCTTTCCCCATCTCATTTCTTTAAACAAATTTTCGAAGCAAAATGTATTTGCCTTTTCCCTTAAGGTCAACCAGTCTGATCCAAGTTTGCCGCCATCTAAGTCCTATAAAAATCATGTTTATGTTTAATGTCTCAGAATTGAGACTATGAAGATGTTGCCTTCTTCTCTGCCTTCCCTCACAGCCCCTGCCCTACCTCCTGACCCCTGGCCCCTGACCCCTGGCCCCTGACCTCTGGCCCCTGACCCTTGGCTCCTGCCCCCACACTTTTCTTAATCTGATCTTTGGTCCTTCTTACTCAGTCTGTCACATGTCAAAAAGACAGCCAATGTTGATTGAGAACCTGCTAAGCCTTAGACATGATAGCTGGTGCCAGAGGACTGAACAACATTCACTCCGTCTCTCTACCTTCAGAGCAGACTATCTAGTACCCCAAGTACTCAGTTTTCTAGATTTTTCTGAGGAAGAGATGGTCTTGTGACCCTGTCCTGCTAGTAAGCCTCTTCTAAGGAGTAAAGGCTGCTCCTACGGTGCCTTTGACCTTGGATCTTCACCAATCTGAGCATGGACACACCTTCAGTCATCTTGCAGCTACAAGGACAAAGCCACATATGCTTGCTGGATCAGGAAGGGCCTGGTGTCCCAGACAGAGAAGGAATCCTGCCCACATGATGTTGGCAACATTAGAGGAATAAACAACTCTGAGTCTTGTTGTCATAAGATTGCTGGTGGTGGCTGGATTTCTCCCTTGCATCTGAACTTAACTTTGATTGTGAGAATAAGTCACCCCAAAACATCTACTTTCAGATGGCTGACCATCTTGTGTCTTACACTATTTCACTAAGGACATATGGATATGCTAATGAGTTGCTTTGCCAAATGCTCTTGCTCTGAAATATCAAGGCTGGAATCCATTCATCAGGTACTCTCTGTGACAGGGTGACATCTCTATGTCTTAGGGCTCCAACAGTGAGGGCTTGGCAGAATGAGGAGGGAAATCTACACAGGCCATCCCAGAGTCCGTCATATTGATATCCTTCCATTGTGGTCTATGGAAGAAATCACAAGTGGCCCAGATCCAAGGGCAGGAGATAAAGACTCTATTATTCAGCGAGACACATCAGAGAAATGCAATCTCCTCCTAGCCCTCACAGCTTCCAGAGTCCCGTTCATTCAAGATGTCTCCCCTCTGCACCCAGGCCTTCCTAGGTTTCCCACTGAGTAGCTTCAGAGAAATTCATATGACCTTTTGTAATGTGTTTGTATGACATTTGTTCTCTCCATGTAACTACCAGACTGTGGTGTGACTTCTCTATGGAACCAGTCATCTTTGGGGGCACAGATGCTGTCTCTCACCTTTGTTTCTCCTTACTTATGTCTTTCTCTCTTTGCCTGTGGATGGGAATGTTTTAAAGGGATCAGAAGCATGGTCCTCGGAGCCTAGAGATCAGCATTGGGCTCTTTTCTCTGGCTTACTTCCCAGTTGTGTGACTTCAGGCAAACAGCTTGAGTGAGCCTCAGTGTCCTTATTAGGAAAGGTGGGATTGTGATGAGCATTAATATTGGGAAATTTAAGTACTTGTCCCTTACAGCTCTCTTCCTCCCCACCCAGCAGTAGAACTCTGGTGCTCTTAAGGTTGATCAAACAAGATTGGTCTCAAAACGTTCCAGTGTGCAGTGCCCATACCTTGACCCCAGATATAGGTGGTGCATGATTTCCTCCTATGCTTAGCCCATCCCCTGGCTTGGGTATATAAGCCCATTACTCTCTGTAATAAAAGGCAGCAGCTTCCTCTTCACTTCTGTGGTGGTCTGTTAAGTGTTTCAATCCCAACACCCTCTGCCAAGCTCAGTACTCTGGCCATGCGGGCGCAGCACGTTAATAACCAAATGTGTGCAAATCTCTGCACCCTGCACAAGGCATGAAATTGTGCTTGAGGTGTTGTCTACCATCATTGTTACCCCATCACCACTACCACCATTATCTTTGTTGTCATCGCTGTAGCCACCATCACTATTGTCGCCAACATCAGTAGCATCAGCAGCATCACCATTATCAACATCGCCACAATGATCATTATTGTCGTTGTGACAATCATCAGCATCATCATTGCCATTACTGACATCACTGTCAGCATGACTGACATTATCATAATTGTTAATCACTGTAAGGTTTGTCATCATTATCACTGTCATCATCAGCATTATGATCATTATTGTAACCAGTTATTACAATTATTGATCTTTATTGTCACTGTTATCATCATTGTCATCAATCTCTCAGCATCATCACTCCCATCATCATCACCACTGTTACCATCATTCTATCACTTTCCTCTTACAAATCTTCACTTTCCTTCATACACATCTGGTCTCCCTTTAAACAGTCCTCAGTAATGGAGCCTCATTGAGAGTAAGAACCTTCCAGACCTTTTCAATTAAAGGTCAGGACAAACAAACATGAGGATTTTAGGAAATAAACCTCTTTAGGAAGTCTGGAGAATGTTCAGAACGTTCTGTCACAACTAAAAGCACAGCAAGTGGAAGGTGATACAGTCTTTCTGGGTAAAGAAGAAGAACACACAGATGCTGCCAAGGCTTGGGGAGAACCATGAGCAACAAGGCAGGACTTTTATGTGGAACTTAAGGCCAGCTCCATGTTTGGCTCCATCGGGGCCCATTGGCATCGTTTCTTGTAGGCCAACTTGACATTGAGAGGGTTTTTAGTTACTTGCCCAGGAATAAATAGACCAAGGTATTTCCAAGGATGTTTGCCAAGATGGGTAGATTCCACCTTTATACTTAGGATCAAAACCAATGAAGTACTTACACATGAGATCTGCTTTGCTTGACTGTGATGTGTTATGAGAATGTCAGAGCTTCTCAGCCAAGCTCAAGGATCCAATGAACAGGAACTTCTCAAACTTCCCTTTGATGACTGTGAGCTATCAATGGCACAGAAGGGACATTCTGCTCCAGGTCCTCCACCGAGTGTGCACAGGGAACACCACTTTGCCTGTTAATTTGGTCCCATGGCATCGATAAATTGAATGTCAGCATAATCTTAAATATTTTTAAAGGCTTAGGTGTTGTTTCCCAGGGACCATGTGCTCCGCCACTGCTGTGACCTATTTCAATCCCAGTGCCCTCACCTCAGCAATGGACACCAAGACAGGGCTGAACTCACAAGGGCATGGGTAGACCATCCACGTGATGCTATAGGCTACGTCTCTTGACATAGTTGCTATCACATAACATCAAATGTAAACTGCATTTCAATTTTGTCTTTTAGCAGTTGCTCCTTCCAGCCAGGGCTCCATTACCTGCTCAACAGTTGCTATCATCTGTCCTCTGATGATGAGAATCGCAGACCCATCTCTCCCTCTGCCACCCTGACTCATCTCCATCACCTCCCATGAGACAATAGCCCAAGCAGGTTTCTGCCCCTGTCTCTGCCTCAAGGCTTGTTTTCTACCTATCAGGTGAGGAAGGTCTTGTCTCTATCATCTCCCTGCATTGATACAACTAAACTAAAGATGTCACTGTGGCTGGGAAGGCTCATGGCCACCTAGCTTGGTTCTCTGGAAACTTAACCCATTATACAACCCTTGTTGGCCCTGGCCCATACCCCTTGCCCTGCCTCCACACTGGTTCTTACTGTTTAGTCCCTAACCACCTTCAGCCTTCTGTTCTAGGGCTTCCTTCACTGGTGTCCTGTCTGTTGCTCTGTGCCTTCTACTGGTCATTGACACTGTGTTGAAGAGGCACATGTTGGTTACTCCCATGTGTAGGGAGATTGGTCCTCCAAATTCTAGCCAGGGCATCTCTATCATTTGTCTTTGCAGGTTTTAAAATTATGTATGTGGGTGGTGGGCTATGTGGGTGGGTGGATGCCCTTAGAGGCCAGAGGTGGAGTTGAAGTTATAGGCAGCTGTGAATCACCCAATGTGGGTGCTGGGAACTGAACTTGGATTCTCTGGAAGATCAGCATAAGCCTTTAACTTCTGAGTCCTCTGTCTAACCCCAAATGACTGGCTATCACAGTCAGATGCCATTTAGCCCATGCTACATTCCAGGCTGTGACAAAACAAGCCATTCTCCTTACAGTGGACACTGTCTGCTGAGGCTATCAGGATCCTGTAAAGACAAGGATTGAGTACACATGAATATACAACTCTCCCAGAATGTGGCCTTAGGCTGCTGGAGTGTTCTAGTTTCATTTCTGTTGCCGGGATAGAAATACCTTGACACAAAGCAACTTAGGGAGAGGGGATTTATCTGGCTTATAATTCCAGGCTTATAATTCCATCATTAAGGAAAAAAAATCTAGAAAGCACATCTGTAGTCAAGAGGAGAGAGAGAGAGAGGAGAGACAAAGAGAGAGGAGAGAGAATAAATGTGTGCATGTTTGTGTTTGGTGCTCATTTCATTCTCTCTACTATTATACAGCCCAAGATCTAAAACCAGGGGATGGTGGTACCTACTCTCAGGCTGGGTCTTCTCACATCTGTTAAGTCAATGAAGATAGTTCCCTACAGACAGCCCCGAGGCAAATACCTCTACTGCCCTGACCCTAGCTAGAGTTCTGAGCCCAAGTTTGCATGAATTCTGCTGTACACTTACATGCTGTAGCCATATAAAATAGGAGCTCAGAAGGAGGGACATAGGAGACTCCTGGAAAAGACAGTGGTCCACTGCCATCCACCACCCTTCATGTAACAGCTAAGAAATTCATTTTATTCTTGATGATGGACTAAAAGGAGACTTTCTCTGGGCTGGTGGTGGGTCCTAGTTTGAAAGCAGATGTTAATTGTTCAACTTGCCGAGGTGCCATACAATAGTACCATTTAACATTTTACTTACTTATTGTCTCTGCTTATTTGTCATGGGCCATTGTCAGAGCACAGTGAGGTTTTACAGGGTAGGTGTGCAGTGTGTAAGCACTTATAGGCAGCAAATGTGGACTCTGGAAGTCTCTTCCCAACAGGAAATGTGTGCTCCGCATGGCCAGGTTATATGTGTTGTCTGACACACACATCCCAGAAAGCCACAAGGAAAAAGCAGCCTTTATTTTATGTGGCTGGTTGTCCCATTGGTGGCCTTGCTCCCTTCCCTAAAGCATTTCTGGCTTTTTTGTTTTGTTTTGTTATTATTATTCTTTTTTAAAATTTATTTTTCTTATTTTACATATTGATCCCAGTTCCCTCTCTGCCCCTCCATCCCTCCATCTTTTCCATCCTCCCATGCCCCCTAACCACCCTCTCATCCCATCCCATACCCCCACCACCACTCCACATGTAGGGTGATGCCTTCCAGGAGGGGTCATCTATATCTGTCAAGTCATTTGGAGTAGAGACTAGGCCCTCCCTCCTGTCTCTAGGTTAAGGGAGTATCCCTCCATGGGGAATGTGCCCCCAAAGTCCAGGAATACATCCTGGTTCCACTGTCTGAGGTCCCTTAGACTGCCCAGTCTGAGGCCTTAGACTGAGGCTCATGTTCAGGTGGTCTGAGTCAGTCCCATTCTGGATTCCCAGCTATCAGTCTGGGGGCCTGTTAGTTCCTCCTTGGCTTTTAAATACACATTGCAAATCTCAGTCATTCCACTCTTCACTAGGCAGAGATGACTTCCTCTTCCTTCAGGCTGGATTTGAGTGACTTCTAAGTAGTCAAGGATGACAAAAGTGCTGGGGTGTGACTATGTCATTAAAGACTATGTCACCTGAGACTATGTCATTAAAGCATGGGCGCGGGGGGGGGGGCTCTCTCTTGTCTGTTTTCTTGAGTTCTTCATCTAGAGAAAGGGAGATGCCCTGTCATCCATACATCTCCTTCAAGAGGTCCACATGGCCACAGCCTTGTGAGGGTGCCATCTTGAAAACAGATCCTCTGTCTCCTGCTGTGGTTCAGCTTTGGCCAACATCAAGGGAGACCTAGAATCAGAGCCACTTCCCAGCACAGCCATGTGTCACCACGTTCCTGACTCAGAAGCAAAGCTTTAAGCCCAGCTTTGGGGTACAGTGGTAGAAATACACATAAGATATCTACTTTGGGGAATCCCATGTTAACAATTGCCCTGCTCCTTTTGAAGTTCTTTGCTTTGCTCCCCACAGATCTTTGCCTTTTGGGGGTCTCCTTGCCTCTAGGATGGGAGCAATGACTTCTACAGGGGTACAATGAGAACCAACTTTGAAGTCCATCAGAAGCCATTAGTAATGCTATGTCATTTCATTCTTGGGTAGACCTCTAGGCCCATCCTGCAGCCTTACACTCCCTAGGTTACCTCTGAGAAGGAAGGGCTTTGCATGCTTCCCCACTGATAGTGATAGTGAACCCACAAAAAGTTCTCACCTTTATTATTTAAGACCCCCTCACCCCAAGTCCTTTAGGACACGAAGCCTTTAGACTAGACTTCTCTTACTTATGCCAAGCCATGTCTGAACTCAAACAGCAGCTCCTGCTTGAGGCTTCCCTAGTCAGGGCTGATGATAAACAAGCAGACAGATGTAAGCCAGGAGGGTGTTGATTGGCAGGAGGAACACGCTCTTTCTCTGGTGCTTCCTCCTGTTAGCTTTGGGAAATTCCTGGGTTCTCTTCTGGATCCATCCTCTACTCCCATACAGAAATACGAAGCTCAGCACATTCAGACTCTGTTCTTCCATAAGAGCTCCGTAGAGTTCCCTTGTGTCTTCCCTCAGCTCCATTCACAGGCAAGCATTGGGGACAAGGCTGACATCGCTGTCTACCGAAAGTAGGGCAGCCTTTGTTATCATCAATGACCTACCCGGAAGTGGGTCTGAGTTGCACAGTGTGAGCTCACAGCCCTCTGGGCTGCCTTGGGAGGTTAGTGAGGCACACGTTAGATCTCTGCTCCATTCAGAGGCAACAAAACACATGGTGCAGGACGCTTAAGCAACTTGAATGACAGAGCTGGGTTTGAACACAGTTTCTGTTTTGAACTTGGCACCTTTGGGACAATTAAGTGAAGATTTCTGCAGATTTTCAACTGGCTATATCCTGTGGCCGGATGAAGGTAGTCAGTGCTCAGGGCTGGATGCTGGGACTCTGAATAAACAGCCCAGAAACTGGAACACTGGACTTGTCTGCCTTCCTCCCTCTCTTCCTCATTTTCCTCACCCCCTTCCTTCTTTTCTCTTTATTTTTTTTTGGGGGGAGGGGGAGAATAGGCTCTCAATCTGTAACCCCAGCTGGCCTCAAACTTTTAACCCCTCTCCTGCATCAGTCTCCTAGTCCTGGGATCCCAACTGCCTGAAACTCAAGTTCCAGGGGACCAGGCCTCCATGGGTACCTACATGTACACAGTGCACATAAATTCACGCAGGCACATACATGTACGCATACATTAAAAATAATAAATCTTCTTTCAAAAAGTCTTTAAAGTCGAAGTAGGGTGAGTTGAGAAGACAAAGGGAATTAGAGGGGGTGGGAGGGAAACGAAGAGGGTAAAAGAGTGGCTAAACATGAGCAGAATGCATTGTGCATGTATATGCAAATAACATAATGAAATCCACATGTATGGTTAATACAGGCTAGTAAAGATAGTTAAAAGGCCAGTGAACTTATTCAGTGGAATTTGATGCATACATAAGCTTGCAAATGGACCTGACCTCTCACTCCAGGCAAGCCCCAGCGTCATCATCAACACAGCGATTCCTCACAGAGCCCTTCAGGACTGACTTCACTGTGTGTAATCATTCCTCCCCCTGACACCCTAAGGGTACACTATTCCACTTCCCTGGGGCCCTTGACTGCTATGCCAGGCTGTTCCGTGGAGCTCCAGAATTAGATGTTGTAAAGGACAGCGATCAGACAGCATAGGCCCTGTGGCCACTATGACCACCTCTCATAATGCTTGGTTGCAGAGCTCCCAGGTCAAAAGAACCTGCTTAACAGTTCCACTCACTAAGTGATCATTTCTGACAGAAGTCGCTCAGGTGGCGCCTGCCATTTACTGATTCCTCAGGCTGTGGAGCCATTCTCACAGTGTCATCCCGTGGCTCCATGGAACCCCACAGTTCTAAGACTCCATCTAGCTTCAAGCTGTGGCGCTGTGGCGCTGTGGCGCTGTGGCGCTGTGGCGCTGTGGCGCTGTGGTGTGCTCTTCCCAGCTGTGTATGCTATGGCATAGCAGATCAAGCTCGTGGCTGCCTCAGGTCCCTTGTTTCTGCAGTGGAGTGGACTCAAGTATTTACTTCCCAGAGGTGGAATGAGGAATAAAGCAAACAGCAGCATAGAGTTGGCAGAGTGCCTTGGGCCATGTGCTCAGCAGGTGTCTTCCCTTGCAAAACCATCAGTACCTTTGTGCAGTGCACAGCCTGCCCAGGGGCCACTTTGTAGCGGGGGGGGGGGGGGGGCTCTTGTCAAGCAAGGGAGGAGGTCTACAGAGTTCTAGAAACCGAGGAACCCCTGAGAGAGCCACAGAGGGTGGTTAATCCAGGAAAGAAGTTTCCTTTTCCCTCCCTCTCTCCCTCCTTCCCTCCCTCCCTCCCTCCCTTTCCAATTCTGCTCACTTGCACCCCCTGTAGGTCACTTGGGGATCTACACTGAATCATCTCTACTCATAGGGGTCCCAATGGTCCTGTTCTGGCTGAATCTGTGAATACAGGCACAGAGGTTTATAAACACTGATCCCTGGATCTCACTCCAAACGGATGGGTACAATAGAAACCCTTGTTTGTCTTGACTCTCCGTGATTTGTAAAAAGCCACCTCTGAGGTGATAGGAGATGCCATTATGTATATATGTTTCTCATATTGGTTAATAATAAAGCACTGTTGGCCAATAGGAAAGGAAGATAGGAGGGACTAGGAGAGAAGGAGGAAATAGGAAGGAGTAAGGAGGAGTCAAGATGGAGAGTCTGGAGAGAGCTGTACGCGGCAGCCAGCTCCGGGTAAGAAGACCACATGGAAATACATAGATTAACACAAATGGGTTAATACTTAAGACAGAGCTAGCCGATAAGAAAGTAGTACCTGGCCAATCGCATTGTATCAAATACAGAGTCTCTGTGCATTATTTGGGGCTGGCGCGGCGATGGGACAAGACCAGCGGTGGCCGGCAGAAAAAACCATACTTGTTACACTGAGGGGCTCTCATATTTTCCAGTTTGAGCTGCACATTACCTGTCATGGCTGTGGTTCTCCTACTGTCTCCCCACTGGAGACTGGAGCACCGGCTTCCCACGCCACACTGCAGCCCAGGTGTGGGGCCTTTCTGACTGATCTTGGAAGGCCCTCAGTGGCAACCCAGAGATACAGGAGTAAGGCGTCATTTACTTTTATTTTTCTTTAGGGTCTCATGTAGCCGAAGGCTGGCTTCAGACTCACCATGTAGCCAAGGATAAACTCAAACTTCTGATCCCCTTGCCTCAACCTCTCAAGTGCTGGGATTACAGGTGTGTGCCACTAACACCCAGTTTATGTGGTGCTGGTGATTGAACCCAGGGTTTTGTGCATGCTAGGCGTCTTAGGGTTTCTGTTGCTGTGAAGAGACACCATGACCATGGCGACTCTTAATAAAGGAACATATTTCATTGTGGTAGCTGGCTTACAGTTCAGAGGTGTAGTCCACTGTTGTCATGGTGGGGAGCCAGGCAGCATGCAGGCAGACAAGGGGTTAGAGAAGTAGCTGAGAGTTCTTACATATTGACTCATGGGCAACAGGAAGTGGTCTGAGACACTGGGTGTAGCTTGAGCATATTTGAGACCATAAAGCCCACCTCTACAGTGACACGCTTCCTCCAGCAATGCCATATCTACTCCAACAAAGCCACACCTCCTAATAGTGCCACTCCCTTTGGGGACATTTTCTTTCAAACCACCATACTAGACAAGCACTTTACCAACTGACTCGCATTCCCAGTACCTCTCCCCGCCTTGAAATTTTAATAGTTGCATCTAAATGTCTAAAAGTGTCTCTGCTAACTTACTCTTCCTCTGGTGAGGGTGGCTCCTCCCCTCATACCTGGTAACATCCAAGCTGAGTAGTTTTACCGTCTGATATCCGATAGAGCAGTGTTTTCATTTGTTTGTTTTGTTATTATTATTATTTTTCCTTAAAAGGAACCAGTTTAAAAAAATAATGGGGAAGATGCTACCCACAGGTTTGGCAAGATCACCCAGATAAACTTTGAAGTGAGCAAAACATGTCTCAGGATGTCTAAGACCAAACTGGAAATGGTAGAGACAAGTTGCAGGATAGGGTGAGTCGGACCACACCCCAAGGTGTCCCTGCTTACATCCCTAGGTGTAAATGAGGAAGGTGCTCCTGTAGCCTGGGCGGTGGGGGAGGAGCAGCTGTGGTGGCGCTGGGCACTAACTTTGTCTGGAAAAGGCAGTTTTGGCAGAGAAGGTTTTTGTTCTAAACTAGTAGGCAAACGTGAAAGCTGAATGCACGCACTGCAGACCCCATGTGCATGTATGTGTGTCTCTGTGGTGTTTGTGTAAGGGTACATGAGTGTGCGTGTGAGCATATATATACATATATGTTGGTGTCTCTGCATGTGGTATGTTTATGTGTGTGATGTGTATATTAATGCAAGTGTGTGTCTATGTGTGGTATGGGTATATGTGTTCATGTGTGTGTTGTGTGGATACGTGTGTGAGTTGTGTGCTGTGTTGTGTATGTTGTTAAAATCACCTCTTCCCCCCCCCCACCAGAGGGAGACATAATGTCTCCTCCTTCTAAGGTCCTAACACACTGAGATGTGATTCCATCAGAGTTCATTCTGGGGTGCCGATGTGTTTGCAAAGCTTCTTTACAGAGTGGTGGGTTACGGGGAGGAATATGGGTGACCTTAGGGCTGTCACACCTTGATGGAATCCTCAGCCAGCAGGAGTGACTCTCTCAGGGCTGTCTAGCTAGACCTTCCTCCCCTTATCCTTTCCAGCCTCTAGCCCCTCCCCCAAGATCATGTGCAATTAGAGCAGAATTGCATACAGCTGGTTGGGAGGGGCGGCTGGTTACCCAGGTGAGGGCCCCATGACCTTCCCTGCCCCTCTTTCTATGAGGGAAGGCCAAAGTCAACAGGCCCAGCTGTAATGATCTTCTCAAGCAGGCCCAGCAGAAATCCTTGAAGATGGGGGCAGATTGGTTAAACGGACAGGCCTGTGCAACTGTGTGTGTGTGTGGGGGGGTGTTATGAGTCTGGTTGTTAGAGTTGTGTGTGTGTCTATGTGTAGTACACATTTCTGTGGTGTGTGTGCGCGTGCGCACAATGTATATGTGTTGTGTATGTGTGTTGCCTAAGTGTGTATATGAAGACAGAAGGACACACAGTGCCTGCAGGCAGTGACCTGGGATTTCTCTACAGCGTTTTGGTTTTGGAACATTTTGTAAGCTTGAGTGCATATCAGAAACAAAACAAAACAAAACAAAAAAAAAAAACAAAAACAAACAAACAAAAAAAAAAACACCAAACTTAAAACAGCCTTTCGTTTCGTAGACTGGATCTCCCCTTGCTGACAATTGCCTTTAGTGCAGGTGGGCTCCAGCTCAAGGTCAGAAGACCCTGGGAGAGGAGTCTTTTAGGGAAGGCAGTGGGTAGCTGGGCAGAAGGCTCATGCTAGGGAAGGACTGTGGCCTGGGTTCCCAGAAAGAGCACGGGGGGGGGGGGGGCATCGGCACCTCCGTCTGCCAGAGAAAGGAAAGTAGCTCAAAGAAAGGCCATGCTGCCTGGCTAAAGCCTCTGGGACTGAAGTTCAAAGCCACTGCCCTCCAGTTCTGTAGGCGTGGCTGGGGATTTAGGGGATTACCCAGTCCTTGTCAAAGGCTGTGGGTAGCCAGGTCTCAGGTGCAAAGTGGCTTTTGATAAACACCAGCTCTTCAGGGGCCCAAACAAAGCAAGGACGGGCCAGCTGGGCCGCCCAGGAGGGGGTCCCACTGTTGATCCTTCTTTCTCGTCTTAGGAAAACAAACACTTGATATTCCAAAGGCTGAGTAAACTCATTAGAAGGATCTGGGGCTTCCTGCCTCCATCCTCACCAGCTCTGGACTCTTCTGGGCCAGCTCTGTGGCAGGGGTGGCAGCTCAAGGCAAGGCCTCTTAGACTGGGTCCCTCAGCTCTGCATTGCAATTCCTGCCACAGGACACTGGGACTGCTGCAACCCCCTACCCCATCCTGCTTGACCTGAATCAGCGGCTGCTTCCTGCATCCCTGTCCAGTGTGTAGACTGGCCCTGGGAAAACGCGAAGGGATTGTCATATCCAAGATGGGGTCTGGGCAGATTTAGATTACCCACCCCTCAGACTGGGCCTTCCAGGCCTTCAAGAGGCCATTCTTTTGTGCTTGGGTATCAGGAATCCTGCTGTATCGCTCCCTCCTAAGGGGAGTATCACTTTATAAATCAACCACTTCTTCAAAAAACCCATGCCCAAATGATGCCAGAGTAGGTGTGCCATGTAAGGCTTCGGGTGGGGCTGGGAGCGATTTGGCCATGGGGAGAAGCCTCCTGGGGGCTCATAGAGAGGGTGCTGCTGGAAGAGGAAATTGGGTATAAAGAATGCAGATTTGGACTGGTGCAGACTTGAGCTTGGGGAGTAGGACAGATGCTGGGACTATGGGGTGGGAGAGTCACCTCCACAGAAGCCACCTCTGCAACCCCAGCTGGTTCCTGCCTCAGGATATCCCGCCCAGTTCAACTTGCTGGAGACAAGCTTTTCCATGCTCACAAGGATGGTGCAGGTGTGGGTGGGATCCATCAGTCTGTAAATGTTGACAACTCGGTTTATAAACAGTCAGTGGACCGTACGAGACATGTCTATAGAGCAGGTGTGTCTCTCATCCCAGGTTGCAACTTGAGGTCTCAGCAGAATTTAAACAGGAAATGGCAGGGCCAAAGGCCTGAGGAAGAGAGCCATCCCTACCAAGGTGTCATGCATCAAGCAAATGTAATCTATCCTAGGAGATGCCAGCCTCTGTGTATGTGTGTGTGAGTGCACGCATGTGTATGAACCTCACATGTATATGAGCATGCATGTGTGTATGTATCTATGCATGTGTGTATGTGCATCAGACAGGCATGTATGTGCAGATGAGTATGTGTGTATGTGTATTTGTGCCTATGTGCTTATGTGTGTATGTGACAGTGAAGGTTTGCTTGCATATGGGAGTGTATGCAAGAGTGATCATATGTATGTATGTTCTTGTGTGTATGTGTGCACCTGATTGTGTGCCCGTGTGCATATGCACATGTACAATTAATTATACACGCTTGCTCATACTCATGCTGTGCATGTACACAGATACACACATGCAAATGCTCAATTGTATGTGTGTATACACTCATACAAAGATGTATGAATAGGGGCAGGTTTGTGTGTGTGTGTGTGTGTGTATGCATAGATGCTTGCAGCAGCTCCTGCACAGAGCACCTTGGGTCAATTTGCTAAATTTGGGCTGTGGGAAGAGGTGGGAAAGTTCAAGGTTTCTGTTTTAACAGCTCAGATTCTCCTGGGAGGTCAGGGTCTTAAGTTAAATTTAAAGTGTGAATTCTGCCCCCTTGTGGCATCTTGCAGACACTGCAGACAACAAGGCCAAATGGTCTCCAGGCGTCTGATAAGGTTGGTCACTGGCAGGTCTGTAGAGAGGTACTGACGCACAGCTGTTTGCAATTTATGGATCTCAGGTTTCAGAGGCTGGCAACAGAGTCTGCAGCAAGTCTTCCCACAGGGCATAACTTTTCTCAGAGTGGGCTTTCTGTGGCCTCTGGACTGGGCACACTTTCAGCTACAAACAGACTCTCTGGACAGAGCCTAGATTCCTCAGTGAAGCTCTGTACTGTGGGAAATAGTGAACTCATTGCTTTCTGCCTCAGTTTCTCCATTCACAATGGATGATATCACTTCAGCATAAGTGTGAGATAGTGCGTCTGGGAGCTTCACTCAGGACAGGCCACCGAGAGCACCAGGACTGAGGTGTGTGACCCCTGCTCCCAGCAGGCTGTGGATCAGAGACAACACAAGGTGCCTGGCATTCAGCACCTCTCTCTGAGAAGGCTCCCACTGACTGTGCCCACCCAAGCTACACGCTTTCTTCCTTATACTCCTAGGTATACGGGGAGGGGGTATTCTAGGAGAAGAGGGGCTTAGCTTAAGTTGGCAGGAAAATCTGTATAATCTGCCACCTGTCAGGTTTCTATCTATTATCTATCTTCCATTCTTTATCTATTATCTATGTATCATCCATTTGTTATCTATGTATGTATCTATCTCCCATCATATATCTCACACATACACAGATACACAAATGTAAAGTTGTAAACACACACACACACACACACACCTGCAGGCTAATCTGCATGCATGCACACATTAAAATGCTATATTCTATTGATACAGATGCTGAGTGGAAAAAAGAATGAGGCCCACCACTAAGCTCATTACAAATGCTACTGGATGTACTTCATTCTCCTAGACATTCTTGTCCATTTTTGCTCTACTCTGTGGAATCCATAGCCAGCCTGAGGTCACGCTTGACCAGTAAGTGCCGTTTTGCTAGTGGGCAAGTGTCTTTCTGACTTGATTGTGGGTCCATCTGGTGTGAGTAAAGCTGGAATCACAAGGGGAGATGTCTTCTGGTCTGCAGTTATGGGATATTATTTTAACTGGGCAAAAATGTGTTACATTTGTTTATGCTGCAGAATGTTACTTAAACTATGTGAAGGTGTGTCACACTTGTTTCTTCCCGCTTTTTTTTAGTAATATAAAGATGTGTTGCATTGTTTGTGCTGCATTTGTTGAATGATGTAAAGATGTGTTGCATTGTTTGTGCTGCATTTGTTGAATGATGTAAAGATGTGTTGCATTGTTTGTGCTGCATTTGTTGAATGATGTAAAGATGTGTTGCATTTGTTTCTCTTTCCCTGTCTCAGGCAGCTGATGGGTCTAATAAAGAGCTGAATGACCAATAGCTAGGCAAAGCTGGGGGGCAGAGAGAATAAATAGGAGGAGACATCTAGGCTAGGGGAGAACTAGAGGAAGAAGGAGTTGAGAACGAGGGAGATTCCCAGAGCAAGATGGCCACCAGCCAGCAGACATAGAGAAGCAGTGAAAGACGTACAGAAGAAAGAAAGGTAAAAAGCCACGAGGCAAAACGTAGATGAAGAGAAACAGGTTAAATGATAAGAGCTAGCAAGAAAAGTGCTAAGCTAAGGCTGAGCATTCAACACCATGATTTGGCACAGAGCTGGTTGGTGGTCCAAAAGAAAAAGCCTGGTACAGTCTGTTCCTGGAGACAGAATCCTGGAGTTCAGGAGTCCTGGTGGTGAGCTTGCTTTAGGCTGGAGAAGGAGTGAGCACATCTCCTCTGGGGTCAACCTCAGGTGAAAATTTGGGAGCCTGGCTTCATATGGGCCCCGGCATTCAGTTGGTCATCTTCCATTCCTCCTATCTGTCCTCGTGTCCCTTCCAGTTAGGCTGAGCCTTCCTTTCAGTGCTCTGGCTGAGTCCACAGTGAGCTGATCTAGGTAGGTCCCCCCTTCCTGGGCACTGGGTGAGTATATACCCATATACTGGACTGATCTGGGCAGATGCCCTCAAATCAGTCTGCAGGTGTGTGTGTGTGTGTGTGTGTGTGTGCGTGTGTGTGTGTGTGCATTGTGAAAGCATGTATGTGCATGCTTGTGTGTACATGTATGTGTATGTGTGCACATGTATGTATCATCACGTGTATATCTGTGTAGGTGTGTATGTATACATGTGTATGTAAATGTGACTTTGTAGGTGCTGAATGTGTGTAGTGTGTATATATGTGTGTGTATGCATGTGGTATGTATATGTGTGTATGACTTTGTATGCATGCATGCTATGTTCTTGCTGTCAGCCTCTCTCCACACAGCTGAAATTGGATTGGTAGGGTCAGGTGACTCATGGAGACGCTTCTAAGGGGGTCCCTGCAGCAACCAACATGGCCCCTCCCCTTCCCCCATGTTGTCATCATCTGCTCCTGACCACTCAGCTAGAAGGCTCTGGTGCCTTCCCTGCTCCCTGGCATTTTGTTTCTGTTTTGGACAACTGCCTCTTTCTTTTTTTAATTCAGTCATAGACATGGCTCAGCAGGCTCTCACAGAATGGATGAGCTTTGCCTCCTGTGCAAACGCTGCCCTAGCTGTCCCCCCTGTAGCAGATGAGCCCATAAGTTCAGGGTCCCTTTCATGATCTCAGCCTGCTGTACCCCATCCTTTGCAGGACTCCCCTAGGGCAGGGAGTAGGTGGTGGTGCCCTCCACCCCATCTGTGGCAAGGGCTGATGATACCTGTCCTGCAAGCTGTCATTATGATAGCTATTAAGCTGCATTCCCATATGGGGAATCTGAGACACCCAAGGTACCCTGTGCCTTTGAATGCTGCAGTGTCCCGCAGACATGCATTAAACTGTTACTATTTCTAAGTGCACAGTGATGCTGACTTGAAAGGTGCCTCCTTGGCCAGGCCTGTTATTATCTAGATTCTTGCTTTCCAGTGAGAATGCTTTGGCAATTCTCTGGGATGGTAGGGCACAGGTGTGGAGGCCCCACTTGAAGGCTGGTTTATCTCCTCTGAATGCCGTGATGCTTGCCTCATGTCCAACATTAAATCTTTTTTGGGAGGATGGCCAAGTGTGGGCAGCTCACGCGAGTCCTTTGCCAGTTCACAGGGTCCGCTGTCTTTTTCCATTGCTAAGACATTACATTAAAATTTAATACATGTAACTTAATAAAACCATGTTCATTACAACAATTCCACACAAGGGAGATGATCAGAATATACTGTATGAAAAACTTTATTTTTGATAAAAAGAAAAAAAAATTCCACACGGTGGTAAAATAATAACAATGAGAAATTGACGAACAGTGGCGGTATCAGGGAGAGTTTGCTGTTTGTTCTCTGCTGGCTGTGTGCTCACTTCTCTATAGGAGATGGTGGTCTTCTCCATGCCAGGGCTACCAGCTATGCCCTGGCACAGAGAGAGGCTCTGGCTTGAGAGGCTGCATGCAGAAATCGTCTGTGGCTTGTGATCCTGTAGACAGGAGATCTAGCATCGCTCCACACCCATGATTCCTCCACAGCACCTTGCTGCTTTGCTTTTCGTCGACCTGGGCACTCATTTGAGCAGTTTGGAGGAGGAGAGGCATCTTCTCAATATTGTTCCCATGAGAGACACAGAAGGGAATCCCACTGGGGACCCGCTTTAAGCAAACCCCACACAGTAGCAAAGCAGGTTCTGTTGGAAACCAGTGCTCTTGACAGCCACAGCCACAGGGTTGGGCAACTCACATGCAGGAGGCTAAAGGGGAGTCGTTACGTAGAATCTTGCACCCGGATATCCCACTTCCCGCCAGGAGCCCTTTGCATCCCCCATGAAAGCCAAGATGCCAAAAAGCTCCTGTCAACTTAGGGAATAAGCCATTGACTGGGACTCAGGGAGGGCATGTGGTGGCCTCCTGGGCAAGCAGGTAACTGAAAACTGTCGTTTTGTTGGTGACTATTCAGGACCGTGTGCCATTTACCTCCTTCCCATTCAGCAGCAGCAAAAGCCCCGGATAACGGATGAATCTCTCTCCCTTTGATGGCTTCTTTTCTGAACTAACTGTACTTTATGAGGGAAGCCGAGCCCTACCGAGCTCTGCCAGCCTGGGCGGGTCCTACTCACAGTGTGGGGAATTTCACACAGGGACAGAACAGAGGAACAACTTCAAGGCTTCGTGGCCCATCCGATTTCCATCATACAGGTCCCCTGGGGGAGCATATCAGCAGCTTCTCATGAATCGCTCGCAAAGAATCTGATAGAATTAATACCCTCACTCGCCCAGCATCTTGGGAGCATGAACTGGGCCTATGGCTTAAGTTGTTGAAAGAACACCCAGAATACCCTGGGAGCTTTTGTCTGAGAGGGAAAGAGGGGATTGCCAGCAACATGCATTCTCAGAGGTTGGCCATGGAGACAGCCGGGACACAAACTGGAGGGGATAGCAAAGAACCCCTGGGGAAAATGTCTGTCCACTTGGCAGTGCGGATGCAATTCAGGCCAGGAGAGAGGCTCTGACCATGTTGGGGACTGACCAGCCTGAGAGAGTGAGCCGGCCTTCCTTGTGTGCATGTGTGTATAGAGGGGCTGGGTTGCAGAAGGGACTTCACCTCTCATTGCCTCTTGGCTTGGGGAGGCTTGCCAGCTTACAAAGCGTTGCATTGGAGGGTTTACCCCTGTTGCATTGGGTCCGGTGTGTGTGTGTGTGTGTGTGTGTGTGTGAGCATTTTGTGGGAAGGGTCACACACTAGAGAAAAGCTGTGCATAGCACAGTCAGGAAGCAAAAGAGAGAAAGAGAAAAAGCAGGTTGGAATGGGCCACACTTGTGATCCTAGCACCAAGGAGGTAGAGGCAGGGGAACCAGGAATTTAAAGCCACACCGGAGTACATGCGACCCTTTCTCAAGGGGTGGAGGGGGGAGCTGGGGTTCCATAATGTTGTTGAGGTCACTCCCCAATGACACAAAGACCTCCCATCGTGTCCCATCTCTTAAAGATGCTGTAACCTCCATCCAGACGGGGCCACCGTAGGTGGGGGCCAGTCCTCTACTGCATAGATATTTGGGGGACATTTCAGAGAAGTCCACATCCCGAGCAGCCTCCAAACACACAGTCTTCAAGCTTTTTAAGCACCAGGCACTTCAGGTGTCTATGACAGAACAGAGGGTCATCAGAACCAAGACATAATCATGGTAGAAAGCCCTGAGACCCTCCGCCATGTGGAGAGCAGTCAGGGGCTGTGGCTCAGCCCAAGGCTCTGGAGTCCCCTCAGTCATGGTCCCAAGGCACTGCTGACAGCAATCACCCAGTCACTTGGTTCACTCAAAAGCCAGACATTGCCAACAGAGTCAGGATCCTCCAGGGAGAATTTCTGGGAGGATAAAGTTAAGTCATCTTCACTCCACACCAGTTCACTGTACACACTGTAAAGTGGGTTGGTGGGCGAATGCTTCTGTAAGTTGTTTCTACTGTGCTCTCTAGCATTAAGCAAGGCTGTAAAACCATGGAGCAGAACAGAAGCCAGGCTGTGGTAATAGTAAATACGAAATGCTGCTCTTTGCCTGGGACCAGGGTATTGGCTGGATTGACTAGGGCAGCTATGATCAAGAGCAGCTTGGGATTGAGGTGGGGAGGAGGAGCTGCAAAACAGTTACCTGGTCTGAAGGTGGAGCTGTGTGTTGCTGAGGCAGCAGGTATCAAAGCACTGAAGCTCTCCTACAACAGAGCTGTCTGGCTGTAGAGATGCTTCATCTGGTAAGGATACTTGCCACAAAAATGGTCCTCACTATTTCAGTACATAGAAAGTGTTTGGACAGCACCTCACTGGTCAGTCTCTAGGTCCCCAGGGCTGAGATTTGGGGGGGTGAGCACCACAATCGGATTTTACGATTTTGATCGGCTTTTGATTTATACGTATGACGGTTTTGTCTGCATGAAGGCATGTGTACCTTGTGAGAGCCTGGTACCTGGAGGAAACCAGAAGATAGCATTGGATCCTCTGGAGCTGTGATTACAGGTGGATGCTGGGAATTGAACCCAGGTCCTCTGAAAGAGCAGCTAATGCTCCTAACTGCTGAACCATCTCTTCAGCTCCACATGCCTGGCTTTATTTGGGTTTTATGGATCAAACAAGTCCTCATGTTTGCAAGGTGGGACCTTTGCTAACTGAGTCACCTCGGCCCTGAAAACAGTTGATCTCTTATGAAAACCATGCTGTCCCCTTCAATGATCAGGAAGAGTTCCCTACGTCCTCTGCTTTGCACAATACCATCTCCTAGCTCAGTGGTTCTCAACCTTCCTAGCTGTGACCCTCTAATACAGTTCCTTATGCTGTGGTGACCCCAAACACAAGGTTATTTCATAGCTACTTCATAAGATTTGCTAATTATAAATCATAATGTAAATACCCTGATATGCAGGATGCGCAACACATAGAGATTTCCAAGGCCTGGGGCTTGTGGGTGAAATCTTAAACAAATATGCAAAATCCAAGACTCATGACAAGTCATCCAAATTGTGAAGAGTGGCACTAGAGCCTGAGGCAGGGGGATAAGCGAGGGCAGGCACCAAAACTACTCCTCAGCTTTGTCTCTGTGTTTGACTTACTCTGCCATGGAGGGAACCACTGTGTTTGGCTGTCTCCACACCAAGAAGAAACAAGGCTCAATCAAGTCTCAGGGAAGTACCATGATGACGTCTGTTAGGGGATAATTAATATATCAACTCTTAGTGCGAGCCTTCACAACCTGCTTTATCCCTTCTTGCTATCTTCTGTGACTTTAATGTTCTAGAAAAAATAATCATTAAAGCCAGATACAATCACGTGTGAGACGCTCAATTTTCTTTTTGCTTCAGGCAAAATCAAGGCAAGCTTCACAAAATGACTAAAAAACAAAACAAAACAAAAGACCCCCTCCAAAACAAACAAAAAAACAAAACAAAACAAAAAACAGCCAAGCAAACAAGAAATGAAAACAAATAAAACAAACTTTTTTTTTTTAGAGGCTTTCTAGGACCGTGATCAGGAAGCTATAAATTTTAGTGTTCTATTGAGCAATACCTAAGTATTTTTTACCAGCCTTCCTCCTCTGTCTAAATCAGGTCTCCGCTGCTTCTCATCCTCTTGTGGAATTAGAAAAACTGTGGCGCTCCGTTTGAATCAATGCCAAACCAGTTAGTTATTTAAGGTGCACAAAGAATTTAAAGCGCTTGAGTGCCCGTTCTCAGTGCTGCCACTAGAGGGCAGCATCCACCGCTGCCTTCTACCAGCAGCACCAGTTCCTAAAAACAAAAACAAAAACAAAACAAACAAAAAAAAAAAAAAACAATGTCTCGCACACTGAAAGATTCCAATCAAAAGACGGATCTTGGTTCTGACACCCTATCCTTTCAAAGGCTCTCCCAGCAAGCTTGAATAGCAACACTGAAATTCCAAATGTTGAGTGCTTACCTCAATCCACTTTGTATGTGTACTGTTTAGACCTAGCAAGTAAATTTTGACAAGAAAAATATGCTAAAGGCTGGAAAACTGTCACTCGCGCTGCAGTACTTTGTGTGGCTGACATCTGAGTGAACAGAAAGCTCAATTTTCATTTGGGCTATAGGTGGCGCCATCACACATCTGCTAAATTTGAGAGTGACCAGAGGTGTTATGGGGAGTGAGTGGCTTCTTGTTCTAGTCATGTGTAATTCCTGATCTGTGATAGTAGCAGATGGGGCTGTGTGCTGGATAGCTTTATGTCAACCTGTCACAGGCTAACGTTATCAGGAAGGAGCCTGGAGGAGCCTCCATGGAGAAAATGCTGTAGATCAGGCTGTTGCTATGCCTGGAGAGCACGTTCTTAATTTGTGATTGATGGGGAGGATCCATGGTGGGTGGTGCCATCCCTGGGCTGGTGGTTCTGGGTTCTATAAGAAAGCAGCCTGAGCAAGCCAGAGGAAGCAAGCCAGTAAGCAGCATCCTCCATGGCCTCTGCATCAGCTCCTGCCTCCAGGATCCTGCCCTGTTTGAGTTCCTGTCCTGACTTCCTTCAGTGATGAACAGTGATGTGGAAATGTAAGCCAAATAAACCCTTTCCTCCACAGCTTGTGGTCCTGATGTTTCATCATAGCAATAGAAATCCTAATTAAGACAGGCTGCCTTGGGAGACTGGACCTGTTTCATTCTAGGTTCATCTGTGGCAACATCAGTTTCCTGAGCCATATTCCCTCCCTCCCTAAACCAGCCAAATACCCCTGCATCTAGACACAGAATGCTTGACCCCTAAGCTCGGCAGATCCTCCCACCCTCCACTGGGTACCAGGAACACAGCACAAAGAAGAATCAGGCCCCATCATTACCCAGCAACTCTTACTGACCGTGGTCATGGCCCCCTTGCTGCTGATCACCAATTAAAATGACACTGCCACCATCCACACATTTGGTTCCCTGTGGCCATTCAACCTTATGTGCCTCGTTATCTCCAATGAAGTATCCTTCATTGGAGCAGGGCGTTGTGATCGCAGAGTGAGATTGGGAAAAAAAAAAAAAAAAAAAAAAAAAAAAAAAAGCGTTGTGATCCCAGAGTGAGATAGGAAAATCCTCATCTCGTATCAGGGATGACACCAAACAAAGCCAGTGTTCCTTCCGTCTCTGTGACCTGGAGTGTCGATATCTCCCCAAGAGTTAATACCTTATATGTGTATCAAGAGAAGTCTCATAAAAAGCAAAATCACTTGTCACTTAGACATGACCTCGAAAACATAAGACATGCATTTAATTCTTCCCACTAAACCATGGAGCCAGACATTACCATCAGTCCAGAGGCAAACACCCAGAATAGACATTTAAAAGTGGGGGTGAGGGTGGGGATGGATACAGATGTTTCCCCAAGTTCATTCTTCGGGTGGCTTGAGGTCATTGGACCCCCTCCTCA
Source organism: Phodopus roborovskii (assembly GCF_943737965.1). Lineage (NCBI taxonomy): Eukaryota > Metazoa > Chordata > Mammalia > Rodentia > Cricetidae > Phodopus > Phodopus roborovskii. The sequence goes on along the minus strand of NW_026126598.1, from coordinate 4,124,864 downwards.
GCCAATCTTCCTCCAACAGAAAATCCATGGGAGAGAGAGAGTATATAAACTTATTCCAGTGTTGTTACAGTTGTGGAATTAGGGGGCATAGAGACATTGAAGGCCACGGAAATCTAATCAGACAGCGCAGAGGGATGTTTCTGTAGACAAATGACAGTCTTCTACCAAAGCGCAATTTGTTTTCTACACACAACAATTAGACAGTATTAGATAAATTAACCCATTGGATGCACTTGGCGCCCATCTGACCTTGTTTTCTGTGACAAAATTGGAGAGCACAATGCTGAGCTTGTAGCGGGCATGGGCACTTGAGAATCAAAACAGCCAACAGACTAATAAATGCACGGCCTGCATCCTTGACTCCCTGCCCAGGGGTTCCTATTGACTTCCTGCAGCTAGTCGGCTGCTGCTGAGACGATGGAGTCAGCTCAGAGCTCCAGGAGGTTTGCACACACAGCAGCAACTGCAAACTCCTGAGGAGGGATGAGCCATGGATTTGCTGAGACCCTGGAGCTGGCTAGAGTGGACAGACCTGTGTGGCTGGGCTTAGCTTCCATTGGGCCAGATTGCTAGTGTTGACCTGTATCCTATGCCAAAGGGGGAAAAAATGGTGGTGAGTGACTGAAGACGTTCCAGAATGTACCCATGTTTTAAGCTGTTTTTCTCACTGTGACCAAACCTGAGGAGAATCAACTTAAGGCAGGCTCTGTTTTGACCCACAGCTCAGGACACCATCCTGCAGGGCAGGTGTGTTGGTAGGGCCAGCCCCTGCCTGCAGTGGAGTAAGGGTTCTCATGCACATCTTGGTGAGCCAGGCAGCACGCAGAGGCTGGTCCTCTGCTGGCTCCCTCTTTTCCCCCTTGTATTCAGTTCAGGACCCCGTCTCCTAGGACAGCACCGGTCCACATTCTGGTGCTGGCCTCTTCAGTCAAGCTTCTCTGGAAATTCCCTTACAGAAGCACCCAATGGCAGGACTCACTCCCACTCTAGAGGTTTCTCAATCCAGTCAAGCAGCTACTGAAAATCGACAACCGTAACTACTGTGGATTAAGAGCTGTTGCACAGTGTGGTCCACAACGTGAAACAGCCACCGTCTTCAGATGGCGCTGCTAGCAAGAGATCATCCTAGGAGGCCGTGAGGTCGATGGGTTAGAGAAGGAGAGGGCGGGAGGGAGGCGCATTTTACCCTCATTTGTGTTTCCAACCACTCCTCCCAGCCACTTGTACACAACCCCACTTTAACAACACATGGCCTCACGTCTCAGGGAGGGGATAGAGTGTAATGGCTGGGGAAGCCTGGTGTGGGGAGGGACTCCAGTTGCACAGCCATGGGGGAAGCCGTCATCCATACTGGGTGAAGACCTTCTGCTTTGGGGTCCCTCACACTCTCATCAGTAACCTTTCACCCATGCTCTGCAAGTGATCCCAATAAACGCATTGGTGAACTTTGATGGGATTGTGTTTTGTTTCCTTTGGGATCTTATGAGGAGGGAGTAGGTATTGTTTATTCTTATCTTGGCTGGACATCTCATGACAAATTAGACATTCTGACTTCTTTGAATGGAATAGACAGCCTCCTCCATCATAGGTAAACCTCCATGAGATGTGTTAAGTGTCTGAGCCTGAGTCACTGTCATCACAAAACTGACTTCTTCCATCGCTCATCATCCCCCAACCTCAGCAGTGGTGTGCCGTCATCTGTCCTCTGTCACCCTACATTGGATTCTCCACTTATGGAAGTTAACACTTACAGAACACTATGTTGCACACACTTATTTTGGCTGGTCAGAATATGTTCTGAATTCATTTTGTTTTGAGCTCAGAGTTGGTGTGGGTCCTAGTTTTATTTTCATTGCCATGATAAAATATCCTGACAAAACTTAGGAGACTTAGGGAAGACAGGGTTTATTTCAGCTCACAATCCCAGGCTACAGTCCACCATTATGGGGAAGTCAAGGCAGGGACTTCAAACAGCTCATCACATCACATCTACAGTTCAGAGCAGAGAGAGCTGAAGGCAGACCTACTCACCTGCTTGAGCTCAGCATCATTGCTCCATCCATAGACAGTCTAGTACTCCCAGCCTAGGGAATGGTGCTGCCCACAGTGGGATGAGTCTTCCTATATCAGTTAACTTAGTCAGACAATCCCTATAGACATGTCCACAGGCCAAATGAGTATAGGCGATCTCTCATTGAATTTCTCTTACCAATGATTCTAGGTTGTATCGGATTGACACTTAAAACTAGCCAGCTCAGTATGTGCTACTTCCTTCTCTTTATGAGAGAGTTGAGTAGACAACTTTGGTAGGTATGATTGATCTACTCATGAAGCTTCATGAATGTATGATTTAATGATCACATCATTTCTTTCCTTCCTTCATCCCTCCCTCCTTCCCTTGTCTGTGTGGTATGCTTTATGCTTGTCGAAAGTGGATCTGAAGAGCAGTGGAGCCAGCACCTATTCTAATCCCTTCAGACTTTATTGCAAGCCTGAACCAGCCATAAAGCAGATTGGCAGATATAGGGCAAACGAAAGCCCATATTTTACAAGCTAATGACATTATTTCACCTCCCATTCCCACCAAGGGTGATGGATCGTCCTGGCATTTCTGAATGAGGACAGACTCTTCGGCTCCTGGGATGAAGGCTGGCAGCCACAGTGATGAGTGTTCAAAGCCCAGCCCATTTAATCCCCTTAAATGGCCCCCTATTCATGTTTCTTTCAGATGGTTTGTTTAACAAGGGCTGTATTTCTAGACTCCAGACTGTATATGACACCCAGAGGCCAAACTGCTTGAAGTAAGTTATCAAAGGTTGAGTTGGGCTGATCCAGAAATCCAGCTGTCTTGATTTTTGTCTTCTGTTTTCGTCTGGACCACTGATGGCTAAAAGAGTCTACAGGGGTGGTATGACCAAATACCAGGCTCAGTTTTTGGCCTCCAGAATACATTGCTTTCTAAGGACTGGAGGCAGCGAGGCCAGAAAGAAATCTTTTATTCTCTGTGTGTATGTGGAGGGGCACATGTGTGTGCACACGTGTGTGGAGGCCATAGGTCAACATTTGGTGTCGTATCACAGGTGCTGTTCACTTTTTTTTTTTTTTTTTTTTTTTTTGAGACAGACTCTCTCTTTGGCCTGGGACCTGCCAATTACCAATTAGGCTATGATTGCTGGAGAGTGAGCCTCCAAAGACCCACCCATCTCCGCCTCCCCATTGCTGGGATTACAATCACACTGTGCTTGAACTCTGGTATTCATGCTTGTAAGGCAAGTTGTTTACTAAATAAGCTATGTTCCCAGCCCTAGAAACCATTTTTTTTTAACTTTTAGTAACTTGCTGTGATTTGCATAGAACAGAAGATCCCAGCTGCCACCTTGCATGGCTAGAACCCAGAAATTCCAGTTCCAGGAAATGGGCAGCCTTGTCCTAGAGGGTGCATGGAAGGTGATCTGCGTAGCTAATGAAGAGCAAAGATGGAGGCAAGGAGAAGGTTCCAGTTAGTTACCTTTTCATTGCCATGATCAAATACCTGACAAGCTCACAGCCATCTAAAACTCTCATCACAGGGGATCCGATGCCATCTTCTGGTCTCCAAGGGCACCAGGCACATACATGGTGTACAGGCACACATACAGGCAATTACCCATAGGCATAAAATACAAGTCAAAACAGACCCCAGCCACAGACAGCATTGCTCTCCAAACAATTTCCAGAAGCGAGCAGAAGGTGACCCTCCCCCCACCAAGTCACAGCCTGCCATCCTGACTTCTCTCACTCAGCCCTCTCACCTGCACAGCCTATTATGGTCAAATGTGAACGTTCCCACAGCTGGCTGGCGGTGATATTTTCAAAGGTTGTGCCATCTAGAAGGCAGAGCCTAGCTGTTGGTAGTAGATCACTGTGGGGGTAGACTTTGAGGTTTATTCCCTATACTCTCTCTCTCTCTCTTTCTTTCTCGGGCTTTGTGGTCTAGGGAGATGTGAACAGGCAGCCTCAGGCCCCTGTGACCATACCTTCCCGCCATGATGGATTGCATCCTTTAAACCATGAGCCATAGTAAACCTTTGTCTTCACCTACCCACCCTGAGATTACAAGCATATGCTAGCATGTCCAACTTTTTTTTTTTTAAATGCAGCTCTGGGACTTGAACTCAGGGCCTTGCACTTGTATAGCAAGCATTTTACCGACAAAGCCACCTCCCAGCCTCTCCATTGCACTTTTGATGGCTGTCCTTCTTGCCTGTGAAAGACACCCTCCATTCAAGCCCAGTCTTGGAACAAGGGTGAGGGTACAGTGACTCGTCTAAGTTCCAGGGGAGGCATCCCTGGCTCCTGCTTCAGCCCTGCCACTCCATTTACCTGTTCCTCAGTTTTCTTATCTGTGGAATGGAAACATTATTGGCATCTGCTTTCCATGATACCTGAGAATTGAATGTATTTGATATAGTATGATTGGGTATAATCAATGCAGTAGATATGGATGTAAAATAGTTATATCCATGTAGTGAGTCATTAATACAGTGCTGGTGAGGGTCTGCAGTGGTGTCTGGCACACATGTAGCCCTCAAATGGGTTTTAATAATTGCTGCCGTCAATCATCGGCATGGTAGCATTGTCACTGTTGCTCTTTACTCCACCGTGAGGCTGCAAAAAGATTTATTTTCTCCATCACCGATGTCACAGCTCATGTATTTTGTTTTCCATTTCAGCAGATTCATTTGTCACGGGAGCCAAAGGACTCTTTAATTATTCACTAGTAAACACAAATGTATAATCATGACTTGGCCCTCGGCTGTATTCCTGACTGAAAGACAACAAGAGGAGTTGGAGTGGTGCTTGTGTGGTCAAGGACCCTCGCTGCTCTTTTAGAGGACGGAGTTTGGTTCCCAGAATGCACATGGTGGTTCACAACTGTAACTTCTGAACAATGAGATGTGGTGATGCCCTCTTCTGGACTTGGTGGGTACTGCATGTATGTGGTACACATTCACACAAGCAGGCACTCAGACACATAAAATGTAAAAGGAAACAACAAGAGCTTCCTCATTTTTCATGGAACAACTAGAAGGGGCATCTAGCCTATGGTCCACAGGCTACATGAAAGCCAGGAAATTATGAACCGATATAAGATTATAAACTTACTTAAAACACTGGGCTCTTAAATACCGTGGCTCTTGAACATGACCCTTGTAGATTCCATGTCCCAGTTTCACAGACAACAAACATATATGCTCGTATCACCTGTGGGTCATGGGTTGAACAACCCTGGAATTTCTTATTACAACGTAATATTTTTATTGATTATTTGGGAATTTAAGGTCATGTACCCCCATCACACTCACTTACCATTTCTCCCAGGTCCACCCACCCTTGTGACCTCTTCCAAAAATGAAGGAAGAGGAGGAAGAGGAGGAGGATGAAGAGGAGGAGGAAAAGAAACAATTCAATTTGTGTGGCCATATTCTCACTGGAGCATGGTTAAACTCCCCATGGCCAGCCCCTTAATGAAAACCGAGTCCTTCCCACCTGTACACCTGCCAGAAACCATCCATTGTGGAGAGTGACACTTCAGTATCCTTATCATATTTTAACAGTTTTCTTTGATGGCCTTCTGCCTAGACTGTTACTCTTTTTTTTTTTTTTCTTTTGCAGTGGAGTGGGGTGGGGGAGCACCCCTGGATTTGATGTGGCTGAGATGATTCTTTGTTCATTGTTGCATAGAATAGCCAAAAGCTTGGACACCCCTGACCCAGAGAAGGATGCCAGGCAATAGTTGTTACCTGAATCTCCCTCCAGGTGCACTGGCAAGGAATTATCTATGTTTTTTTTTTAGGTGTTTTGAGTCATGACCTCACTGGACAGCTCGGGATGCTTTTGACTCTCCAGGACCCTCATGCTTCAGCCTCCTGAGCACTGGAATTACAGATGTGAGCCACCATGCCAGCTGAGAGGTGCACATTTAAGAACTGTATGTCCTTACAAAATCTGCACTCGGGTCAGATTTTCTTTCCTGTGGAACAGCATGGTCTGGAGCTCAGGGTCACGGGATCAGGAAGCAGCAAAGATGGAGTATGGAGGCCCTGTGAAACTTGCTCTGGGAACCCAACACCAGTGGCCCAAACACTGAGCTACACTGTAGACCCGTTTTGCATGTGGTACATATGATGTTTAAACAGATCTCTTATCTCGATTTAAAAATAGGGATATTTCAAACTCAAATCTATGAAGAATCTGGCAGCCACGGCAGCCGTTCCTCCAAGGAGCTGGGCCTCAGGTGGCCGTTAGTTTGATACATTCCCACCATGGCAGACTGTCTTCCTGACTCAATGGATGTCATTGTAAGGAAAGATTTCCGGACATTTGTGTTTCCTCCAGAGCTGGGAAAGGGAGAGACAATCCAAGAGAGCTGGGTGTTGAAAGAGCTTACGAGAGACCCTTGTTCAGGGACCAGAAAACTATCCCTGTGTTTAACATGCAATCCTGGTGTCTTTGTAGGAAGAATCACATCTGGCTGGCCTCATCTGTTTACATCACTTGCTCAGCCCCTGTGCCATTCATGCTGCAAATCGTATATGTTAATTACTCGTGGAAAGAGGCAGCTCTAGAAAGAGGAAGTGGAGAGGCGTTCTATAATTCATCAGAATCTGACAAATATCATAGCATCTGGTGGGGGGCACTGGGGCCCGGAACACTGACACAGCGGAGGCGCGTGCCAGGAACAACAGATGTTCTGTTCAACAGACCTGATATTGGTAGCTAAACCCTGAAGGGTTTGTAGCGGGATGTTAGTGTGAAGAGCAGCCCAGGGGATGCTGATGGCAATAGTGGTAATAGTGATAGTTATCATGGCCATTGATGATCGTGATAAATGTTAGTGGGGATTATGGTGAAAGTGATGATGACGATGGTGATGATGATGATAAAGGCTGGTAGGGATGATGGCAGTGGTGGTGGTGATGGTGGTGATGGTGATGGTAGCGATGGTGGTACTGATGGTAAGAGAGCTGTTGCTGATAATAATGTTTATGGTAGCTATTCTTGGTTGTCTGGCTCACATCTAGATAAATGCTCTGTAAGTGGCATGGAAGAAGGAAGCATTTGCTTTTCTGCCTGCCTGTCTTCATTCTGACAGCGAGTTCAAATAGCTTGCTGCTGAGGCATTCCTTCCCTGGTGTTAGAGCCTACTTCTTCAGGATTCTGACATCCAGGCTCAAGAACTGAGCAACTATTGGAATCTTGGGCCTTTCTGTTGAGAGGCACCCGTTGTTGGACTAGCCGGACCACAGCCCATAAGATACTCCAGTAAATCCCCCTTTTAATATAGGTTCATTCTATCAGTTCCATTCCTCTAGAGATCCCTGACTAATACAATGATGATAATGGAAATGCTTTGGGTTGTGGAAGTTTGATGGGAACTTAGTGTCTGGCCTGTGGTTTCCCAGGGTATCTTTATGATGTCACCTATTTTTAGCCCTAGTTTATTTGGGGCAAGTCACAGCATAGAGCTCACACAAAACGTTGTCTTATTTGTTCAGAAGAATCAACACAACTATAATGAGTGGAATCATTTTTAGTTATCCCACTCAGACAGTTATTCATAGACTGATCGATGATGGTGGCTGTTGGACAAACTTACCCTTGACATTGAAGCTGCAATGCTCTCCTTGGACACAAGGGGGCAGCATTGTACAACAGTTCCTGCGTGCAATGCCGCACTCTTTCTGTTCCCCAATCTCTTAACAAAGCTCTTTGCTTAGGCCAGACTTTGTGTCCTTCCAGACATCACCCTTCCCTCTTCTTCCTTCATTTCTTCTTCCAAGCCCAGGCAGTCTATTTATGAATACTTTGGCTGACTCCCGGCTGCTCAGTGAGTTTTCTAAGGGATGAATCCATCCTGTGTCTGACGTGAGACCTTCCCACGGAAGACCAGCCACTCAGGCTATGCGCCATGCTTTGTCTTCAGGTCCACCTGCCGGCTAACCCAGACTGGCGATGTCAGAGCCCCAGCTTACTGATTTTTAGGTAGCTTGTTTCCATCCAGCTGCGGAAGCCAGCAATGGCCTGTATGGTGTTGGTGTATTTGATGTGAGAGAGGTCTTCAGGCAAATGCTGGTCCAGTTGTGAAGGTATCTGCAGGATTCCCCGAGCTCTGCCTAATGTTTGGCTGTGTGTCTCTACATCTGTTTCCATCAGTGCTGGATGAAGCCTCTCTAGTGATGATTATGCTAGACCTTTAAGTGTAGCAGAGTATGATCAGGAATCATTTCACTGACTTTAATATTTATTTTTTTTTTATTGCTGGTCATGTTTGATTCTCTCCTAAGTCTCTGGGCCATCCAGTCTCTGGTTCCTGGCCCTGTAGGCAGTGTCAAGGGTGGGTTCCCTCTCATGGCATGGGTCTCATTGGTTGGCCACCCCCACAATTTCTGCATCACCTTTTACAACAACCCATCTTGCAGGCAGGACAGATTGTAGGTCGAAGGTTTTGTGGCTGATTTGGTGTCCCAATCTTTCCGCTGGAAGCCTTGCCTGGTTAGAGGAGACGGCCAGTTCTGTCTCCATATCCTCCCGTTGCTAGGAGTCTTAGCTCGGGTCACCTGTGTAGATTCCTGGGGGTTTTCCATGGCATTGGGTTTCTACCCTGCCCCTGAAACATGCCCCTCCCCCCATTTCCAGTCATATCTTCCATTACTCTCTTCCTCCATCCCCAACTCCAACCTGATCCCTCCTGTTCCTGTCCCCTCTCACCCCCCCCCACTCCACCTACAATATCTATTTTCCCTTCCATGGAGATTCACATGCCCCTCCCCCACCTTGAGCCCTTCTTGTTACTTAGTCTCTCTGGGGCTGTGAATGTTTATCCTTTATTTTACAGCTAACATCCACTTAGCAATGAGTATATACCATGCTTGCCTCTCTGGATCTGAATTACCTCACTCAGGATGACTTTTTTCTAGTTCTATCCATTTGCCTGCAAATGTCATGATGTTATTTTCTTTTTAACAGCTGAGTAATACTCCATTGTGTAAATGTACCACATTTTCTTTTTCCATTCTTTAGTTGGATAGTTTATTCTTAAGCCAAATGTAAGTGAGCAGGAGTACAGATTCAGCTCCAAATGACCCATCCCGAGCTGGAATCATCTTCTTATAGTTGCAGAACAAAGGGAAGCCATAAATTAGGGCATTTTTCAAATGCACTGATTGAGTAACCAGGTTTTACAGCCAAGTGGGGAACTCTCCGCTGTGGTTATCAGATGTTATTTGAGGCCATTACATTTTGAGTGGCAGAAATGAGCCATCTGTTAGGACATCCCAAAGGTTTCACATGACAGTAAAAAGATGCTGGGTCAGTGTCCTAGTTTTCCTTCTGTTACTGTGATAAATCACTCTGACCAAAAGAAATTCAGGGGAGCAAAGGATTTAGCTGGCTTATGTTTCCAAATCGCAGTCCATCCCTGAGAGAAGTCAGGGCAGGAATCTGAAAGCAGAAACCATGGAGGAATGCTGCTTGCTGACTCAGTCACTCACTGGCTCATGCTCAGCTAGCTTTCTTACAGAGCCCAGGATGCCTGGGTAGGGATGGTGCCACCCATGGTGGGCTGAGTCCTCCTGCATCAATTAATGATCAAGAGAATTCCCTACAGACACATGTGCACCCATAGCGCAATCGATCTAGGCAATTCTTCCGTGGAGGTTTTAATGACTCTAGGCTGTGTCAAGTTGACAAAGATGACTAGGACAGCCAGACGCAGAGGTGGCTACTAAGGGAACAAAAGACAGCCCAAACTAATTCAACCCTGGATCTCCAACATTCTAAACCCACTATAGTCAATAAAGCTCTACTCACCGTGTAGAATCTTTAACACAGACGTGGCTTATTCAAAGGGAACTTCACTTCATGTCATCCCTCATGAACATATCAGTTATCAATCTACCTGTCCACCTCTCTCCCACTAAATTATGCATGTGCCTAGCTCTATCAATCTACCAGGCTGTCTGTAACCTGTTAATTATCTGTGCCTGTCTACCCATCAACCCATCTATCTACAGCTTAGTAATGATATACCTGCATCTGTTTGTCCTCTGATCATCATGTCCTCTCTCTCCCTCCTTGGACACCCATAGGTAGAGGAATCCTATCGTCTCCATGGAGACCCTGAGGGATGATGTGAAGTTAGGATGTTCCCTTTAGTAACCCTGGTGCTTGAGGATGCTGAGCCAGGGTCATGATTGCTTTCAACAAAACCACTCTTGCCACCTGGAGGAGGTTTGGAATGAGATTGTCAAGCGATATGTTTTGTTTGCCATGCTTTAAGTGCTGTTAAAAGATCAGACACACTAAGCAAGAAAACGCTGTGTTTTGTCTTTCATAAGAGTTATGGAAGCCAGGTGGCATGTACCTTTAATCCCAGCACTCGGGAGGTAGAGACAGATGGATCTCTGTGAGTTCAAGGCCAGCCTGGTCTTACAGAATGAGTTCCAGGACAGCCAGGGTAGCACAGAAAAACCCTGTCTTGACAGAGTGAAGATTAATCTCAGCTGTCTACTTGATGATACATAGACTCACCTGGAAGGAACGTGAACTTGATGCGTCCTGTGAGGGCCATCCCCATGAGGTCAACTGATGTTCTTTTCTTCTTTAACCCCTTACACATTGGAGTATATAAGTGCGATCGACTGAGTTCATTTAGTGTTGTCACTCATATGCATGAATGTTTAGGACTGACCACTTGGGACTAGATAACATAGCAGGAGGCGAGGGCCTGGAGAAAACGGATTCTCCCTCTCTCAGCCACCATTAGTTGCCTAGCTCTTCTGGGTGGGGCCTTGTGAGATCTCCCGCCCCCCAAACTGGCATGTTTCCCTGCGGCGTCATTGTGTAGGTCTTGTTAGGATGCCATGCATGCAGCTTCTCTGTGGTGTCTAGAAGACATTATCTTGCAGCAGATGCCCTGATCCTCTAGCTCTTAGTGTTCCCACCCCCTCCTCCTGGGTCCTTTCTTAGTCTTAGATGTAGGGGTTTTGTTGTAGATGTATCAGTTGGGGATGGGTACCCCATGGCCATGTTCTCTGCATTTTGACCAGTTGGGGATGGTCTCCATCTACCACAAAAACAAACAAACAAACAAACAAAACTTCTCTGATGAAGGGCACCAGCTCGTCTCAAGATTTGGAGTTAGGATCCATAGATAAGAGAGAACATGGCCATGTTTGTCTGGCTCTGGGTTTCCTCACTCAGTATGGCATTGTCTAGGAAGAAAGAACCAATGTTAACTGTGATGGGATCATTCCCTGGACAGGAGGTCCTGAACTATGTAAGAAAGCAAGCTGAGTGCCGGCATCCATCCTTCTCCGCTTTCTGTCTGTGGATGCCATGAGTCTGGCTGCTTCAAACTCCAGCTGCCTCGATCTCCTGCTGTGATAGATGGTACCTTTAACTACCAGACAAAATACACCTTCACTTTTTGCTTTGTTTTTTCAAGACAGGAGTTCTCTGTGTAGCTTTGGAGCCTGTCCTGGAACTCACTCTGTAGACCAGGCTGGCCGCAAACTCACAGAGATCACCTGTCTCTGCCTCCCTAGTGCTGGAATTAAAGACATGTGCCACCAGCACCTGGCCCACCCTTCGCCTTTGTCAGGGCATTTGACCACAGCTACAGGAAAAGAAACTGAGACAATGAGGAAATGCCCCCCTGGGGGGGGGTCAGGAGGAGTAGAGGGTGGAGCTTTACCGTGGGGCTTGGCCTTGGTTGCTTTAGAGATACCTACAAAGGTGTTCTAGTCCTTTCCAATCACTTCCAGAGCCAAATATCTGCCTATTCCTCTCTCATCACTGGTTACACTATGCACATTGTCCTTTCCACAGCTCTGCAGGGCTCAGTCCCAGCAGGACATCCTCGAGGCTCACACAGAGCTTCTCTCCCTTTCCCGTTTGGCTGAGAAGATGCTGGCTGGCTCTGAGTTTTCGCGGGAGGCAATGACTGTTCCGGAGCCCTCTTCTGCGGAGCCCTATTTATCACATGCAGATGCAGGAAGTTAGACTCTGATGAGGTGCTTGGCTGCAGGAGACACCCTCCACAAAGGGGAGCAAACGAAGCATTCTTCCCCAAGAAAGGGCCCTGATTGGACTGCCTGCGGATGACAAGAGCTGCCAAGTTATGGAAGCCTCGTGAGCAGGGGAGGGAGCTGAGGGTGAGTGTTTTAGACCACAGCTCTCTTCCTGGGGCTTCTCTCCCAGGTTGAGGGTGGATCCCTGCAGTGGTGTGAGTATGGGATAGGCTGAACCGGCCTCTGAGGCAGAGTGGGCATCCCTGTAAGGCATGGGGGGCTGCACATGATGAGGCTTGAGTAGACCACCCCTCCCCCCGCCCCTGTATATGTCTCCAGGATGGGGTGCCTGATTCTATATCCCTTACTGTATGTGTTGTCTCATAAGGAGTTTCAGATTTAAAGAGGAGTTTCAGATTTAAAGACTGTTCTAGAAAAATATGGGCTGGGTTAAACAGTATCCACATCACAATGGTAAGGGGTTAATGATGAAGGGAGTGGTCACGTTTATGGTTCTTTTTTTTGTTCGAGTTTTAATATTAGTTTTATGTGTATGGTTTTTTGACCTGCATGTATGTTTGCTCACTTTGACTGCAGTACTGGAAGAGGCCAGGAGAGGGCACCAGATACCGGGAAACTGGAGAGTATAGAGGTTTATACTGGATTATAGATAGCTGCTTTGTGGCTGTTGAGTCTCTGGAAAAGCAGCCAGTATTCTTAGTCTCTGAGCCATCTCTCCAGCCCTGGACCGGTCCTCTTGGCCAATTCCTTCTGTTGGCTGCAGTCCAGGGAGGCTTTTCATAAGATAATACCATGTTGAGGCTGGGAAATGGCTCAGTATTTAAAATGTATGCTTTGCAAACACAGGGACTTAGTTTGATCCCCAGAACCCTACTTACAAAACAAAACAAAACAAACAACAAAAAACCAGGCATAGTGCTATGTGCTTGTAATGCCAGCAACCGGGTCATGCAAAGACAGGAGATTCTTTTGAGTTCATTGGCCACCCAACCTAACCTGCTTGGCAAGTTCAAGGCCTTTAATAGGCCCTGTCTCAGCTGTGTGTTCCTGCTGGGAGCCAAGACCTTCTCCATGGAGGCTACACGAACAGCTCAGGGACATTGTTCTGATGACAAGGAACCTAGAGATTATAGTTGCTCATGCAGATGGTGATGGTGACAATAAAAAACACAAACACTACTGAGGGACCAGGAGTGTCCCCGGTAATTATGCAGAGAAAGTCAGTGTCTGCACATGAATGTGGGTGTGGGGTGTAACCCCTGGTCATCATTTGACCTTGTTGTCAGTAGAGAACTCAGTAGTGTGGTCCATGGCCAGGGTTTAGCAATCCCTAAGAAGGGTCTTTCCAGTCACATCACCAGAACATTCATTGAGCTGGAACCTCAGGAGTGCAGGGCAGAGGGGACTCTGGTGTTTACAGAGTTGGGTTTGTCAATGCAGAGTGCATTTTCCCACATAAGGCATCTCTAGAAACATTGCTGGGGCCTATGGGTTTTCTACTTCTTTAGTGGCCTCCAGGAAGGACACCTGTTCTGATCCAGATTAAACCAGTCTAGGTTAGCCACCTCTCCAGAGAAGCTCAGGGAAGCTTCCTCTGGTCCCCTGTCATGGACCTTAGACCCTGGATTTCCTAGTGGTATGGACTGGTCTTGTGCAGGGAAATGCACAGGCTCCAGGGATATTTCCGTGTTTCTTCATGGTTCATTTAAGAAAAGGATCATTGTATAGATCAGCACCAGGTCAGGTGTATGGAGCCCGGGAGACAGAGTCACCACCTAACGAGACATCACAGTCCCTGGGAGCATTTGGCCCAACTGTCTCCATGGAATGTGATGAGCTGATAACATCCACACACAGAGAGGTATGCAGCTACACAGCACTGCAAGCAAAGCCCCACCCACATGCCTGCATGTGACCTAAAGGGGACAGACAAGACATGCACACAGTAGTAAAATGAGCTACTAGAAGCTAAGAGAATCTCCCAGTCTCATACCATGTGGAAGAATGCAGCCAGTACTTAGGATGCTGCCTAAGGGTACAAGAAAGCAGATCTCAGCTGTCAAAGGCTGAGTAGAGAGAGCTGGTGTTTTAGTCACCATTTCTGTGAAAAGACACTATAACCCAGGCAATTCTTAGGAAATAATGCATTTAACTGGGGGCTTGATTACAGTTTCAGAGGCTTAGTCCATTACCATCACGGTGGGGACCACAGCAGCATGCCTGGCATTGGAGCCAAGAGCTAAATCCTGAACTATAGCCGGGGCTGGGAGGTGGGAGTGGGGTGGAGGTTGGGGGGAGGGGAGGCACTCTAGGCCTAGCATGGACTTTTGAAACTTCAAAGCCCACCTCCGGTTATACACCTTCTCCAACAAGGCCACACCTCCTAATCCTTCTAATCCTTTCAAATAGTGCCACTCATTCAAATGTATGAGTCTATAGGGGCCACCTTAATTTTAAACCATCACAGCCCGGGAGGCCATTTCCAGAGGAGCAAGTGAGTTAGTGAAGGCCACCAGGACAGACAGGCATCACTGAGATCAGTGGGTGGAGCCCCTGCACCCCCTTTCCTGCAGGCCAGAGGGGTTGCAGTAGGGCTGCATGCCACTGAGTCCAGGGAGACTTTGATCCACAGTGTGTGAGTGATCCACAGAGGTCACAGCTTGAAAGCAGGCCCAGTAAGAGGAATCCCAGCTCCTCTTTGCTCTCTCCTGCCAGTGTCACTCTGGTCACTTTCATTGGTCAAACTCATTGGCCAGAGCAGGAGGGAGTCAGAGTTATTTGGCTGTGTGATTATATCCCCTTTTAGGGCCTCGTCATCCTGGCCTGCTTCTGCCTACCTCCTAATGGCTCCATCAGCATCCTACAGCTCCAGCAGCTAGGAACCCAGGCTCCATCAGAGGAGGGAGCCCCTGGACACACTCCAGATCCAAACTCACATAGGCAAAGGAGGGTAAAGAATATGAATCTAGATGAACAAAGGGGAAACCACACAGCTTAAGTGTTCCTCTGCTCCTTCTCTCTAATGGTCGCTTTGTCTAGGCAGCTAGGACAATGCATCCCATCACCTGGTGTCTGTGACCATCTGAACCTGGGTGTGAATGCTAGCAACCCTTCCTGGAGCCCAGAGACCAAACTTTCTTTTCATAATGTACCTGTTAATTCACTGCAATGCACTCAGGTGGGTTCTCTGTCTCTCAATCTGATTTTTATAAACACAAGGAAAAAAATCAATATGACACTTGGATTCTACTTGCAATATAAAATTAAGATGCTTCATCAACATAATGTGAATGTTAATCTTTAATAATATTAATCAAATATTTATATATTAGTTCAGCTCTGCTAGAAGATGAAAAAGCCTTCTGTTAACACAATAGTCTCTAGAATGGGAGGTGGCTGTGGTTCTTGCAAGGGTCACTTGGCTACCCAGTCTTGTTCTCCTATCTTTTGTAAGACAAATGTTTTTTTGAGTGCTGAGCAATGCTAACAAGGGAATGTCCTGGATGTATAGCCTCTCTCCACAGCAGAAGACAAGAAGGCCTAGCTTCATCTTCTGAGGATGATATATTGTCATGTTGAGGTACTGGGGTTGTTTCTGAGCCATAGCCAACATCTGTGACCATGGATGACTCAGGGAGAGATGGCCACCACCGTAGGATGATGGACTATGATGATTCATCTTGTTGGCCAGTTTGACAGGATCTTGTCCCATCTAGCAGACAGTGAAGGAGTTTCTAGATTGGGTTCATTGGAGGGTGAAGACCCACCTTCACTGTGGGTGGCGCCATTCCTAGGCTAACGTCCTGGATTGAATAAATGAAGACAAGACGAGAGCACTCATCTCCTGTTGCTTCTTGACTGTTGACTCAATGTGACCAGCCACCCTATGCTCCTGCTGCTATAATTTTCCCCTGCCATGATAGACCATACCCTCAAATTGTGAGCCCCAAATGAGCCCCTCTTTCCTTAACTTGCTTTTGTCTGGCATTTGGTTACATTGACAAGCTATAGAAGGCAGAAAATGCTGGGACGTGGCAGGCTTTGGCTTAGCTGGCCGAAGTGGTTTCACCACGGTCTGTCTAGGACAAAATACACACCTTTGGTTTTTACTTCTATCACTTTTCTTTGGGGTCCTTGCTAGGTAATCTCTGCTTGCTCAGTGAGTTGCTTTTCTCAGCTCACCTTGGGGCTTCCATGTGCTATGCTAGAACCTTCTACAGCCATAATGAACTCAGAGGTGTGTTCTATGGCTTTGGACTCTGCACAAGTATTAAGCATTTTAAAAGTCTTCCTCAGCTTGGCAATGGTGGTGCATGCCTTTAATCCCAGCACGAGGGAGGCAGAGGCACGCAGATATCTGTGAGTTGAGGCCAGCCTGGTCTACAAAGCTACACAGAAAAACCCTGTCTTGAAAAACCAAAACTAACTAACTAAATAAAGTAAAATAAATAGAAAAAATAAAAAGCCTCCCTCTGGCCTTTGGCCTCAGGTGGAATTTCTCACAGAGGCATTTCTTAGGACCTAGGAAAGGGCCAATCTCTCTGAATGCATTTCTCCTTCTGTCCCTCACCATCCCCCATTCACGGCTTCCTTTCCAGGCCATTGATTGACTCTCTGTACTCTACTGAAGGTAAAAAGGGGATAGGCCAACTCCTTTAAAGAAAAAGAGGAAAGTTTCAGGTCGATACCAAAGCCACAATTTCCCTCTGACTCAGCACAACCAGGTCGATCTGTTTAATGGCAGCTATTCGTCAATTTAAGTATAGTTTTATGAACCTCCATAAGAGGGACACACTGCTCGGCTCTTATAGAACCAGATGTCATTGGTATTGTGATCCGTTAAATGTGACAGAAATGGGTATTGGTAATACCTATTGCTGGAGGGATGGAGGGTGTAGAATTATTCAAGGTTCTACGAGAGCTGTAGGGTAACTCATAGGGTGTCCTATAGACTCCTCACCCAGAGACACTGGATATGGCTGGGTGAGTCAAGAAGACTATGAAGATGGGGTGGGGTTGGGGGAATGGTCATTTGAAGGCTATGCTATGAGGACTTCAGTGAACAAGGTGTCTTAAGAGCCACCTTAGTCACCTGGAGATTGGAAGCTGAGGTTACTTACAAATCTCAGGGCCTAGAAAGATGGTTCAACCAGTAAAATACCTTGCCATGCAAGCACAAGGAACTTGTGTTTGAGTCCCGGAATGCAAGTTAAAAAGCAGGATGTGGGGGTGCTTGTGATCCTGGCACTGGGCAAGTGGAGATGGGTGGATCCCTGGGGCTCACAGGCCAGCCCAGCCAGATTGGTGAGCTACAGGCAAGTGACTCTGCCTCAAAAGATGAGGTGGCTGGGACCTGAAAAGTTGATCACAGGACTTCACATGCATGCAAACATGTATACACACATCTGAACATGCACACACATGTGCACACATGCATCTATACAGCTCACAGTTCGGGGTTCTCAACACCAGCTCTGCCTGAGAAGGGTTAGAGCATTGTGTTCAATGGGACTCACTTTCCATCCATCTTTGTGTGTTGGATTTGTTGGTCGGGGGGAGGGTGGTGGTGTGTTGGGATGTAGACATTGACAGGGCTCTCTGGGTCACTTTGACATGCATTGTCAAATAAGAATCTTCCATAAGACACTTCCCTGTCAACACCCAGGGATCAAACTCTCTGGGCCCTCATTCTTTAAGAGGCTTACTGTGGAGCTGCAAGATTTCCACAGGCATCTTTGTAACCAGCAAGTCGGGGATCTCAAAGGCCAAGTCTTGACCAGTGAGACTGGGCAGAAGTGACATAATCCATTCCAGGTTCCCCTCTTACAAGCACTTTGCAAGTTGTCCCTACCCTGCTCTCACTGTTACCACACACACTGTAGCTGAGTATTTCATAGGAGGGAGCCTGGATCCCTCCATCATGGAGGAACACCACTTGTAAATCCTCCGATTTGCATTTGGCTGTGATGTGAGCATAAGGTTCACTGAGTGAAGACATGAGGATTTCTGATTTGTCTGTTACCTTTGAGGTTCTCATGAAGATGTCATAATGAGTGCTAGCTTTGTCCATGAACTTCACCTTCAACAGCATGTGCAGAAGAAAGCATTCTTTGCGGGTTCTGAAAAATAGCATGTATCTCTAGGCTCTGCAATCAGGCAGACTCCTCCTCAAGTTCTGGTTATCGCCCTCTCTCTCAGCCTCATAAGCACATCCACTTCACTGTGGTGAGGAGGAGATGAACTGTATATACACAAAGCACCCTGAGCAAAAGTCAGATTATTGGCATTTGCTAATTTGTCTTGATGGGGAGCCAAGAGGGACTGTCCTGTGTGTCTCTGCTCAGGTCTGGGTATTGCGGTAAATAAGGATCAGGATAAACAAATAGGCCGAATAGATGTTTATTCAGGGCGTGACTTGGACAGGAGAGGATCGGGTTGAATTTCCTGGTGTTCATCTGTCTAGGTTGTAAGTTATTTCTCCCTGAATAAACATCTATTCGGCCTATTTGTTTATCCTGATCCTTATTTACCGCAATATCTGGGTATTGGGTTGAAGGCTCTTGGGGCCACTTCATCAGCTTCCCAGTCTCTGTCATTCAGTTCTGGCCAGCCTTAACATCCATCCATCCCAGCTCTGTGATAGTCCCTAGTTATAGCAGGCTGGTTGGTCTCTGTCTCCATCCACTGGGTACTGATGCTATATTTATAGCATAGAACAAGCCAGCACTTACACTCAAGAGCTAAGTTAATACAGCTGCCATGGGTTACCAGTAATCAACAGTTTGGCCAGGACCTGCAATTCTTGACTTCAGCTCTGACAGCAGACTTCCCAGTGGTCCAGAGATGAGAGCTCTCCACCTTTGAGATCAACCATCATAGGGAGAAACTGGAAGGCCAAAGTGTCCTGGCAAGGAAAATAACTTGACTTTCTCCATGTCCAAAAGAAAGCTGTGGCCAATCCCCATGTGGGGATGCCAATACCTGCTAGAACCACACAGATACTGTCCCATGGTCGACGCCACCAAAATCATGATGGCAGGACAACCATGTCCAGCTTTTTAGTTTCTCACCTTATTGGTATGTAGGAAATATTCAATATGTGCACATTGCTTTTTTGATATATGATCTTATTGCTTTTGAGATGTAAATATTTTCTCCAGATTATCACTTGTTTTTAATGTTCCTATCTTCAGATTGCTGTATTTAACCTACAAAGAATGGTCTTACTTGGAGAACACAGGACAACCATTGCATGTGGCTTAATTTCCATATCATATAGCTACTCAGTGCCTCCTGTGCCACTGTTGAATAGTGTATATTACACATTTCGAAGTTGGCTTATATGGACAGAGGTTTCTGTTCCTCTGAGGTAGAGGAGAGACAGAAATCTTGAATTCTGAATGCCAGTCAATTAAAATATATTCTTTAGGTATTTGGGGTGATTGAGTTGAGATCTTATTAAAGTCCTCATGTTATTAGTATTCATGCCACTGACTCCATTTAAGAGAGAAACTGGCAAATTAGAAAAAAATATCTAAATCAAACAGCATTGGAAAAGCAAACCCATAAACTAACAAGAATGGTTTATTTAAACCATCAGTGCTCAGACAAGAGGGACTTATGAGGGCTACAGTGAGCTAGAGAGAGGTGATCTTTAGAGAGAGAGAGAGACACTTGGGACTGTTGCCAAGTGGAAGAGTTCAGAAGTATGCATCACTCTATCTTTAAGTGAAGGTAGGGCTTTGTGTGAAATTGGTCAGTTGGAAAGTGTTACATCATGGAGAAACAGAATGGTCCAATTGTGCTGAAAAATTTAATGTGAGTCTCTGCACTCTTGAGGGTGATGAAAACTTACACATTAACTATTTGGGGTGGAAATGACATTGATGAGAAAGTTGGGTTTCATGGTATTTCCTCTTCTGTGCCTCAATAATGGTGGTGACAGGTGTTAATGATTGGCAAGTTGTGATGCTCATGATAGTGGTGGTCCTGGTAATGATGGTGTGATGATGATTGTGTTTATAATTGTGATGACAGTGGTGATGATGGTGGTGATGGTGATATTATTGGTAATAGCAATGATGACAGTGAGGGAAATGATGACTTTTTGCTCCCATTCTTTTGCTTGTGAGGGCAGCCATGTACTTCACTGAAATCTCCACTTTACTGAAATCCGTTTAGACCCTCTATCTCTGAAGTGTGGGCTGAGCTTCTTAGGGGCACAGAAACATAAAGGAAAAATAACCCTGGCTATTGATTATCTGGAGCTTTAGCCTAACTTCCATTCTGTGACATCCTGTGGCCTTCATTTCCTCCTCCTATCCACCCTCCAGAACAATATTTTGAGTCTGTGTGAGGATCTCATAGGGTGCTCTCCAGCCTTGGGACCCACGAGTAGACTCTTACCTGTTCTAGAACCTTCTCTGGGTGCCTTGGTGATAGGCTATGAAGTCTGCCTAACTTGACCATGAGTTGGGTCCTTAGTAAGAACAGTGATGCTTTCTGGCGGCTTCTGGATTAATTCTGCTAATGGGAGCATCCCACACAGGAAGAACCTCTGTGACAGGCCCATGGGTGCCTTCCTCATAGGGATCTGAGGGAGACATGCTTTCTAAAGCAACCTGTACTTCTAGCACAGTAGTCTGCATTTAATTGTTTTTAGTCAGAGGCAAAATGCTAAGGCCCGACAGAACCCCCCCCCCCCAGACTCTGACAGTCAAATGCCAGCAGTGACAAATGGTTCCCTGGTCCGTGGCATTTCCAGTGCATCTTTCAAATGCTGTTAGGCTTTCCTAGTGGCTGGCAGATTCATCTTTCGGAGGAGTGCTACAGTCACTCGGGCCTCTGAATTAGGAAAAGTGACGATTTCTCTCTCGTGAATTATCGTATATGGGGTGGCATCTACGGCTGGCTAAGTCTGTGAAATAAGCAAAGCGTGCCAAGAGTGCGGCTGCATTGCTGTTTTCTGGGCTGCCTTCCTCTGAGGGTTTTCTGTGAACTAAAGCCAGGGGAAATAACTGGACCAGGAGGGAAGAGGCATTTGAATTTGCAGGGCAGGGGCTGGAGGGATGCCTCTGTTACTAAGAGGTTTCTCTTGCAGGTGACTTGAGTTCAATTCCCAGCACCCACATCAGGCAACCCACCATGGACACCTGTAACTCCAGCTTCAGGGGGTTTGATGATGCCCTCTTCTGGTCTCTGTGGGCACTGAACACACTTAAATGAAAGGAAACCTTAAACACACATGGTGCATGAAGGGGACAGGGCCACGGTTTTGAGGGTCTGACCTCTGCACCCTAACTATGGCATAGATCCACATCTGTGTACTTAAGGCCACTCTGCCCTGTGATCCTGAGGGCTTTGGCTTTGCCAGATGAAAATGAATAATTTATAGGACTCCCCCCCCCCAGAGCTTTTCGGTATGTGAAATCGACTTAGAACGGCAATGTGTAGTCACAAATCAATGTTTTAAAAAGAACACAACATCCTTACTTCCCCTCCTAAAGTTTCTCTTCCTCTGCTATCCCTGCAACTGCCATGGCAAGCATGGTCATGTGACTTTTTTCAGCCAATGGACTCTGGGGAAGACATGAGTATGCCTGTGTTGGGAGACATTCTGAGACTCATGTGTATGTAGCTCGCCATGCTTCCTCCACTTTCCATCAGCTGCCTTAGTCTGAATCCCAGAGAGAAAAGCCCCGAGGGTCCTGCCAATGACTAGGGAGAGCCATCTTCTAAGGAGGGATTCCGATTTGTAGCAATGCCTGGGGCTGTTTGTTAGTACAGCATCGCCTTCAACAGAGCTGATGGATACTCATAGCTACTGCTTCCCACCATAAGGAGTCAGACCAGCAGAGGGGAGACTCGTGGCTGTGACTTGTGTTTCTCATCTTTCCCTTTCCCCTTCTTCCATCCATGGGACCTGTGCATAATCTGTGGAGAGGGAAGGAGCCAAGAATTCTCCTTTATTCCAGAACCCATGCTTTCAGTGTGCAGCTTAAAACCCTAAGAATCTAGAAGTCAGTGCTGGTGTCACTGGTAGGTGGGTTCGTACTGTTGTTCCCACCAAAAACTGAGTCAGGGTCATTGAAGCTGAAGGTGTAGAGGAGGGGCTCAGTAGGACAGATTCAGCAGTCGGGAGGACGGTGAAAGAGAGGAAGAGGAAATGGCCAAGGACAGGAGGTGGCCTTTCTTTTGTATGCATGTGCAATAGAAAAGTCGTGCTACTCCTGAGTATAAAATATATGCCAGGTGCACATCACTTGTGTAATACTTCCTAGGCCAATTTTTATTTTTGTGTTGTATGACCAAACTAAATCCCAGTGGACAGAAGGGGGAACACACTTGCCTACAGCTCCCATCCTGGGTTATCTGTGGACAAGGAATTCACAGCTTGAGTTCTGACTGCTTGGGTCCTTCGCTGGGTATCTTGAGGTCTCTGTCTTGTGAAATGTTCTCCAGGTCCATTCTGAAGATGGAGGCAGACTCCCTTCACCAGTTCACAGCCTCCCAGACACAGTGTCTCCATCTTTGTCCTTGTCAGGCAGCCTAGAGAAGAAGTCCCTTGGCATATCCTTCTCCAAGCCTCACAGGTCACCTGACAGCTTGGCTTTTGACATCCTCCACCCAAACCACCCAAACCCATGAAGGATCAGGAACCCCATACCCTCTCTCAACAGCCACCATGACTGCTTCTGCACTTAAGGACACAGCTGCCATCAATTTTGTCACTTAGAAAAGTTCCTGGAGCTAGGCTGGAGAGATGACTCGGTAGTTCAGAGCATTGGCTACTCTTGCAGAGGACCCAGGTTCAAATCGAAGCACCTACAACCACCTGTAACTCCAGTTCTAGTGGCACTAATGTCTTCTTCTGGCCTACACCCTCCAACCCCCACTCAAATAAAAATAAATCCTCCCCCCCCAACATTTACACTTTAAAAGCAGAAAACAAAAGCTGACAGTATCTCTAATGTTTATTCTTGTTGTAACACCTCACCTAGGGTGATGTGTGTCTCGTTCCCACCCTGGAAAGGTGAGTATTGCAGGATGAACAATAAAAAGAAAAGCATTATCTCGTAATGCAAACAGACACTCACACCATGCATGCTTCACAGGAAACAGAGCCTGCAGATGCTGGAAAGCAATATTGCTAGAACAGGAACTTCACACACAGATACACAAGCCTACTTGCTGTTTTGTTAGTAAAGTTTTACCAGAAGGGTCACCAGCTGCTCTGGGCCACTCACAGTGAGACTGAGCGGCTCGGACAGGAGCCATGTGGTTCCCGGAGAGCCTTGGCATTCACTGTCCACCCTTTGCAGGAGAAGTTTCCAAACTCCCAACCCAGAAGAACTTTGTTGGCTTGTGTTGGCTATTTAGGGCAGAGCACAACCACAGTTGTCACAGAGCAGGACAACTGTGCAGGCGTTGCCCGAACGCCAGCCAGCCCCATTAGTCTGTGGTTGGCCACCTGTCATCATGAGTATCAGAACTTCTCCATCACCCTTTCAACAAATAGGCTATGGAGGTGAGACCAGCCGGGCCATCTATTAGCTTATTAGGGAGCCGGGAGAAGAATGCTGGAATTCTGTCCTCTTGGGAGTTTTATGATGTGTGTGGAGCTTTTTATCATTATCTGGCTGACCTTCACACTGGCACCTTGGAGGCCTTTCCTAATGTACTTTCTTCAAAAAGATGACTAGAGCCAGGAAATCGTGGCTTCAGTATGGCTGCTGCATCAGCAGCTTTGTCCTCAGTTGGGGGAGGAGGCAGAGTGGGGAAGGACGACTGAATGCTAACCTGAATCACCCGGGTCTCCATACAGCTGTGTGCGCTCTGTCCCGTGTCTTCCGTGTCTGGGCCGTGTGTGCAAGCAGTAAAAAGTGTTCCTCCTACTTGTTCCTGACAACCTGAGGCCTGAGGGAAGGAGAGAGAGAGGGGATGTATGTATGTGAGTGTGTGTGAGTATGTGTATGTGTGATATGTGTGTGTGTGTGTATGTCTGTGTGTGTGTGTGTGGTGTGGTGAACGTCTATGTGGTATGTGTATGTTGTGTATTGTCTGCCAATGTGGTGTGTGTGTGTGTGCATGTGTGTGTTGTCTGTTTTCCCAGATGTTGGCTTTCCAGTGATCTTTAGTGGAAGGATAGAGACTTGCCTATAAAAGCTCTGGCTCTTGTCATCTGATTACTATCATTGAACTAATAGCCCATTTGGATAAATTTCTGGAGTTATCGATACAGCTAATTGCCTATCACTATGTCTCTAAGTAAACTCATCAGCCTATGCGGCAGAGGCCCCAGAGCATCTCCAGGCCTCCCTTTCATAGTGGACTTTAGCTGTCTCTCACTTCTCACAGCCCTGGAGGGTCAGTTAAGTGTGGCCTCTCTTACCTTCATGGGATTTAACTTCAAAAGTCCTTTTCCCCTTGTCTCACTTCTTTCTCCCTTTCTCTTGTTTTTGTTTGTTTTTTTTGAGACAGGGTTTCTCTGTGTAGCCTTGGCTGTCCTGGAACTCACTCTGTAGACCAGGCTGGCCCCGAACTCACAGAGCTCCACCTGCCTCTGCCTCTCAAGTGCTGGGATTAAAGTCATGTGCCACCACAACCTGGCTGCCCTTTATTTTTATATGTCTAAGATATGGAAATACAGTGAGCAGATAGATGCTTCTCGAGACTGAACATTTACTGTAGTCACTCTCTCTCACCTCTATTTCTCTCTGTCTCTGCCTCTCATCTCTGTTTCTCTGTATCTCTGTCTCTCATCTCTGTATCTCTCTGTGTCTCTGTCTATCTATGCCTTGGTCTTTGTCATCCCTCTGTGTCTCTAATTTCTGCCTGTCATTTGCTAACCTCTTTCTCTGTCATCTCTCTCTTTGTCTCTTTCTCTGCTTTTGGACCACTTAAAAGGAACCCTTCACCATTAATGTCTGACACACTGATGGACATTTCCGTGCATGGCTGCTGTGCATAGCCGCAACCCTCACTGCTGTAATTGCAATTTCTCATTCTCTAATATCAGTCTGCACTCACATTTCCCCGAATACCTCAAAAAACCTAGAGGTTTCTTCAGCACTCTTTCATTCTTTCTTTCTTGATGTGAATTTAGGAGTTTACTGCCCCGTGGGGCAGAGACAAAGGCAGAGAGAGGTGAGAGACACAGACAGAGGCGAGAGACAGAGAGATGAGAGAGACAGAGCGACCACGGCAAATGTGCTGCTATTTGTTCAAGCTCGGAGGCATATGTCTGCTCACTGTAGGGCTACTTCTATACCTTATATGTATAAACATAAAGAGCAAAGGAAAAAAGGTAAGGATTCCTGATGTTTACTTATCCCAGCTGCCATTTTGCACAGCACAATGACCACAGCACCGGACACCTCCAAGTTCCCTTGTTATTGTTCTATGGGCAGTGGGCTCAGGGGTTGGACACAGCTGGGGGCTGACACAGCCCGGTGACCTCTGGGGCCCCATGTGAGAAGATTCCTGGCTCATAAATGTAACCAACAAATCATCAGAAGCCTTGGTGGCTGTCCTGTCTGTCCTGTCTGTCCTGTCTGTCCTGTCATCTGTCTGGTCTGTCCTGACCTAGAAGCCTGTGAATCCAGAGACTTATTATAGCTGTCCTGCACAGGTGCCTTAGTGGACTTGGTCTTTTCCTACCAGGAGACTCCAGTTAAGTGCTTCAGCAAATTCTCACTTGGGGACAGTCTGCAAAGTCACAGGACATAAGTATAACTCAGTGGTTCTCAACCTTCCTGATGCCGTGACCCTTTGATACAGTTCTTCATGCTGTGGTGACCCCTTCCCCCCAACCATAGCATTATTTCCATCACTACTTCACAACTGTAAGGTTGCTACTGTGATGAATCATAATATAAATATTTTTTGGAGATAACAGGTTTGACAAAGGGGCCGTGACCCACAGGTTGAGAACCACTGCAAGGAGGAATAGATCTTATCTCCTGGAACAGTCAAGATCACTCCAAGAAGAACACATGGTGGGGTGTGGGTCAGGGGAGGTGGTGGATTTCTATGTAGGACTCACCTCATCTTTATCAGAATGGGTGTTGCCTTGGGCTCTGATGATCAGATGTCTACATTTAGTATGGAAGCTGCCATCCTCCTGCAAGGTCCTTGTACCTCTCATCACAGCCCCTCTCTAGTGCATGATGTCCCTTCCAAATGTCTTTAGAATTCTGAAGAGGTTCACTGACCCCCACCCCCACTCTGCCCTGCAACTATTCTAGAAGGTTCTCAGGGGTGAATTAGTCCTGCAGCCTCCCTGATGCTCTATCCCCACTAGAGCAACCCTGTATCCATTAAGCTGCTCCTGGACCAAAGGGACGTGTGATGTGGACACTCACCAGACAGCCATGGACACACAGCAGACCCTGCCTCCCCTCTGTCCTCAGAAGGCTGTGTCCTGGGTAGTTGGAAGCCACGCTTTTTAGGACTATTAAAGTTAGTGTGGCGCTGTTGGTTGGCAGTTGGGGAATTTGCTGTGGACAGATTTCTTAATGGGTTTCAGGCTTTGGAAGCAAACACATTAACAAGCTACAATGACTGCTTGGGAGAAAGCATTTTCCCACTGATGATTAGTTAAGACCTTCTGTGCATGCTTCCCTAGGCTGCTGGTCTGGGATAAACAGGAGAGACTCATTAACGACAGTGGTATTACAGTCACTAACAGCCCCAGAAGGAGTTGGTTGTGGTGTGTGATCACAAACCCGGCATATAGTTAGTGATAGTGTCATGTTGGTTTGACAGTGTCTCTGTTCCCTGGTGGCATAGTGCCTCCTGGTGACCTGTCCATTGTACACATTCAAGGCTTTGGGGGTAAAAAAAAAAATGAATGAATGAATGAGTGAGTGAATAAATGAATAAATAAAGCCACCATGGGTTGGGGAATTGTGGATAACTTGGTTTTGCTTGCTCCAAGTGTGCGAAATTTCTAAGTGACCAAATTCGTTATTTTGTCTTGTTGCTGTGACACAACATCTAAGTGGGGGCTGGAGATATGGCCCTGCAGTTTAAGAGTACTGGCTGCCAGACCGCCTGAAACAGAGTACAAGCTGATCCTACATTCAAAACAGCTGGACAAAACAGCCCTACAGACTACAGCCAGGATATCTGAATCTTCTTCGAATTCCCCAAGACAGCGCCCCTTACCAGCAGGAAGTAGTTTGAAAAGAACGACTCCCAAATTCCCAAATATTGTGTATAAATGTTTGTTTTCATTTAAAAAAAAAAAAGAAAAAAAAGAAATAGATAACAAAAAAAAAAAAAAAAAAAAAAAAAAAAAGAGTACTGGCTGCTTTTCCAGAGGACCTGAGTTCAGTTTCTAGCACTCACAACTGCCTCCCATGTGGCAGCTCACATGTAACCTAGTGCCCTCTTCTGGCCACCATGAACACACACACACATACACATACACACATGCACATACACACACGGTTTAGGAGAAAATACAATACACAGCCAACAAAAGAAAGTTAAAGGGAGGGTTTGTTCTGGTTTCCAGCACCAGGGGATACAGTCCACCATGATAAGGACGGCATGGTGGTGGCAGGAGCGTGAGGCAGCTGGTCACAGGGCATCCACAGCCAGGAAGCAGAGAGAGATGGATGCTGGTTCATGAGTCACTTTCTCCTTTGCGCTCAGTCCGGGCCCCCAGCTCATGAAACAGGCCCACCCACAGCTCTAGTGACTCTTCTCATCTCAGCCAAACTTCTCTGTAAGCATCCTTTTAGATAAGGCCCAGAATTGTCTCTTCTTCGATTCTAGATCCTGTGGAGCCAATGGCGTCAACCATCACTGCAATGCTGTGGAAACCAACCCAGAAACCCACAAAGTGACATATTCTTATGACTTTTAACTGGTGTGTGATGGGTAATCCTGGGGTGTTCAGAAACTCTGGGACTTGGTGGGAGACATAACAAAAGTATTCTTTAGACTGCTCTCAAGATAAAGAAAAACCACAACACATATGTACAGGAGAACTGAATTCTGTGACAGTCTGGGACAAAATCATGGTGTTGCTGGGGAGAGAGGAGGTGGCTCTCCCACTCATTCAGTCAATGGGATTAGCCTGGATTAGAGCATCGTTCCTCCCAGGTGACAGCAACCTTCGGTTTCAGTGTACTAAAAGCATACTTGGTTATCCATTAGTTGGCCACAGGTTATTATTAGCTCACTGGTTCAGTCTTCCTTTTCCAGGGAGGAGGGAAAGTCTAGCCACCTGATGACCAGATGCTGGCTGGTCTCCTGAGTGCCACCATCTGCATTTCTACCAAGCAGAGGGAGGTTTCCTCCTTTTATTCTCCCAGGCTCCAGGTAAATAACTCTCCCATGCCCCCCTCCTGCCGGGATCCCCATGGAACTGGCTTCCTTCCCTGCCAGGGACCAAGATGTAACCTAATGTGTCAGCTGATTGGCATCCCAGAGCCTCCCCAGAGCATGATTTCTTCTAAAAATAAAATAAAAAAATTAATGAAAAAAGATCTCAAAGAAAAAGAAAGTAGAACAAAAGAATGGAATTAAACTTTTTTTTTTGTCGTCTCCCAACCTCCATCCTTCAGTTATTTAGAACATGTTACATCCATCTACAGACTTTTAAGCATGATTGCCAAGAAATGCTTCATGTTTTAATGTTTTTTGTTGTTTTTCGAGACAGGGTTTTTCTCTGTATCCAGGCTGGCCTCTAAGTCATAGAGATCTGCCAGCCTCTGCCTCCATGGTGCTGGGATTAAAGGCATGTGCCACCACTGCCCAGGAAATGTCTTTTTTTCCCCCTATCTTTTGAGACCCTTTCTGCTGTAAACAGGGAAAGATCCTAGCTGTGCTGAGCACATGAGACCCGGCTTGTGTTTAAGGCTGAGTCCAAGGGGACTGGGTTTGGCAGCACTGGACTGGTTTGCCTAACAAATGTGGAGTCCCTTCCCTGAGCAAAATGACCTGAGAAAAAGGAAGTGACCCTGTGTGGAGAATTGTTGGGAAGGTCTGGTGGAGCCCAGTGGTCACACTTGTACAAGCCAGGAGCTGCCTGCACCTGAACCCCGGGTAGCTCAGCAAGACCTCCCCTCAACAGCTGGCGTCCTTTCTAATTAGCCACCTTGTGTCCTGACTGACCTCAATTTCTGCTTCCTTGAGAAGATGAATCACCTCCCTTTTGCCCAGCTGATGGCTCAGCCCAACCTTTGTGCTCATGATGGAACACTCCAGAAGCAGAGGCCAAGGAGAGGAACAAGGCCAGCTGGGTTCAGGAGGCAGCTTTGTAGTTGCTTATATCTGGCCAGGAAGATGCCAACTGAGCGGAGCTTGCCTGTCTGCTTCAAGATTTGTGAAATGGATAGAAACTGGCCACAGAGCAGCTCTTTTCCCAGTGGAGGGATTAACTCAAGAGGGGTAAGGGATCCAGTGGAGTTTTGCAGCCCACCAAGGCCACAGAGCTGCCAAATCATTGTCTTCAGATTTGGGTGGGGGTGGAAGCCAGTGTGTAATTATTTCCCAACCCTAGCCCTAACAGATCTGTCACTGGGCTTATTGGAAGAACTCTGACAGTGTTAGGATTGTGTGTTCATTGTAGTGGGAACTTACAGAGGAAGATATGTGGGTACAGTAGCAGGCAAATCATTTAGGAGTGGGTGAGGTGTACCATGTACCACCTGCTTTTCGAAATCTTCGCTCAGGATGCTTGCATAAGCAGTCCCTGCACAGACTAGGCTAATGGCTCAGTGAGTAAGCACAAGGTCCTGGGTTCAATCCCCCAGAACCTATGTAAAAATGTTAACTGTGATGGTGCATGCTTGAAATCCTGGTTTTGGGGAGGCAGAGACAGGAGGATCCCTGCAGCTTAGTGGCTGTCCAGACTGGCCTACTTGGTAAGTTCCAGACTAGTGAAAGAACTCCAACTCAACAGAAAAGAAGGTGGACAGCACCTGAGGAATGACAGCTAAGGTTGTCCTCTGGCCTCAGCGTGCACACAGGGGCTTGTCTGTCTGTGAAATTTTTTTTCTATGCTTCATTTTTCTCACAGTTTACCATCAACATTACAAAAGTCTCCCATGTGCATTAAAATACCTCCCTCCCCACCTGTAATCTGAAATTCAGCTGGACATACTATCTCTTTTTATAATGGACATGTGCAACCTACACATTAGTGTGTACACACACACACACACACACACACACACACACTCAATTGCTATCTACTCCCAGGCACTTTCCTACACACTCAGGATTCAGCAAGGATGGAGTTACCTTTTTGGAGTGTCATCAGCTTGGGGGGGGACTGGGTGGGCACAGAGACTGTTCCCTGAATGGAAGGGAGACTGGAGAGGCAGGAGCCAGCTGATGGCCCTGCTGGGATTTCTTCTTCACCTGCTTTTCTTTATCCGTAACTGTCCATTGCTGTGTCCATCTCTGACTCGGGTAATGTGTTGACTAATAAAGAGACTACATATTTCATCTAAGTTCAATGACACAACAATGGGATGGGTTTCTGTATGCATACTGGTCTATCAGAAGAGTCTCTTTCCAGGAAATGAGACAACGTGTTTATTATCTATTTTTAATATTATATTTCAGGCTTCATGCATGCCAGGAAAGTGATCTACCACTGAGCTGAGCTATATCATTACCCCTCTTTTTGCATTTCATTTTGAGAAAGGGTCTACTTTCACTTGAGTAATGTTTCTTTGGCATACGGTATTTTTATTATTTACTTTCAACTTACTCATATACTTATGTGTCAGTGTGAAACTTATTTCAGATATATCATTGGGCCATTATTTGCAAATCTCAGTGTCAATCTGTCTTTTTAATTATTATTGTACATGTGAGTGTTTTGGCTGTCTGTATGTGCACTGTGTGATTGTAGTACCTGCAGGGACCAGAAGAGGGCATCGGATCTCCAGGAACTAGAGTTGTAGAGGATTAAGTTGTGGTAGGGGTGCTGGGAATTGAAGACCTATGCTCTGCAAGAGCAGCAGCACTAACCACTGAACAAACTCTCCAGCCTCCAAATTTGTCTTTTAATCAGTGTGTTTGGTGTTAGACGGAATTGCTGATGTTAAAGGTCAATGTCTAATGCCTGCCGTTTTATTTTACTTTTTTGTTTTCTGCTTTGGGCTTCCCTTTTCCCAGCTTCTCAATTCCCTAGGTATTATGTGGCTATTTCCTAAAATGTCCTTTGACTTTATCCATAATGATTTTGAGTTTATCGTTTGGCATACATTTTTATTAGTGGCTACTGCAGGAATTTCATTTTGTGTAACTCACATCACAGTTACTGGCTTTGAATATTCAACTGAGTCTCATCTCCTTTCTTTCATGTCCTTTATGTGCTCCTCCCCTCCCGCATAATGACATGGTTGTCTCTGTGTCTCTGCTCTTTGCAGGAAAACCATGCTAGTTGTTACAGGTTTATTTTCTAAAATTATTTTATCTATAGATTTTGTCTCGTTCCTTCCCCTCCCTTCCTCTCTCCTTCCCTCCCTCATTCTCTCCCTTGCTCCGTTTATCGTCTTTCTGTCTGGAACACATCTCCCTGTCTCTACTACGGGAAACCCTCTTGGGAGCCCATTCTCTTGGTTTTGCTTCCTCTGTGAAGGCCTTGATTATTCATCACCTCCCAAGGATGCTTTTAATGACTGTAGAATGGATTCCTAGTTCACCGTTCTTTCCATTCTGCCTTTAAGAAAATGCTTGGCTACTTTTCCTGCCTTCCACTCTTTCCAGCAAGGTAACTTTTAAAAGTCATTTCTTCCCTGCAGCAAGATGACTTTTTTTTTCTCTAGTACTTTCTAGAATTTCCCACCTTTGTGTTGTTTGAACGTTAATTTGAGGCTCCTTCTTGGTATGAGGTTGTTTAGATTCAAGTATTGCGGATCTTTGTATTTTTTTTTGGCCAAAGTGTGTGTTTGAGGGGGGCGGGGTGAGGTGTGATTTTCACTGATTATTTCTTGCTGTGAATTCTTTTAGCCTGACTATATTCCTCCCTTTCTTTGAGACTCTAAAAGCAAGCATTAAATCTTTGGAGTCTGAAAGGCTCATTTTCCTTTATTTTCATTGCAATCTCTTTTCCCTGCGTTCAGACCGTGCAGTTTCTATTGCCCTGTGTTACAGGGCAGATCTTTCCTGTCTTGCCTCCACTATGGTTCATCGAGCCTTTTGTTTCCGCCTTTTTTCTTTTTAAATCAGGCTCATCTTTGGGTTGCTTACCTACTTGCCCATGCTCCCTGTTTCTATTTATCATCAGTCTCAGAAGCTGTTTGATTCACCAACCGGCATTTCCACACAGCTGCTTTAACCCTGTCTAAATCACTCTATGGACGTGCCATCTACCTTTGAAAGGCCTGACTTCTTTTTTCCTGTTGACAATGTCTGCTTTTGTCATGGTTGGTTTGTTTGTTTTTGCATGAGGAAGACTTCCTTTGGTTCCAACCTGGTCACTTTAGCATTGTTCTATAAGGCTCTGGGTGTTACCTACATCTTGTCTCAACAGGCTTCCTCTGTTGCCATGTTAGCCAAGGATAGAAGAGAAATGTTAACCCCCTTCTTACCCTGGTCCCTCCATCCCTCCTCCCTCTATCATCTCACCAGGGAGAGGGAGTCTTGGTCCTGCTGGGGGGGGGGATGGGGCCAGGGCCTTTGCTAATCATCCTCTATCATCCTCACATGGGGCAGTTATACCTCATCATTGCTCGCCCAGCTCTGTTGACCTTCAAAGAGGCTGGCCTCAATCTCTGACCAGCAGAGCCAGCTTGGGCTGCTGGCCTGGCCTCCCCTGACCACACTGCTGTTTGCTGTCCTGCAACACTGGCCCTTTCCCTACATCTTGGCTGAAGAAAGCAGCTCCCCTTAGATATGTGACTGGCCAAGCCTCCTGGGGTTTCTGCTGTCAGCTAGCTCTTCAGTGTAGGGGATCCAAAGCACAGCAGGACCTGGGGGGGGTGGTCTCACGTCTGTGGAGTGGTTGCCTAGGTTCTGAAATGCAGGTCTAGCTGGTCCTCATTCTCCCTTCCAGGACCCTCTCCTGATTGTTGTGTATGGGGCACCTGTGGTATTGACTTTGCTTAGCGGGGAAGATGGGAAGAAATGCTTGGAGTCCATCTCTCCTGAGTGGACGCCTGCATTAGCAGCCTTCAGAAAGTGCAGCTGGGACAGACCATCCTCTCGCTCTGCTCTGTCATCTACTTTCCTTATTGCTGTGACCAAATAAATCACAGCAACTCATTTTTTTTCTAGTGTGTATGTACGTGTTCATGTGTGTGCACACGTATGTGGTGGCCACAGGCTGATGTCAGGCAGCTTCCTCTACAGCTGATTTTTTGAGACAGGATCTCTCACTGAAACTTGGAACTCACTGATTGGCTAGACTGGATGGTCAGTGAGTGGCAGGGGTCCTTCTGTCTCCACCTCCCCAGTGCTGGGATTATATGCATGTGTTGTTGCACCTGATCTATATCCGTATCCATATCCAAATCTATCTATATCCATAGCTATATATTTGTTTCTATATTTTTAAATTTGTTGTCAGAGAGTTTCACACATCTATCTACTGTGTGATTTTGTTTGTCTTGGGTTAGAAAGATTTATTTATTTTATGTGTGTAAGTGTTTGCCTGCATGTGTATCTGCATACCACATGTGTGCCTGGTGCCCTGGGAGACCTGAAGAAGGCATCGGATTCCCCGGAACTTGAATTTCAGATGATTGTGAATTGCCATGTGGATGCTGGGAACCAAACTTTGGCCCTCTGTAAGAAAAGCAAGTGGTCTTAACCCCCAATCTCTTCAGCCTTCAATGTTCTGTGATTTTATCATTCCTCCCTTCGATCCTCACCCCTGTTTCCCTTCCAACTACATGCACTCTTTTTAAAACTCAATGCACCCACCTGGCTCTTCTGGAGTGTGCAGGGTGCAGGACCATCCACTGGAGCCTTGCAGCCTATGGAGGGTGGTGTCCCTGATGAAAACTGACACTCTCCCTCCTCCAGCCACCATCAATTGTCATTAGCTCCTCAGCTAAGGGTAGGGCTTTGTGAACCCCTCTCTCGAACCTGACTTTGCTGGTTGGTTTTTGTTTTTTTGAGACAAGGTCTCTCTGTGTTGCCCTGGCTATCTTGGAACTTGTTATATAGACCAGGCTGGCCTCGATCTTACAGAGATCCACTTGCCTCTGCCCCCTGAGTGCTGGGATTAAAAGTGTGCACCACCACAGCCTGGCCCCATCTGACTTTGTATGTGGGGTCCTGGGAATTGATGTCAGGTCTTCAGCTTAAATGTCAAGCACTTTCCCAACTGAACCATGTGTTTGCAGGAGACATCGCACAGGCAAAATACAACACCACCATATCCACATTTCCCAGCTTCAAGGCTCCTCATATCACTATAATATTACCCACCCTTCCTCCTGGTTCATGACTTTACCTGTTCAAAATCTGGAAACACCAAATGTGTGTCTTCCATTCACCTTAGTGAGTATTGATGGGCACAGTATATTCCCCAGACCTTAGCCTGCCTCCAAGGCACTCCAAGCCATTGCCTTTCTGAGGCCACTGTCATTGGACTTGTTTTCATTCATTGTGGAAGGCCATGGATCAGAACCCCACCGGCATAGAATGGAGACATTCTGTTCTCTCTCCAGCCGGAAGTCACTGCAGTCTTGTCCCCTGCCTCTGTAGGAACTCAGAAGGCTAAAAACTACAAACAGATGCTATGGTGTTTCTGGTGCCTGGGAACATGGCAGACTGCCTCCAGCTAGGCAACATGTTTGAAGCCTTTTTATTTAACACAGTTTATTTTTGAAAGAAAGCCAGTGTGTTCCTTTGTTGTGTGCCTCTCTGAGATGGAATAAGAGACAACCAGCAGGGAGGGAGACAAGGACAGCATCCCTTGTGCTAGACTAACCCTGGAACCCTGGGAGTTCGTGGTCCTGCTCACTCCTCTCCAGCTTACTCATGAAGTCTGCTGTGGAAGGATGCAGAATAATTCCAGTCTTGACTCCCTGGGTGGAGGAGGGGACCAGAGAAACCTATAAAGGTCTGAGGTGGTGCTGTCATTTGGGGCTGCTTGCTCTGCCCTTAGACCTGAGACAGGAGATGGAAGATGGGGGAATGGGAATCAGAGAGTGTGACTGAGAGAGAGCCATCTGACTCTGGAGAAAGATGGATGACCATGGGGGCCAGCAGAGGTGTTGCTATAGGCATAGGCATTCTGGACTGTTCCCTGCAACCCTGTACAACCAGAAGCCACCAGAGCAGGAGATGCTGTTCGTGATGGTTCAGAATAAAGAGTTACCTGGAAGGCAGAGGAGTCTACCTGAAGGACTTGAGCCTCCGGGTGAGTTCTGTGCAGGGGAGAAATCAACCTTCCAGTAGCCCATAGATCTTGTAAACATGGCCTCTTGCGCCTTTCCAGCCTTGTCTCCCAAGAATCCTCTGTGTTCATCCTATCCCAGGCAAACTGGTCCAGTTGTTCCTTGGAAGTCAAGGCCATGCTTCCAGCCCCTCCTCTTCTTGCTTGCCAGTTCTACCAGCAGGGGTCTCAAGTCAGGGTTTGGCTCTTGGGAGGCATTTTCTCATGTCATCATGAGGGAAAGGTGCCATTGGATGACAGAAGGTTGAAGACATGGCCATTGATGAGCATCTTAGAGGGTGTTTTCCTTACTGCAGTGATGAACTTGAGAACCCGTTGTCTATCACAGTAGTTCTCAACCTGTGGGTCATGACCCTATGTAGCACTATCTGCTAGAGCCTTTAGGACGTGGGACATAGAGCTAATGGGTCACTGAGTATGTGCTTTTGCAGATTTTCCTGAATCTAAAGCCCTTCCCTCTCCCTCTACTTGATATCATGATATCAATAGGCTCTGGCATCACATCACACACCCCATGTCACCATGGGCCCAGAATGGTGTCAAGCTGAGAACTGTTGGCTGAAATCATAGAACAGTGGGAGTCAAAACAGACATGTCCTCCCTCTGGCTGTTTCCATCCTGTGGTCTGTCCCAGTGATGAGAAAACCAGGACCTTTCTCAGAGAAGTGTTTGTATTCTATTCTCAGTACTATCTCAGAGAATGGAAGAAAATGGCGCTCTCTGGCCATGTGTATTGTGGGTACTCTGGTCCTGTCGTTCATGTCTTCTTGGACTATGTCTGTTGCCACCACCATATCTACTTAAGGAGTTTGGGTAGGAGAGTTTTAAATTCAGAGTGTTCTTCCCGTTGTTGCTCAGACATTTTGGAAAACTCGGCTCACACAGCACACCTCTGTATAATTTGAAAACACAAACAGCCCATCAGACTACAAAAGTCTCTTTCTCAGTGTTTCTAGAAAAATGCGCACAAGGTTATGCTTGCAAGATGTTGGAATTCCATTTATGTCTAACTCATCCATTATTGGCACAATCTATATTTCAGAAAGTAATTTATTGTTCCTCTGAAGGAAGTTCAATATTTGAAATCAGTCATCTCACAGTGAATGAAATAAAAATTTGAAGCTGATTTAACCTTTCTATTACCTGCAGCTGAGCCAAGGCAATTAAGATGCTTCTTTCAAATTAAAGTCGAACTGTGCTGTAATTGAATGGATTTCCTTCTAGGCTTCCCTTCCTATGACCTTACCTCAATGTCCCATTTCCTGTGGTGAGCAGTGACTCTCAGCCCATTTCCTACAAACCAGAGCACTGCAGGCTCATGACCAGAAGAAGGTCCAAACATTGTGTCTTATTTGAACTAGGACACAGTACCTGGGACTAGCATCTTTATATATATTGTGGTTCACAGCCAGGATGAAACCCTTGCTACCAGTGGATGTCCTAGCCCTAATGCCCACCCCAGTCCTCTACTTGGCAGGGGTTAAGCAAAAGTGCTTGGTAAAGAGCTATGCAGATTCCCAAATGGTTCTTTCTATAAAGTGGTAAGCAGGATGCCCCTTGGTTCAGAATACATTGAGTCACATGTGTGGTTTGATGGGCAGTGGGCTTTGGTCCCCAAGTAGACCATCAAACACTTGGAGATCAACATCTGTGCAAATGTAAAAGTTCACCATAGACCAGGGTAAAGTTCACCACAGACAAGGGATTGAGGCAGGAAAGGAAGGAAGTAGAAATATAGGGCTATGAAAAGGGATGGGGAGGAGAGCTTATCCAGAAATCTAGATGAAGCCTCTTACCAGCAGCAGAGCAAGAATTCCAGCACAGTTAACTGCTTAAGGCCTTTCTCCTTCCCAGCTACGAACCCATTCTCTAGAAATCTCACCAGGAGTCCCATTCACAGGGAAAGGACGCGTACTAGTGTACTAAGCTCCATGTGCAACCATAGTGTCTCTTGCTTTCACCTTCCGATCATAATGCTCCATATGTGTTAGTTAGGATTTCTATTGCTGTGAAGAGATGCCTTGACCATGGCAACTCTTATAATGGAAAACATTTAATTGGGGTGGCTTACATTCCCAGAGGTTTAGTCCATTATCATCATGGTGGGACATGATGACTTGCAGGCAGACACGGTGCTGGAGAAGGAATTACATCTTGGTCCTTCAGGCAACAGGAAGTGATCTCAGATACTGAGTATGACTTGAGGATATGAAACCTCAAAGCCAACATCCATAGTGACACACTTCTTCCAACGAGGGCATACCTACTCCAACAAAGCCACACCTCCCTATAGTGCCACTCCCCAGAGTTTGTGGGGGCCAATTACATTCAAAGTACCACACCATCCAAGGCATCTCCAGAGCTACCTTGGGTGTCTCTCTTTTTAAAGGGGAGAGAGGAGAAGATAATAAAGGGTTCTTAGCAATAATTTGAGATGGAACTGGAGAGCCACCAAAAATGACTAAAGATAAACCGTATGAGCACATCTCTCTTGGAAAGCACATACCCACGTTGGTATTGCCTCCCTTTCTTCTGAGTGTTCCTCTTTCTCTGACCCCTCATGCTTAAGCCTAGACTCAAATCTTTTACAAGATTTCTAACTCTGCTTTGCTATTCCAGTTAGCCCTGAAGTTCATTATGGCACTGAAGCCACAGTTCCTGATTTGGCTGAGTTGAGGTCCCAAGGAGTCTGGGGAAACTCCTTACGCTAGTTGGGAGGACAGTGTGGAGTCATATCTGTCCCTTCACTGCTGCTGATGGGGGCTGGTGTGTGTGTGTGTATGTGTGTGAGTGTGTGTGTGTGTGTGTGTGTGTGTGTGTGTGAAATGTCCATGATTAGGGTTGGGTTGGATGTCAGTGACACTATTGCAGTGGATGGGGAACAGCTGTGGGGTATGAGGGGATCCACCTTGGATACCACTTGGAAGTTCCTAATTGGGTGACTCCCAAAAAGGTAGTGGGATTCAGCCAGTCTTTAAGACACTACAGTGCTCCACCATATACACAGGGTGGCTACTACAGAGAGAATAACTTTCATAAACATAGCCAGAGACAACTGTGACTCTTTTGTCCAGATACCTGCTTCCAACCAGCTGTGCTCCTGCCCTCTGACCCTCCTCAGCACTCTGACCTGTCTTAGTTTCTTTTCCTGTGCTGTAATAAAATACTCTGAAAAAAGCAATGCAAGTAAAACAGGGCTTATTTGGTTTGTAGTAGGCAGATTTGGTTTGTAGTTCAAGGGCTCATCCTATCATGGTGGGAAAGATATAGTAGTAGGAAGGGAAAGTGTGATGGCAGGAGTAGCAAGTTGGCTGGTCACATGGCATCCACACTCAGGAAAACAGAAAGGGATGAACACTTGCTACTATTCAGTTCCCTCCTTCTACTTATGTGGGAATGGTGCCACCCACGGTGGGCAGATCTTCCCACTTCAATGAACATAATCAAGATACTTCTCCTTGCACAGAGTTCAGTCTCCTAGATGATTCTAAATCTCACCAAGGTGACAACACTAAACCACATAAGCCCAAGACTTTTCTTTAAGAAGATTCTGGGGCACAGGGTTTCCAGCCTTGCAAGGGCATTGGGCTGGGCTGACTTCTGATCCTCCATCTTGATGGCCCATTCAGTGTTGCTTTATCTTATGATGGATAACATCACGTGTTTAGCGAAACATGGGCTTCTCTATCTAGCAGGACTAGCATCTAAAACTTGGATATTTCTAAAATAGAAAATGCAATCACTTCTATACTGGACAGTCATTATATTTTATATTAATAAACAGAATTCAGCCACAGGCCTAATTAATTCCTCTTAGATTCTTACTGTTGTCTGCCAAGAGCTGCAAGCCAAAGACCTGTCCCTCTTTGTAGCTTGATGATGACGCCAAGCTTAGAGATGTCACAGAAATGTTAATGCCAAGGGTGAGTCTGACCTTAAAGGAATCAGGACTAGCAAAAGGGAAACACTTTCACCATTGGTTATTATTTCAACAGCCCATCTGTCACTCCAAGTCTTAATTTTCCTTTCAGAGTTCAGGGTGCAAGCTTTGTAGAATTGATTCAATGAAAACTAAAATTCTGAATGATCATGGTGATCAGGAAGAGAAATAAGATGGCCAAGCAGGCTGGCCCAGCCTGAGTTCCATGTCCCTGCTTCCCACCGAAGGTTCAGAGACCCTGAAATGAGCTCTTCCTGTCTTGCGGCTCGGATGTGTCTTGTGTTTCCATCTCTCCTCTTTCCTCTATTCCTGCCCCAAAGATCAAGTCCTCCTTTCTTCCCATAGCCCATCACTGCTGCTTCTCCTGGAGTGATGGGAGTTACAAGTTCTTACCACTTGACAGCACTCATGGTCCTGTCCTTCAGGGACATGGCTTGATAAAGGCAGTGTGGTGGTTTGAGTGAAAATGGCCCCCACTGACTCATAGGAAGTGGTACTATTAGGAAGTGTGGTCTTACTGGAATAGATGTGGCTTTATTGGAGCAAGCGTGTCACTGGGGTGGGCTTTGAGGCTTCAGAAACTCAAGCCAGGCCCAGTATCTCTCTCTCTCTCTCTCTCTCTCTCTCTCTCTCTCTCTCTCTCTCTCTCTCTCTCTCTCTCTCTCTCTGTGTGTGTTGTCTGCCGATCTGGATGTAGAACTCCTGTCTACCTCTCCAGTACCTGTAGGCCACCATGCTTCTGCCATCATGATAATGAACTAACCCTCTGAACTGTAAGCTAGCCCCGATTCAGTGTTTCCCTTTATAAGAGTTGCCATGGTCATGGTGTCTCTTCACAGCAATAGAAGCCCTAGCTAAGACAGGCGGAGTCAACCTTGAATACACAACGCAAGGAACTGGGGATAGCCTGGAGGACCTTGTGCCTGCTATCCCAGGAAGTAGTCCTCAGTTCTCCTTACACGGAGATGCAACTCTCAGGGCATGCTCAAGGTCAAACTCAGACACATGAGCCTCAGAAATGATGGAGAGATAAACACAGGTGGCTGAATAACATTTTTTTCTTCGCGCCTGGTCACTTGATTCATCCTGGTATCTGTGACTCTTGTCCACTTGTGGGTGCTGGGTCTCATCAGAAAGGGTTACCACATTCTTCTAGTCTTTTTTAAAAATTCTCTTCCCCCCTCAGTGCTTTGCCTTCAACAGCTTTCTGGCTGTTTGGAATATGTTTAAAAAAATAACTACTTTGTGAATTATAAATAAAGTCTAAGTGATATGGAACCCCACCTGAGGGGGAGAGAGAAAAAACTCCAGTCGTTTGGAGAGCCTGATTTGGGGGTCCTTTGTTCCATAGCAAGAGCTGATACACACACTTTTCTCGGTGGCCTCTGAAATGACTTCAGACCCTGATCACCTATAGCCTGGGCCTGATGGGCCCAGGTGTCCACCTCAGTCTTGCATCACCCTGAAGAGACAAGCCAAGATGAACATGGAGGTAGCCTCCTCTTGCCAGGGATAAATGTGCCACCCAATTCCTGCTGACGTTGCACTTTCTGCATAATTTGTCTCCAACCAAAACCCT
Organism: Phodopus roborovskii; assembly: GCF_943737965.1. Taxonomy (NCBI): domain Eukaryota; kingdom Metazoa; phylum Chordata; class Mammalia; order Rodentia; family Cricetidae; genus Phodopus; species Phodopus roborovskii. The sequence continues at coordinate 4,083,894 of NW_026126598.1, read as the reverse complement.
GGATAATTTGTGGGCCACCCTCTCTTTAGAGTGTGTCTCAGGCAGCCGCTGTCATCAGTGGCTGACTTGGGCTTTTATAAATGAACTGAGTTATAAATCAACCAGTCTGGTTCTTAAGTACACAGGGGTAATTTATGGATGTTACGGAGGGCGGGAACATCTCCTCTGAAGCTCATGATTAAAGATGATGCTAGCCTTGAGTGGGAGGCCATCCCTCATGCCATCCTGCCTGCTCCTGCAACGCCCATTTCTGTGCATTCCCTTCTCCGTGCTCCGCTATGTAGGGCAGCGAGAACTACCCCCAAATGGATATGATTTCCTGCTGAATGTTCTTCACTCCTTGGTCAGCCATTTCATAGTTGCTGCTAGGGACTCCATGGCCTCATGTAACATGCACAGGGCCTCAGTTATTTCCTGCAAAGCAATCCCTAGCAATTTGGAACAGAGCAGAGTGGACTTTTCCTGGTTTTGTTTTCTGTTTTTTTTTCTGAGATGAGAGGGTCTCACTATGTAACTCTGACTATTCTGAATGTAGACTTGATATATAGACCAGGCTGGCCTCAAACTCTCGAGTGCTGGGATTAAAGGTATGCATCACCATACCTGGTATCTTTTTGTGTTTGCCCTTCATACACCTTTCCATGGCTCTATGCCCTAAGGGTTGATCTTTAAGAATGACATCCTTTGTCTTCTTGTGTTTTGGTTGGACTTGGTTCATTATACCCTCTGGCAGGAGCTTCTCAACCTTCCTAATGCTGCCACTCTTTAACACAGTTCCTCATGTTGTGGTGACCCCAACCATAAAGTAATTTTTGTTGCTACTTCATAGCTGCAATTTTGTTAGTTATGAATCATGATGTAAATACATGTGCTTTCCGATGGGCTTGGGTGACCCCTATGAAAGGATCACCCAACCCCCCCAAAGGGGTCATGACCCACAGGTTGAGAACTGCTGTTCTGCAGGCTTTCCCAGGCTCACACAGCCTTGTAGTTTTGACATGATGCCAGGCCTCATAGTGGCTATCCTGAGTTCTGCTAGCTGTAGCCATTCTGTCTCCAACTCTATCAATGGTTCTTCCCCTTCATTCTCCTCCTCCATCAGTGGTCCCTTCCCTCCATTCTCCTCCTCCATCAGTGGTCCCTGCCCTCCATTGTCCTCCTCCATCAGTGGTCCCTGCCCTCCATTCTCCTCCTCCATCAGTGGTCCCTGCCCTCCATTCTCCTCCTCCATCAGTGGTCCCTTCCCTCCATTCTCCACCTCCATCAGTGGTCCCTTCCCTTCCTGTCAGGTGCCCCATGGAGGCAAAAAGTAGAACATGAGGTCCTCAATGAGTCTGACTACTAGAGGGAAACAAAACACAATTTCTTCATGGCTGTGATGTTCCCAGCCAGGGCCAAGCTGAAGATGCTGCAGAATTGTCCTCCAGTGCCCACATGGGGTCCCATTGTCATTCATACAGGGGACTCCTGGATCCACCTGGTGGAAAGTGGAGGTTTAAGATGTGCTTTGGAATTCATCTCTGAAAAGCTGCAAGCAGTGCTGAGTAATGTTCACCATGTCCCTGCGCCATATAAAGATGATACATTCCTCATAGACTGCTACACTCCTCCCTTGGAAACCTATCCCAGAGTGTGACCCTCATCCCCAGCTCTGCTCAGGGCCCACTCCCTGGCTCCCTGACCTGTCTGCTTGAGCTTCCCAGACAGGCTTAGTCCTCACAACAGGCAGGTTTCTTCCAGCCACTTCTGAGTGGTCCCCTGGTGAGAGCTTGTGCTACACCTGCTTCCATCCTGTGCCCAGGCCAGCACTGGGTAGACTTTGGGAAATGAGTTCTTGTTTGCTTGAGTGAGTGAGTCATCCTTAGAATGATTTTATCTTCACTCAGATTTATCTTTATCCCAACAGGAAGATCCTACTTCCATCCATTAAAACCTCCAGGCGGCTTCAGGGTGTGGCCTGGATGCTCTAGTGCATTTGTTGTTTGTTTGTTTAGTGTGTGTACACACATTCGTGTGTGTGTGTGTGTGTGTGTGTGTGTGTGTGTGTGTGTATGTGCGCTCGCATGCACATGTATATGACTGTCTTATGTAGTGGCCATAGATCAGTGTCCTTTCTTCCTCTGTTGCTGTCTATCTTATTCTTTGAGATAATCTAAGTGTCCCTATTCAGCTAGACCAGCATTTTTCAACCACTGGGTCACAACTCCTTTGGTGGTTACATATCAGATATTCTTTGTACATATCAGATAATTATACTATGATTCATAACACTAGTAGTAAAACTACAGTTATAAAGTAGCAATGAAATGATTTTATGGTTGGGGGTCACCACAACATGAGGAACTGTATTAAAGGGCTGTAGTGTTAGGAAGGTTGAGAACCACTGAGCTAGATTGACTGGCCAGGAAGTTCCCAGGGTCCTCCAGTCTCTGCCTCCCATGTGCCAGGATTTCAGGTACCCATCAGCATCCCAGCATGCCCTGCTTTTTACACAGGTGCTAGGGATCATCCCCAGGTCCTTGTGTTTGCACAGCAAGTACCTTACCAATTCAGCCATCTCTCCATCACCCTACTCAGAGAATTTAAGTAGAATTCTGTTCTTTTAGGGATATACCAACAGCTACAATCTCACTTAGTTAGCTGCCCTATCAACTTGATAGATCTCAGAGTCTCAGCTTTGAGGATGCTGTGATAAGATTGGCCTGTGGGCATGTGTGTTGAGGATTTTCTTGATTACAGATTGATATAAGAGGGCACAGCTTATTGTGGGCAATACCACTGGTGAGCAGGGGTGGGGCTTGGGCTGTCCAAGAGAGCTAGCTGAAATCAAGGAACAAGGCAGGAAGCAGTGATCCTCCATGGCATCTGCTTTAGTTCCTGCCTCCAGGTTCCTGCCTTGAGTTTTGCCCTAACTTTTCTCAGTGATGGGAAGTGTGAGTTAAATAAACCCTTTCCTGCCCATGTTGGTTTGGGCCATTGTATTTTATTTAACAAGAAAGCCACTAGAACTCCAGCCTACCATGGGGGAAGCACCTAAGTGATACTGTGTTGGGAGTACATCCATCTTCACTTGGCAACAACTGGTAAGACCATTCATGCTACAGATAACCACTGAAGGCCAAACTGCACATCAGGGCTTATTTGACTTGCTGATGAAGTTCTGTGCTTTCCCAAACCTTCCTCCTGTCTCAGAAGTACCAATTATCCACCTGCAGTGTGCAAACCCAGCATTCCAGGGTCATATTTCATTTCTCAAAACCACCACATAAAGTGTAACATCAGGTGCTGGCAAGTGATTCTGAAGCAGGTACACCTGAAGCAGGTCCCGGGTAGGGATCAGTTTTAAAAGCACAGGACTTGACTTCTTGGAAATTTATACTGAGGACTTCTCTCCTTCCACAAATCAGGGTGTTTATTTCATCATGTAAAGGGAATGGAAAACAATTTAGTTTGTTCATTAGCAGGGAGATGTATTGTAACAGGGTAGGTTTCAGATGTGTGGAATGATGTCTATAGATATTTCCAAGCTGTATTTTTGGATAGAAATGTGGTTTAATGGTCCCACAGCCCCTTGGCTTCTTGTGAACCTCCCCTTCAAACATGCACAATAGAGCCAAATCTGTCAAGTTTTCTGTTTTAACACCTCAAGCAGGTTCAGGGGATGAGGTCTCAGAGAATCAGGATAAATGGGGAGCTAGACAGTGTCTGTGGAAGGTGGAGAGTCTATCTTGGGAGCAGCTGATGAGAACGGCAGCCTTAGCCTTGGATTTTGATGTCTTCCAAAGAGAATATCTTCACTTATTTATTCCTGGCAATTAAAATGTAATCAGACAATCCCACAGTTTACATTTCACAAACCACAAATCAAGGAGAGAATAGCCACATAGCACCAAGACTGAACACCCATACCAACTTTCTATGGGACACTGACACCATTTCCCTCATGCTAGGAATGGTATGGGGACTCATCTTCATGTATGAGGGGCCAGCTGGTTTTTGTAGGTCACAAATCAGGGTAGAGCATCCTGGATTCACACAGGCTCTTGCCTGGCTCTTGTCTAAAAGTCAGGGGAACAGTATGCACTTTTATCTGCCTCTTGGCATCTTCCCTTTCTCTGACAATATTTGGGGTCCTTGTGGCACTTGGTAGACCCCACACCTGCTATGAGCAGCCATGTTTTTAATTCCCATCCCTCTGTCCCTCTGACATTTGGTAAGGCCATGGCTGGGTCCTTAAACCCGATTCAAGACATTGGATAAGACTGGGGGTTATGTGTGGCAGGGGTGGCTTTACAACCGAGGAGCTGTTGCAGGCATATTTTACAGTCAGTAAAGAACTCTGATCCATTGTGAGTGAGGTTGAGCAAACACAGCACATGATGAAATGGGACAAGAGATGGAAAGAAAGGGTCCAAGTGGCCTTTAGATCCACTTCCCACTTGCCTGACTTTGGAGCTGATCTTGTTTAGTCACCCTCAGTTTCCACAAATATTAAGTGCTACTAATATTAGGTTTCCTTAAGGCATGGAATTGAGACCATATCAGGATCACGGGCTCAGTGACTTGGTGTGGGTTCCTGCAACCCTTCTTTTCTCTGAATAGTTCAATAGTTCCTGTGTTTATTTCTGCAGCCTCTTTCCATCTCTCCCTCCCTCCCTCTCTCTCTCTCTCTCTCTCTCTTTCTCTTTCTCTCTCTCTCTCTCTGTCAAGAAAAAAGGTAAGAGAAGCCAGCCAACCACTTTAACACATTCAAGGGCGTGTATCTATCTCTACTGTGAACCAAGATTATTTCATATTTATGAAAAAGACGTTGAATTATGTATTGCACTGCAAGACTGTGTAAAAGAGCGATTCCGTGTGTACAGAATGTTCCACAAGCGCTCCGGTTTAGAGACTACGCTTGGCCTTATCACAGAAACACTGGGGGCTGCAGGCCCCGCTTCCTGCCTCATTCTGTGGAGCTCAGCTCCTTTCTCGGCTCATACTGGCAGGGTAGGATCCACAGTGCCACTCTAAAAGCCCCAGGAAGGGAATTAGAAACCTCGGAAAATGACAGCTATCTTTCTAAGGTGTGTACACGCCTGCCTGCTTTTCGGAACACACTGGCCCAGGGGATGGGACAATCCAGAAAAATACACCATCCTAGCAAAGCAGAAACACCCACTGATAACCCTGTTTGATCACAAAGAATGTTCACCAATGACCTGTCTGGTTCACCTAGGAAAACACACATTTCCCCTAATCAGGATTGAACGAAAGCTGTCCACACATCTCTTTCTCTAGAGTGGGGTTTTATTTAAATTGCCATCTCCAATTCAGACAGGCCAGATCTGGAGATGGCATGTGTGCCTCTGTACACACCTGGGAAGCCCCTCAGCAATCTGTGTTTCAGCTTTCCCCTGTGCGGCTTGTGGAGGAGACTCAGCTGAGCCTCAGAAATGAGTAGCTAGCTATTATTCTCCAACAGTTCAGTTCCTGAAGTTTTGCTTCAATGTTGTGTCTGAGAGCAAATGTCTAAATCCCTTCTTTTCCTTGTGGCCACAGAATGGTCGCTACTATGACCTTGCCATGGTATGAGCATCGAGGGCAGGGGGTGGTGAGGATCATGAGTCATGGTAGCACTTCAGCAATCCCCCTTTCCATTTGCCCCACTTGTTACTGGGCACATTGCATTTTGGGTAAATAAGCAGCATTTGGAAGACCCAGGGGCCCAGTAGTTACTCATGGCTCTTTGTTTTTTGTGCTCGTCAAGCATAACCAGAGCAGTCCCCTGACTCAGTGAGTTGGCCATCACACGTCATCTTATAGCGCAGCTTCTGCTTGGGTTAGCCACACTTTCCTAGTGAACTCTTGCCAGACACACAGTTTCTGAAGACTAACCCTCCTGTCGCAGAGGCTCTTTATGCTGTTTGGAATTTTGAACAGAGCCTGTAATTTATCTTTTCTCACAGACTAAGGGGGAGACCAGGGAAGCTGCCAAATGCTGTCAAGTAGTGGCATTCATGGCCCGGCGGTGGGGGGGGGGGTCACAGCCGTGACTGAGCATGTTTTGTTCTGGGCAAGGTGTACCTGCCACCTAGCACCCATTGCTTCACATCCTCTCTTCCAGGGAGTGTTCTGCCCACTGAAGCCCTTCTGTCTCAAAAATGTACATAAAATTGCATGTGCCCGAGTGTGTTTCTCCTCAGGTCCCACCTAGGTGATAGCCTGTCACTCTTCCTGAGACTCTCTGCAGCCCAGTCTTCCCCTGTCCTTGGTCTGATATCTGAAATCAGAATGAAGCAACAGCCTCTTGGGGATGGATCACTGCCCCCTCAAACCCCCAGATATCCTCTGTACATACACACACACTCTCTCTCATACACACACACACACACACACACACACAGACTCTTACACATACACACTCACACACACACACAGACTCTCACATACACACACTCTCACACACAGACTCTCACACATACACACTCACATACACACACTCTCACACACACAGACTCTCACATATATACACACACTCTCTCACACACACATTCACATACTCTCACACATTCTCACAACACACACACATATACACATACTCACACACTCACATACACACACTCACACAGTCACACTCACACACTCACACACACTCATACACTCACATACACACTCATACACACTCACTCTCACATACACACGCACACACATGCCAATCACATTCCTGTGCTCTTGACCCCCAGCTGCCTCTTCTGTGTTTGACTTGAGTTCTACCTCCTTCTTTCATACACTGCATAATCAGAGGTCAGGATCTGTGTGCTTCTTTCTGACCAGGTCAGGGGGAGGGCTCCCCAAAGGGGTGTCTGCATGTTGGAGAACTGCCCTGGAGTCTGACTTCCCTTAGAAACTTGTCCTGCTGCTAATAGCTAAGTGGTGGGAAAAGCTCGATCAATCCCATGTTTCACTCATTGACCTGGAGGCTGAGAGAAAAGATAACTGGTGTGTGTGTGTGGGGGGGGAGGTGTAAATTACCCAGATAGGCCTTGAATTTGCAATCCTCCTGTCTCAGTGCTTGGCTAACAGGCCTGGACCACTAGGCTTGGCTGGAACCTGCCACTTTTTTAAAGAGCTCAGTACACATCCCTGGCTCTGTCCTACCCCAGGACAGCTTCACCCAAGGTGGCTGGGAACATTAGAGCCTTAGATTGGCCAGGCTGACAAGGTGATGCCTCTGAGGCTATGACAAAGAGCCCTCGGCAGAAATTGATGACAGTCAAGAGCGCCGGCCAAAGAGATGCTGGTGGAATCTGCCAGAAAAGCATTCGGCGGACACTGGGCAGAAAATCAGTGTCCCCAACGCTGGTCAAGTGCCCTTACTTAGAGTCAGCACTGGATATTCTGTTACTTGTTTGGAGATAAGTTCTCATTCTGTAACCCAGGCTGGCCCCAAACTCCCACAGATCCTCCTGCCTCAGCCTTCTAAGTTACAGGCATGCACCACTATAACAGCTCCCATACTTCCCATCACTCCATCCAGAGTACTAGGGATTTACATAAACATTGGACAATGGACCCTGAGCTCTAGGGCCTCAGGGAGGGTCAGGATGACTGTGACATTTGGCTTAAGCATCTTTTCATTTATGAAAACAAAGGCCAGCCACCACCCTCAGAGTCCAGAAGAGCTTTGGAGTGGAACTCCAAACTAAGATTTTCAGGGACTGCAGTGACAGGAGCTACATGTATTGTCACCACTTTTGTAGGAAGGAGATGTGGGGCATGAAGCTGCTGTTAGCATATCCCCATATAGGTAGGTGAACTGATAGATGGTGCTGAGACCTGCAGCTGATGGCTTGCCTCTATAGTATGTACACTACACAGTATAACTATGTAGTGTAGCTTCTACAATTATAAGCACCTAGTGTGGCTTCCACAGTAATAAGTGTTTGGGAGTTCTGTCTTGCGTGGGTCAGTTGAAGAAAGAGGTCACATCAAGGTGAAATTTTAAGGCCTGTGTGGTAGCACGAAGGTCCAGCCTTTGATGAACTGAACCTAACCTGAACAGCCTTACAAAGGCATATTTATTGGTTGTTGCACAAAGTTGTTTTTTGGGTAAAGTATTTCCTCATACCAAGGTCCTATCTAATCTATATGTTTCCCTAAAGGAAAAGCATCACATGCCCTGCTACTTTAGTCCTTACTGTGCACTGTTTATAGTACATAATAGCCCAAGAGCCTCAGGTATGCCAGAGGCATCCTGTAACCAAAGTCACGGGAAAGGCTGCAACGCCCCTTCAGAAAAACAACTCTACAAATCACGGAAAACAATCACTGTTTTCCACAAAGATTCTTCACTATTTTCCCCAATGATTCTTCAAGGTCAGAGTACTTCTAGAAAACAACTATTCACTCTGATGTTTACTCTAGATGCAGTGAAAACTATTCATTCTAATGTTTACCCCAGAAACAGTGAAAACTATTTATTCTAATGTTTACCCCGGATACAGCAACTCTGCTAAATTCCTACAACAATAAGCATGCCATGTGCCCTTCGTGGTGGTGGAGCTTGGGGACTTGAATGGTGGTGGTGAGGTGGCAAGAAGGACTGCTGAGTTGACTTGAGAGATCTCAGGGTTGCAGTGAGTCTGTCCAACAGGGTGACAGGCACTCAGGATGCTGAGCCAGTCATTGACCACTAGGTGGCACTGTAACAGCAGTTCTCACTTTGCAGGGAGCTAATGACTCAAGACCCTCCTAGGAGTTTCGAGGGACCAGAGGAAGGAAAATCTTGGGCAAGAAGCTAGCCATCAGCCAGGGGATTCCCCAAGGTGAACACAGCCAGGAGGTAGAGGCTATCCTAAGATTTGTAAGCCACAAACTCATTCACTACGCCAACAGAGAGGAAGTCCCAGGTGTTGTGGTAGTGCAAGCTATAAACCTAGCACTCATCAGGAGGAGGTAGCAACACCAAGAGCTTGAGGACAACCTGGGCTACAAAGCAGTCTCAAACCCAGGAGAGAGAGAAAGAAAGAGAGAGAGAGAGAGAGAGAGAGAGAGAGAGAGAGAGAGAGAGAGGGCATGGGAGGTCTGACTTGAGTAGCCTGCCAGTGTCAGTGTTCAGGCTTGTCAGGTTTGCCTAGTAATGGAGATGAAGCTGAGGTTGAATCCTGCCCCGCCCCAGTGCCCCTTCCTAAGGAGAAGACTGAGCATAGAGGAGGTCAAACAGCTTTTGGGAAGCTAACACTTATCAAAAGATTCAGGATGCCTAGCCAAAGAGATGGCTGCTCCAGTATTGGCCTCTCACTAGGGTTTCCAGGTGCATTTTGGTTTCATTTGTGTGGCAAGTCTGAGAGCGAAGTGTGTCATCATCCATCCTGAGGATACCTCTGTTCCTTCTTATTTGTGGGAAGGGACATACTGTGTTCTCAAGTAAGGCTTGAGCCTTACTTAGTGTTGTAGGACTATTGTTTCTGTGGACCAGGTACTCACTGAAGGATTTTGCTGGTATGTCCAGAGAAATCCTTTCTGAGCAACTGTTGAAGTTCATTTTCCAACACAAACTGTGAACAGGCAAGCTCTACTCTCTCTCTCTCACTCACTACCCTCAAGTGTAGTTTAAAACCAACCTTCTCACATAATGAGATGTTATGGCCAACATTTATTTCTTTTTCCTTCATTAGATAAGTAGTGTTAAACTGAGATCCTTGGGGGGAAAATACAGCAATGGTGGTACCCCATTTGAATGTATTTTGAGCTCGAGACTTAGGCAAATTTCCATCTCATGCAAATCAACCATCATTATGCAAATAAGGACACCCTCATTGGCATGCAAGTGTAAATGGATGTTTGTTTTCATGATGATGGATTATCTTTCCTGGTAGTCCTTTAGAAATCTATATAAGGGATCATGTTTGTTTTCTAGATGTTTCTGTAGGTTTGATAGGTTGCCAACACGGGCAACATGGGGGACCCTCTTTCCAGGTCTAGATTCTCCATCTTTTCATGGAAGCCTCACTGGGGGTTTGTAGTGTGAATCTGTTTTGCCAACCAACAATTACAGCCCACTGTTAAGGCTAAGATTCTGCTTGTAGCTATACCAGAAAGTTCCCTGCTGACTTCATGGCCTTCTGAGTGCTTGATAGAGAGCCCAGTGACTGCTCAGAGTGAACGCATACTTCATTATACTGCTGTGTGGCTTACTAATTGAATATGCCTAATCCAGCATGTCATTAGCAATAAATATTTCCTGGACAGGGGCTGTGAAGGGCTCAGCTCTTGATTGTTCCTTAAGAAAGTTGCTGATACCCACCTTCCCTTTTCACAGAGGGATCTGAGCTTGGAGAAACCATGTGTAAAATCTCAGGTTAACATGGCTTGGGAGTGGTAGAAACAAGTTGCACACCCAGGTCTTGCACCCACAAAATTAAAGCTGTAGATACCACACCTTTAATGTTTTATAAGATTTGTTTGTTCACAGGGGTGAGGTGCATGTGTATGTGTGTGTGTGTGTGTGCCGCAGTGAATATGTAGAGGCCAGAGGACAACTTAGATTCCATGCTTTACTTCTACCATGTGGGTCCTGGGGATTGAATTCACTGAGCTTGGCAGCAAGTGCTTTTGGCCACTGATCAATCTTGCCAGCCCTGGCAACACATATTTCTTAGGGATAACTTAAAGTTGGAGCCATGCATGCTAAGCAAAACACATTTCCTGCCCAGGGGACAGTGTGGCTGGAAAGTCACTTGGGGAATGTGTGAAGCATAGTGAGTTTAGTTTTCATGTCACTGTAACAGAACTATTAGTGTGGTGGGTTTGAAAGAAAATGGTCCCCATAGGGAGTAGCACTACTAGGAGGTGTGGCCTTGTTGGAGTAGGTGTGGCTTTGTTGGAGGAAGTGATAAGTGTTGAATCCCTGCTTATAGAGAACCCACTGCCACTGATGTAATAAGCCAATCAAAGCTAAATTAATAAATCTAGGTTTAAACTGAGCAATGCATTACCAGGTGACCCCAGGAGAAGAGAGAAAACCATGAAGGGAGTCCACAAGGAGGGGCTTTTAAATGCCCTTTGGGGGTAGAGCCATAGATGGTGGGCTTTTTTAGGGTGGAGTCTGAAATGAGGCAACTCCAGGGGAGGGGCTGCTGCTTGGTAACCTGAGGGTGGGTGTAAGGAGTAAGGTTTTTTCCTCCCACCGCTGGTCTTCTCCTGCCGCCGTGCCAGCCCCAATTAACACACCGAAACTCTGTATTTGATATAATGCTGTTGGCCAGTTACTTGTTTCTTATCAGCTAGCTCTGTCTTAAGTATTAACCCATTCTTATTAATCTAAGTATTTCCACATGGTCTTATCTTACTGGGGAGTGGGGCCGGCATCTGGTCTCCCCAGTCTCTCCATGTTGACTCCTCCTTACTACTTCGTATTTCCTCCTCCTAGTCCCACCTATCTAGTTTTCCTATTGGCCAACAGTGGTTTATTCATTAACCAGTATGAGAAACATATTTACAGAATGACATCTCCCATCAGGTGGGGTTTGGAACCTCAAGCTGGAGATTCCAAACATCAAGTATGTCACTGTTAGGGGTGGGTTTTGTGATATTCTATGCCCAGGCTATACAGAGTATGACACATAGTTGCTTCTGCTGCCTGAGGATCAAGATGTAGAACTCTCAGCTCCTTCTCCAGCACCATGTCTACCTGCATACCACCCAACACAATGATAATGAATTAAACTGTAGGCTAGCCCTATTCAAATGCTTCCTTTACAAGCATAGCTGTGGACATGGTGTCTCTTCACAGCATAGAACCCTAATTAGGACAATTGACAAAGGCAACTTAAAGCCAGGAAGGATTTATTCTGGTTCATGGCTCTGGGGCTAGAGTCCATCATGGTGGGAGGAGCTTGGAGCATGAGGCAGCAGGTTACCCTCAAGCAGAAAACTCCAAGTGGTAGACTCAGTTATAAAACACATCTCTATGGCCATGCATCAGCTAGCTAGACACAACATTCACAATGTTCTACAAACTTTCAAAGCAGTGTCACTAGCTGAGAACTAAGTGTACACAAAAGGGAGCCCATGGGGATACCTCACACTCAAATTATCAAAGGAGGCATGAGTTCATTCATTACAGAAAGGTCCAGGAAGATAACCATATGCTTTCTGCTATGGGACCTATGCAGGTGACCTCAGCAGGATGTGTCCCTCAGGCTTCCTATTGAACCCAGGAGCATCTCAGTTTTCTTTCTGTAGCCCCTACCAAGAAGACACAGGAGAAAACATCCACTTCCTCTCTTCTCTGGGAACAGGCTGGCAGGGTTTCTATATGTCAATAGACAATCAGTCTATGGCAAGGACTTTGATTTTTTGAGTGAGAATGTTTCTGTGGGCTCAGGCATTTGAATACTTGGATCCCAGTTGGTAGCCTTGCTGGAAGTAGCATGTAACTGTGGGTGGGCTTTGAATGTTCATGTGACTTTTTTTCCTTTTTAAAAATGCCCTATGTCCTAAATAAAAAATGACCTTATGTGTTTGGGTGTCTGTCTGTACACCATGTGCCTGCCTAGTGCTTTTGGAGATAAGAAGAGGGCATTGCATTCCCTTGGACTAGAGTTATGGACACTTGTGAATTGCTATGTGGGTGCTGAGACTTGAACCTGGGTCTTCTGGAGGATGAGCCAGTGCTCTTAGTCACTTAGGCATCTCTTCATACATACACACTATGTTTGATTTTATTGTGAACAGAATGAGGCTGAGCTCTGTAGTTGATATCTTTTGTTTGTTTTTTAACTCTTTGCTCTTTTGGGGGCCCACCACCCAGCTCCCAAATAAATACACAGACATATTCTTACTTGTGAATGCCTGGCCTTAGCTTGGCTTGTTTCTAGCCATCTTTTCTTAACTTAAACTGTCCCATCTCTCCTTTACCTCTTGGCTTTTATCTCTCTCTATTTTATATACCTTTCTTTACTTTTTACTCTGTGGCTGGCTATGTGGCTAGGTGGCTGGCCCCTGGTGTCCTTCTCTCCTTCTTTTCTCTCACCTCCCTCCCCCTCCCTCCTTCTCTTCCTATTTTTAATCTCTGTGTATACAAGTCCCACCTATTTCTCCTGCCTAGCTATTGACCATTCAGCTCTTTATTAGACTAATCAGATAGTTTAGACAGGCAAAGTAACACAGCTTCACAGAGTTAAACAAATGCAACATGAAAGAATGCAACACATTTTTGCTTCATTAAACAATTATTCCATAGCATAAATGAATGTAATACATCTCCAACTAATATTCCACATATCTAAGAGCTCACTGGATAGGGACAACAGCAGAGCAACATCCATCATCATCTTTTGTAGTAGCAACAATAACAGAAGTGGCAAGAGAGTGCAAAGAGAAACAGGAGCAGAGAAATGAGGAGCAGAGGTGGGAGAGATAACAGGGATAGTAGAAGCATAGAGATAACAGGGAATGGACTGAGACATGAGACCTGAGACTCAAGGCTGGAGAGAGACAACTTTGAAGAGGCAGAGATGAGAGATAAAGAACACTTCAGTGGACCTTCAGGAAACCTGTCTTCAGCATGCCAGGTCCTTAGCCTGGTTGGCTATGTGGTTTGAACCAGCCAAGGGCTAAGTTATCATATGACATTTGGCTTGAGCAACTTGATGAAAGAGAAGGGGGATGGACTGCCTCACTTGCTAGTTGCTCTACTGTCAATCATTCTGCAGGAGCTGCCATGCCCCAGCCTCAGAGAGGATCATGCACAGATAGCTCAGACTGTTTAAAAGCGATCATTTGTTTGTTGTTTACAGCTCAAAGCAATTCAGTCACAGTGGGTTGAACCCAGCAAGTTCCCAACCTTTATCAGTAAGTGACAGCAAGCATTGATCCTTGTCTTTTTTCAAGATACAGGGAGAAGATGGTAGCCTCAAAATGAAAATAATACTGGCATTCAGGAAGCAGAGGCAAAGGGGACTGCTACTAGTTTGAGGCTATCCTGGGCTACATGGCTTCAGCTTCAGAAGTCTGAGAGGAGTCTAAGGAGCAGGTAGTGGAAAACAATGGCATAGAACATGGGTGGCAGATCCATCATGGGGCAGGGCAAGATATGTGCAAAGCCTTCTGCCAGGAGCAAGCAGAAGGGAAGGGTAAGTGTATAGGCATCCAAACCCAGGCCAGATACCAACCACAGGGGTACAAAGTAGGGGCACTAGTTCAAACAGTTCCAGGATGCCTAAAGAAGTGGAGCCATCCTAGTGGTGGGCATGGCAGTTAGGAGGTGAAGCTGCATGGTGTAGCCAATCCTGCCAGAGTGGTGGAGCTGAGCATCCCCCTGCCTCCTGCAGCATCCTTCCCTTTGGATCTTCTGTGGACTCACCTAAATAGAACCTGGAGGTGATGTGAACTTCACACACTGATTTCCATTGCTCTACTGAGCTGCACCCTAGTGAAACATGGACCAGCATGTTTCAGTTTGTTTTTCTTCTCTTAAGTCATGATGGGACTTAAAGAGAAACAACTTTTCCAATCCCTGTTACTGCCCACATGTTTTGTTATTAGATAACAATTAGATAGGAAAGAAGCTGTATTTATTGCTCATTCATTATCAAATGTGAGCACTGGTCCGTGGAACCTGCATTTCCTTTTTTTATTCAGTGGAGGCCCTGAGCTTTGGGGAGGCAAATGCTTTTTATTCAATAGGTTAGGCGAAGCGATTCAAATTAGTTATTAATGGTGCTTATTAATTTGATATCTTGGGACCTTCTGAGCATGTCTGACGTTGCTTGGGAAACAGACTTGTCCTCCACTTGTGGTCCTATGAGCTGATTTTGGAGTGAATTATTCATGGGGTTGTTTTATTTTGGGGGGCATCTGATGGGGCAAAGGCTGTGCTTTGTTAAGACTACCACATGTCAACCGGGATCGCTAAATTCTCCTTAGCCCTTGGTGTCCTGTTTCTTTTTTTCTAGCTTTTCAGTTGTGGGAATAGCTTTTTAGAAGGTAAGCGATTTTACAGATCTTTAGTGAGAAATATGTAGGCCTTGGAGTTGATAAAGAGAGCCTTGTGAGCATTTCCTGAGACAGGCTTTCTGGACTGGAAGCAGCTTGTGGGCAAGGACCATGCATCGTCCCTCCTTTGAGGGACATTTGTTACATCTGAGGGGTGTAGAGGTGCTGCAGTGTGACATGCAGGTGGGATCTAGTTATAGTCTCACAAAAGGGCAGAGTCCATCCCCTCCCATCAGCATCTCCCTGCTCATCAGCCCATCCCCTCCCATCAGCCCATCCTGTCCTATTAGCCCACCCCTTCCCATTAATCTCTACGGTCCCATCAGTCCATCCTTTTCCAGCAGTCCACCCTCACCCATCTATTCACAGCCATTCTTTGTCTGACTTGTGCCAACAGATGTTGGGCCAATGAAAAGCCCATTTTCTTTCTCCCTTGTGTCCTGTGTTCCTCTGACTAATGAAGAAACTCTCCTCCCACCCAAATCTGTCATATTATCCCCCTGCCCCACAACATTGCTTTCCTCTCTCCCAAGTGTTTGGCACTTCTGGCTCTCTTGAGAGAGTGAGTAGGTCACCAATCTGTCCATCAACAAACTCAGTCTGTGGGTGGAATAGGAAGGCGCCCCCTGGAGTCTTGTGGCAGAACAGCCCAGAGCGGAGAGACAATGTGGATAATTAACATAAAATAGACCTTGTCATTTTTAACTGCTTTCTATTATATTGGGAGTGTGAGGCAGGCACCACCCACCACCATGGATTTCTAGAATGTTTCACCCCTCCCCCAGAGCACCCTCGTCCATCTGTCACCCCTTCCCTCAGCCCCGCAACCCCTGTTCTACTTCCCATCTCTACTGATTTCCTCCAGGGGACTTGCACTCAGATGGCTCTTGTGCCTCCTGTCTTCCTTCAGATTGTTTCCTAGATCCATCTAGACTGTGGCTCCATGGCTGCCCTTCACTCCTCCCTATATCTATTGTCAAAGCTACTTGTCTTGTTACCATAGTTAGATACACGATGAGAATCAACTACAGGGAAAAGAAGCTTATTTGGGAGTGCTGACTTGAGGATGGGGAGTGGCTCCTTGCTGTGGTAGCTGAAGCTTGGGGCTTCTAGCTCTCATCTCTAAGGATCAGAAAACACATGGGGGATTGCTGGCGTTCAGTTCCCATTCTCCCTTTCCCCATTTATTGGGACTTTACCCTATAGGATGACATGGGTCACATTCAGGTGGGTCTCCTCCCACCTAGATATGCCCAAATGCCTATCCATACCCTAGGTTTTTATTAGTCCAGACAGGACTAATAAATCCTTGACAATGCTTCATTCCACCCTCCACTAACTCAGGTTATCTATCCCTACCTTAAAACTTTATTATATTGATCTTTAGGCTTGCTTTTAATCTGTTATTTAGGTTTTGGGTCTCTAGATCTTTGGAATATGTGGTTTTCATTTTTTTTAAGTTTTTCCAGCTTAAGCCATCATTGGTAGCTACTGCTTTTATTGACAATGAAGTATGTATCATCTATGTACAGCAGTGTGCAGGGATTTGAGGTCTGGGGATGTAGCTCAGTTGGATGCATTCACAGAGCCCTGGGTTCAAGTCCCAGAACTACATAACTGAGTACACTGGCACAGCCTATAGTTTCAGCGTGGTGGCTAATTTTCGTGGCCAGCGTGAGCACATGTAGAATTGACTAAAATCCAAGCAGTTGTGCATGGCTATGAAGGGTGTTTTGATTGGATCATTTGAGGTGGGAGGACCCATCCAAAACATGGGCCACACCTTCTGGTGCAGCCCACATGATAGGACATGGAAGAAGGAAGCTTTTGCTTTTGGCTTTGCTCACTCTGGCTGGCAAGTTCATCTGCTCTGCTGCTGAGGCATTCCTTTATTGGTGTTAGAACCTACTTCTTTGAGATTCCAATATAAACTGAAGACAGCAGCTCTCTAGGAATCTTGCACACCTTTAGCACCAGACTGGGACTGCTGAACAGCTGTGACCTTTCCATCTGGAGATAGCCATTGTAGGACTATTCTGACAATAGACTGGAAGCCAATCTAATAAATATCCCCTTTAACATTCTCTCTTTCCTCTCCCTCCCTCCCTCCCTTCCTTCCTTCCTTTTTTCCTTTCTTTCTTCATATTATCAATTCAGTTCCTTTAGAGAAACTGACTAAGAAAGCTAGTATTTGGCAGGTAGAGACAGGAAGATCATAAGTTGAAACTTATCCTAGGCTACTTACTAAGTTCAAGGCCAGCCTGGACTACATAATACCCCCATCTCAAGAAATTATATGCATAATTACACACATAGATATAGATTTAGATTTTGTTTGAAATCATTCCTTCTCAGCTAGTCTTAATATCATCTCTATATATTCTCAAGTGAAGTCAGTCATTTTAACATGGGAAGGCTTTTGTTTGCTTGGTTGGCAGTAACAGAAACCTCAGGAAAATACACTGTGTATATGGGATATACATACCATCTACATTCCATACCACATAGTTACATGCATATTCACACTGTCATACACTCATATGTACACACACATATTCACATGCTTTCAGACTCACACACATTCTCACACACATGTTCTCATACAGTTACACTCACAATATACTCATTTGCTCATATTCATACACAGATATTCACATATAGGCACACTCACATACACTAACATACACAATTTCATTCTCTCACACATACTCACTCATTCAGTCATACATATTCACATAAACACACTTATTCTCACACACCCCTACAGACTCACAGACACACATGCATACTCACACACTTGAAAGTGCACCCACTTTCACACACTCACACTCTCAGACATTCACACTCTCACACACTTACATCCTCACACACGTATACACATTCATACTTATTCATACACCTTCACACAATACACACATTTTATGGGAGATGTCATTCTGTAAATATGTTTCTCTTATTGGTTGATGAATAAAGCACTGTTGGCCAATAGGAAAGGAAGATAGGAGGGACTAGGAGACAAGGAGGAAAGAGGAAGTAGTAGGGAGGGGTCAGCATGTAGAGACTGGAGAGAGCAGAAGGCCAGCCCCACTCTCCGGTAAGAGACCACATGGAAACACTTAGATTAATAGAAATGGGTTAATATTTAAGACAGAGCTAGCCGATAAGAAACTAGTAACTGGCCAACAGAATTATATCAAATACACAGTCTGTGTGTGTTAATTGGGGCTGGCACCACGATGGGTCCAGGCTGGCAGGAAAAACCTACTTGTAACACACATTGATATTTATACACACACACACACACACTGACACTGACAGTCATCCACTAACATACACACTTACACACTCATTCATACATACTTCCCCCATTCAAGAAATGGGGTGTTCACGAGTCCTCTTTTCATGCTGTCCCTGTGTGCTCCATGTGTGCTAGGACAGACTCAGGCTGAATGGGCTCAGCAACACATTTTCTCTAGGCAGCTAAAAGCCTTCTCAGGAAGCCCAGCCCCCCTGCACCTTGTGCTTGCCCACCACATGCAACTCCAGCCTTCTTTCTGACACAAGTCCTCATCTATTTCTCAGCTCATGGAACAAATGATAGGCCCACACCCCTCCTCAGGATTCAACTCCAAGGCTCAGGGAGCCTGATTGTTTGAGTGGTCCATCTGGGGATGGTTTTCCACTGCTGGTCTTGTCCTCCATGGCTAAAGGAAATTCCACTCAAGAAACAGAAAGCTCACAACCCTGTGTGGATCTCTCCAAAGAGGCTCACTGGGACTGGTGGGAGGAGCCACAAGAATCAGGCAAGGGCAGATTGAGGAGAGAAGAGAGCAGAGGAGGTTAGACATGTCCACAGTGGAGGGAGTTCAGCCAGAAGCCTTCCCTGTGCAGAAGGCACCTGCTGTGGCCCTTAGCATCTTAGGAAACTTCTGAAGCCACAAAGACACAGATTATTCCTGGGGCTCCTCAGGCTTCTAAATGAGTTTCTCTCATAAGCTGCATCTTCTGCAAAGCTGGTCTTTTTTGGCATTCAAAGCTCTGGAGGAAAAGGCACTTGGCAGTGAACCAAACATAACCTCCATCTATTTGCTGAGGAACAAGGAATAAATAAATGGACCCAGAGCTATAAATGCATAATGAATAAAATAGCAGCAACAGGCTGACCTCACCAGTTACCTGCTCATTCCAGTGAGAGCCCCTTTCTGTGCCTGTCACCCGCTGTGCATCCAATCAGGATGAGGTCTTTATACAGTGTCAGGTTCCCACCATGTTTGCTGATGACACTTGTAAATTTGGGGAGGACGACTATGTTGGGTTAAAATGTGACTATTAAAATTCTACAATGCAGTTTTCCCTGAGAAATAGCTGCATTTTAGCTGTGGCACAAGAAATGGCTTTGATTAAAAGCTCCCTGAGACACACAAATATTCTGTGATTATGTGCACAGGCTGGGTCCCAGCAAAGAATGGTTTACTCATGGAAAAGAAACTCCCTGTAACAAGTAATCTTGCATGTTTAATCATGGGGGCTTAGAGAAATTTTACTTAGAGGGGCTGCTGAGGTAGCTTAGCTTGTTGCCAAACCTAATAAAAAGAGTTTCATCCCTGGTACCCATATAATGGAAGCAGAGAGCCAACTCCCAAATGTTATTAATTGACTTGCACAGGTGTGCTGTGGTACTGCCTCCTTCCTGATTTAAAAAAACAAAAACAAAGTAAAACAACAACAGCAAAGGGGTGTTGAGATAGATCAATGGGTAAAGGCTCTTGCTCCTGAGCCTGATAGACCAGAGTTTGACTCACATGGCGGAAGGAGATAACCGACTCCCACAAGTCGATCGCTGACCTTCCCACATGTGCTATCTCAGGCATGTGCCTCCCCCTAACATAAATAAATGAATAAATATTAAAATTCTTTAAAAGACTTCACTTGATGTGGATTAATTTCTAGATATTAAAGTTATAGTTATCCACCAGAGCACAATTTTAGATGGAATTTCCTGCAGTGGGGGGGGGTGTCTGTGATTATGATTTCTTTTGATTAAGATGGAGGAAAGAGAATTATTACATTAAATCATGATTTTATTATTACTTTTTGAGATTTTAGTTTTTATCTTATGTG
Source organism: Phodopus roborovskii (assembly GCF_943737965.1). Taxonomy (NCBI): domain Eukaryota; kingdom Metazoa; phylum Chordata; class Mammalia; order Rodentia; family Cricetidae; genus Phodopus; species Phodopus roborovskii. The sequence goes on along the minus strand of NW_026126598.1, from coordinate 4,063,788 downwards.
TATGAGTATTTGCCTGTATGTATATATGTATTTGTGTGTATGTATGTATGTATGCATGTATGTGTACCATGTAAGTGCAATACCCAAAGTGTTCAGAAGAGGGCACTAATTCTCCTGATGCTGGAATTACAGAGAGTTGTGAGCTGCCATGTGGGTGCTGGGACTTGAACTCAGGTCCTCTAGAAGAGCAGCCAATGCTTTTAGTAGGTGATCCACCTCTTTATTTCCTAGACCATGATTACAAAGAATAATGGTTTTCCAGTCTTTTAAGAAGTTCTAGCATGCTGTTCATATTTCATTTCAGGGGACAGAAAGAGACCACACCCTAATCTCACACCACAATTAACTCCAGGCAGATGAAAAGCTACCTGTGAGAAAATACAGCCACACAAATGTAGCCCATTACTATTCCCTTGTGCAGTGAGCCTTCTCAAGGAGCTGCCATATTATTTCTGTAGGAGGAAATAGTGGCTTCAATTAGGGGATGACAATCGACTTGGGTAGTGTATATTTTGGAGTCTTAATCCATATATACGGTAAAGCCTGATATTCTTCATTAAGTCATTACTAAGGATTTTCTTTCTTGGCAATATGTGCTGTCTTAGTTACTGTTCTAGTTCAGTGAAGAGACACCATGAACAAACAAACTTGTGAAAGAAAGCATTTAGTTGGTGCTTGCTTACAGTTTCAGAGAGTCTGTGATTGTCATGCAGGTAGCATTGTTGCCCATGGTGCTAGAGAAGTAACCAAGAACTTACATCTCATCTTCAAGCTGGAGGAAGGCAGAGTAAAACTGGACTTGGTATGAGCACCTGAAACCTCGAAGCCCATCCCCTGTGACACACCTTCTACAAGGCCACACCTCCCAATCCTTCCCAAAGCAATTCCAGCAGCTGGGGATCAAACATGTAAACACGTATGAACCCATGGGGGCAGTTATCATGCGAACACCACACATCCTAAGCTCAAAAGCAGATGTATTTCTGTCTGAGGCAAAATGCTCCACCACACAGGAGGCAATTCACCTTCAGAGCCACATACCCCAAACTTTCAACACTAAGCCTCTGTCATGGTTTGATGTCACCTGTGTGTTTGTGCTTTGAATGTTCAGTTTCTAGGTGGTGGTGTGTTCTTGAAGGCTGTAGAGGCCCAGCTGGTAGAAACAGGACACTGAAATTCGTGTTACCACGTGTCTCTTTTTAATTTGTTTTCTGTTGGCTACTATGTGAAGAGTCTCCTCCACCCCCCTCCTGCCACCATGAGCTCAGCTGTTACATCATGCTGCTGCCTCTGCTGTGGTGGACTGAGGCTCTGTGAGCCCAATTAAACCCCTATTATTTCCACAAAGTTGTTTGTGCCAGGCATTTTGTCATAGCGATGGAACAGTAATTAGCATTACCTATTTGGCCTGTAATTCAGCCCAGTCAATAATGGGACCTCAGTCACGGCTGTTGGCCATGACCTGTATTAGCTTTCAGCTGTCACTGATGGGACCCCGTACTTAGCAGGTCTCCTCCTCCCTGTGGAAGTCCCTGGAGGTTGCAAGTCCATGACCCCAGCTCAACAGTTCACAAGTTTCAGAGTTGATATCCCCAGGAGTCTTTTGGCTTTGTCTCTCTGTTGCAAGATGACTGCAGGGCACTCAGGGTCACCTGCTGAGATTGCTCACAGAGCTAAATGAAGGACACCAGGTGCAAAAGAACACAGAATATAGAAGTGTCCCCAACATACACACTGAGACAGAATACAGAAGGACAATGGTTATATACTTATAGATTCCAAGATCAGGCAACTTAGTTCTGCCCTGACTTGAGAAATCTTTCAGCAGTCTTTAGCAGAGGGTTACAGGGAAGAAGTTACATTACTGACCCAGGCTTTTGGGATCCAGATGAGAATATGTGTGAAGACAAGGAAGCATGTTCCCAGGACACTTCAAAGGCAAACATGAAAATAAACTCTTAAATTAACAGGCAAGTGGATCAGGGAGGGAGAAAAACCAAAACATACCACACAACTGAGAGGCATAGCATTAGGAAGAAGTAGTCATGGTGAACTACTGTAGAGAATCAGGGTAGAGGAGAAATGAAACCCATCCTTGTGACTCACAAGCAGAGCTGGAGAGATGGCTCAGTGGTTAAGATCACTGACTGCTCTTCCAGAGGACCTGGATTTGCTTCCCAGCACCCACATGGCAGCTCACAACATCTGAAGCTCTAGTTCCAGACAACCCAATGCCCTCTTCTGGTCTCTGCAGGTACTGCACTGCACGTACATGGTGCATATACACATATGTAGGCAAATCACTCATGCACATAAAATAAAATAAAAAAACAGCCAGCTAGTCACCTGCATTGCTGGTCAGTGCTTCCATCCACAAACACAGGGAAGATGGTGCCGAGCAAGCTAAGGAAAGGAAAATCTGTTTCATGTTGATAGAGAAAGACGATTCCAACAGCAATCTCAGATATGACAGTTAAGAACAATAATGACTTGTGCGCCGTGACTAATTAATGAAGGAGTCCTCTTGCTCTTGCTTTTAGGAAGATGTGATGTCAGCCAGACTCACATATAAGTGGTGAAAGACAGACACCAACAACATTGAATAGCTGTTGGGATTGTAGTTTTCAGTGCCAATTGGATGTAAGCACATATCCTTAGAGGAGGTCAGTTGTTGGTTCAAAATGATGCTATGTAGAAATGTGACACACAGCATAGAAAAGCACACCTCTCACAAGCCTGAAGCACTTCCAGGATTATGGGCTTCCTTAGAATTCTGTCTTCTTTTATTTGTCAAATATGAACTTCCCTCTTTCAGGTTTTTTTCCCCCTCCCCAGTGGTTCTCATTATTTGTGTTTTTCTCACCTCTATGGGTCAGTCTGAAGGTTCTCAGAAAGCTGTGACTGCCCCCCCACCCCGCCCATTATCGGCATTCCTCTGCTGGACCAGGTATTGCAGTCCAGGAAAGGTGGTGAGCTGATCGGATGGGTGCATTGATTGGTTCCCCATCTCCACATTCATTTTCTGGACCAGCCACTGCATCCCAGGAAAGATGGTGAGCTGACAGGGTGCATGCATTCAGGCTACACGGCTGGTCAGGGCTATGGTCAGACTTACAAGGAAGGTTCTGGAAGGACTTATCTATTATAGTTCACACATTGGGCTTTTGCCATCAGAAGCTTGTTCAAGAAGACTCCCCTGGTCAGCCCCACATACATACAGATACTTATGCATCTTGGGCATATCTATGTCCATCTTAGTTTAGATTTAGGACTTTCAAGCTCTGTCTTCAGGTTAGGATACAGATTTATTCAGGTGGATACTTGTGTGAACTGACCCTCCCTAAAAGCAACCACCAGTACTGGAGAATCCCCAGCCTAGATCAGGACCTCCTGACTGTGAAGAATTGGAATGTCATAGATCCAAAGTCACAATTATCTCAGGCTATTTTTAAACCTTCTTAGGATCTGTTAATTGCCCACCTCCATGCTTGACCTAACATCCATGGCTCTCAGGTATAACCTTTGAACTATATTAAAGTAGGTCCCCTAACTTCCACCAACCAGAAAGTGAGGAAAGTATCAGATAGCACCTGAGATCTATTGACATGAGAGATTTCTCTGCTTTGCTTGCTGTATGTACCCTGCCTGCCTGATAGTTCCACCAATGTTGCTGAAAAATGTGTAGATGACTTTATTTTATTACTATAAAAAGATCACCCTCCTTGTGGAGTGAGGGGGATGGAATGGGAGGAGGGTTGGGGGGCATGGGAAGGGGGGGAGGAAGGGAGAGGGAACTGGGATCAATATGTAAAATACTAAAAAAACAAAACAAAACAACAAACAAACAAAGATCATGAAAGCATTAGCCCTTTGTAACATGGCTCTTTGAACAATCGGTAGCCATGTTCCTGGCACTGATCACTCATATTTGGCACAAAAGTAAACTCATTGTTTTGGAAAAGGAGCTGTGTCTTGTGTTGACAGCTGACATTTGTGGTTGTAGTTGTTCTAATAGGGATAGAGATTTGGGCCACTTGCCTGGCTTAGAGATGTTTGTGTATTCACTTTACAAGAATCAGGGAGCTTTGAGTTTGGTGAGGTAGAAATCATCAGAGATGAGTAGAAATTCTGGCTTACCACTCCCTTTCTCTGAAGTCAGATTCCATCATCATGAGTCCAGGTCCCTTCCGGTTGGAGAGGGTCATCAAGGTAGCATGGGCAGTGTGTGGATATATGATCAGTCTGTGTCAGACAGGAGAATAAACCTAGAACCCTGGGTGACAGGAGAGCTATGGGGGTTTGCTCTGGGGGACCTGTACTAGCTGTGGCTTACTCTGGGGGCAGAGGCTGCATGACCTTGGCTTGCCTATCATTGGAGGACATCCTGCTCCCACTAGTTTGTGTAATGACAGTTATTTAGTGCATGAAGGGGGACGAAAAGCACAAAACCAGTTGTTTACTATTCATTCATTTATTCTTGTGCTAACATTTTTTTTTAAAAAAATTGCTTTAAAATGTGTTTAGTTGTGTGAAACCCACAGGGCATGTGTGTCAATCAGAGGACAACTTATGGTAGTCTCATGTTTTGATTCCATCAAGGGATGGGCCCATAGGTGTGTCAGAGCCCTGAATCCACCCCTTCCCATCTAAATCCCAATACACGCTCCATTGATGACCACTTACCTTTTGATTTGCTTTGAGTCTTCCCAAAGCCTGTCACTTTCCAGCTTAATGTTGCCACAGTAAAGGCAAAGGCAGTAGAGAGAAAGAAGTCTCATGCTGGTTGAATTAAGAGCTGTGCAACTATGGCCAAGTTCCTTAAACCCCAGAGCCTCTGTTCCTAGACCTCCAAACCATAGAGAACATTTTATTATTCTGGTCATTGAGCTGTTAGACTATGAGCCAAGGATGCTGGTGAACATGCTCCGAGTGTCTCCCAGCATGGACCAAGCAGTCAGGAAAAGAGCAATAGTCAGTGTGGGTTTTCTCTTGGGATAGGAATGCATTTTACAGAACTGTGTTTTTCCTCTGTCTGGGTCTCTGTCTGACTCTGGATGTAGCTTACTAGGTTTGTGCAAGGTCAAAGCTAGCATGGGTTTTCATAGCACAGTGCTAAATTGTTTCTTTGGGGAAATGGGCTTGGAAGTGAATGCCATTAGAAAGCCTGTAGTTCACACAGGAAGCCAGAGCACCAGTCCTAACCCATTAATGAACTCATCCTGAAGTTGGAAATTAGAACCTTAATTTTTGTTGTTGTTGTTTTTGCTGCTCTTAGAGTCTCTCTCTCTCTCTCTCTTTCTCTCTCTCTCTCTCTCTCTCTCTCTCTCTCTCTCTCTCTCTCTCTGCATAAAAGATGCTAAGATCTGGGAAAGAACAGACACCTTTGGGTTTTTGCATCTTCTCCGTGATGAGGGGCGGCAGGTGTGGGTTGCTTGCTGAGTCCTCGTTTCCTTGCGCAGTTGGGAAATGCTGACTGGGCTCTAAACCTCTCCGTTGCACATTTTCAGAGTTTGTACTTGAGTGGTTCGTTGCACCTCCAAGTTCAAGTTGAGTGTCAGACATGCCGTTTTAAAACGGTGTTGCTGGGGTGTTTACATAATTGCAGCGTGGCAGGAAGTTGTGGAGATTCACCTGGCTGTGATTAGGACAAGTGACTTCTAATCACAGAGGAAATCATGGCTCCTCCTACAGGTGCACCCTCCCCCATCTGTCTTCCTGCAAGTTTGCTTCTGTAGGTTCTGTCTTTATGTCAGTCAGGGGGGCTCAAGACCAGAGTAGCTGAGGTTGAAGACTAGCAAACCTACACTGCTGATTCTATCTACTTTCTGACTTAGTGAGCTGGGTCTGAGAGCTGAAGACTTAATCCTGGTGCTAGGGTGGCTGAGGCAGCAGGATTGCTATCAGTTTAAGGCCAGGTTGGCTACGTAGCCTCCTTCTGTCTCTGACATTAGTTGCATCCCCTCTGCTGCATCTCTCATTCTCTGCCATGTTACATGCACCATGCATGACTTTCTGCTTCACCATGGGCCCAGAACCAAAGGAAATGAGGGCTGTGAACAGAACCCTCTGAGTCCAGGAACCAAAAGAAATAATTCAACCTGAAATTTTTCCATCCCAGATTATGGTCATGGATATTCAAAAGTGATTCACACACACACACACACACACACACACACACACACACACACACACACACACACACACTGCCTGCCTCAGTTTCCCCTCACAGAAACAAGAGGCTTGATGAACTCAACATCAGGCTTGGGTGCATTATCTTTCAAAATGTTTGACAATTGTTCTCCCAAGAGACAGTCGCAGAAGAAGCACAACATTGGCACAGACAACCTGCCCTCTCGGTCTTGGTAGTGGGGAAGAGAGGCCAGCCATTCCTTAGTTCAGTTTAGAAGTACATAGAAGGCCTGCATTGTTCTACAGTGCTCCGATCAAAACACAGAAACAAAAATCAAACAGCTATCAATGAAAAGGACAAAGCCTGATTTGGGTGATACCTGAGATCCCGGATCACTGGGGAGACCCACGTTCAGAATTAATAGTGCTGGTTCCTGTTAGGAAATCCAACCCAGGGTTTAGACAGTACAAGATGAGAGTAGTTATTTAAACATTATATTACCAGGGGATGTTTGTAATGAGGTGTGTTTGGCCGAACCCGAGGAAATGAACAAACCATAGAGGTATATGATGTTCCTTGCAGAGGGAACTGTTTACAGGTAGGCCACATGTTGCCAGTAAGCCTGGTTTGGAAGCAGTACTGCGGGCAGGGGCAATGGCCACACAGCCTTGTAGAGCAGTGTTAAGAACTCCAGCTTTTCATGGAGAGGGCCAAGCAGCTTGGGAGGCTTTAGGGATGAGGAATAATATCAAGTCTGGTTTATACTGTGTGTGTGTGTGTGTGTGTGTGTGTGTGTGTGTGTGTGTGTGTTCGTGTGTATAGGTGTCCGCATGTGTATAGAGATGAACGAGTAGCCTCAGTTGCCATTCCTCAGGCACCATCCTCCTTGTCTATCAAGATAGAGTCTCTACTGGCCTGGAACTCACCAGACAGGCCAGGCTGACTGACCGGCGATCCCCTAAGAACCTACGTGTCTCTGCCTTCCTAGTACTGGGATGACAAGCACACGCCATCTCACCCAGTTTGCTTTTTGAGTAAACTCTGGGGATTTAACTCTGGTCCTTGTGCTTTTAAGGTAATTGCTTTTTCAACTGCTCTCTCTCTTCAGCTATTCCCCCCCCCCATGATTTATATTCCCCAAACTACCTCCCCCCCATTATTTATATTCCTCAAACTACTGTATCCAACATAGACATGGAAGCCCAGCTATGAGGAGAGACAATGAGTAATTTATCTTCTGTTTTGAGGACTCAACTCACTGTGGATTTCTCAGAGTGAGATGTGTGTGTGGAGACAGAGGTGACTCACCATCATTCTGGGAATGAGGTAACCCAGGTACCACAGTGGCTGCCAGCCCTTTCATCCTAACTTGTCTGCCCCCTGTGACTTTGTCCCCTGTGACAAACATCTACATTCTAAGAGCATTGGAGACTCACAGGAACACAAAAAAAGAAAAGGGGAAAAGAACATACTTTCTCTTTTCCTCCCTTGCCGTCAGCCTGTATTCCAGGTGGGGGCATGTGTGATTAACTCTAGCATTGCTGACCCAGAAATGCCAGCCAGGCTGGGAACTTCTGAAGGCTGATTTCTGGAGAGAGTTTGAAAATATTTGCTACATGTGTACAGTCAAAGCACAGATTTCTCATAATGGAACTTTCCAAAATTATTTCCAAAGTATTTTCCCCTCCAGGAACACCAGATTCAAAAAAAAAAAAAAAAAAAAAAAAAAAAAAAAAAATCCCCTAACAGCTTGGATTCTGGTTCATTTAAAACACACAGTCAGATAACAGCAAGACACAAGTAGCCACTTGCAGAACAAACTGGAAATGATGAGCAGGAAGGGGCAATTTGACAAGAAGTCCCAATGTGACCTTGTAAGGCTCTGTTTTACAAAGGTGGCAGGAAAGAAGGCTAGGCCTTCTATTCTGCTTTTCAGTGATTTCCAGAGCTCCAAGATTCTGTTGTAGTTGGTCATTGTCAAAAACCTTAGCTCTAATCCCGGTCAGACAAGTCTCTCAAATCCAGGGCAGCCTGCGGCACCTCCCACACTCCCTATGTTGAATCCTTTTCTTCTGCTGTGATTTCAGCCCCCACCCTTTTCATGCTTTCACAGGGTAACCATTTGACGCTGGAGAGTAGGTGCCATAAGCATAATGTGTGTCCCACCCCCCACCACAGTGGGTGTCCCTGTCTCTAGTAGTGTGGTATCAACAGAGGCCTTTGGTAGGTGGTTAGGTCACGGGGAGGAACACTCACCAGTGTGATTAATGTATTTGTGAAAGACAACCCAGGAGCCCCCCCCCCCAGGGTGTGAGGTTTCTGTAAACAGATGACCCATGGGACCAGCTCTGTTTTTTTTTTTTTTTTTTTTTTTTTTTTTGGTGTAATCTGTGTTATAAGGAGGCACATACCCTTTGAAAGTCATTAGTTGCTTGGCAGATCTCAAAGAACAACTACATTTCATTTCAGGTGTGAATAAACTTAAATAATTAGAATCACTTCTATAATGGCTGTTTTCTTTTTAAAAAAATCCTTATGGCTATTTTCTGTATTTTAAACTCATTCCCAATCTCCTCTCCCACATCCCTCCATAATCTCCATCCATCTATCCTTCTGTCTATCTTTTTTGTTTCCTGTAAAAATTTCACTTTTACCTTCGCTCACCTTATATGCATATGATTTTATGTGACTATATGAAATCTAGGGACCACAACAGAGAGAAAACATGGTATTTGTCTAAGACTGGCTTGGTTCACTCAGTTTGATTACCTTCGAGTGCTTCCATTTCTTGCAAAAGGTAAGATTTCAATCTTCATGGCCAAATAAAACCCCATTGTGTGTATAAACATTTTTCCATATCCGCTGCTCTGTTGGTGGAGACCTACACTGCTTCCGTATCTCAGCCCTTGTGGGTAGGGCAGCAGACAGTACTGATGTGCAAGCATCCATAACTTAGGGTCCTTGAGGTAAGAATCCACAAGTGGTGCCATGGCATGCTTTTAGTGGTAAAAGATTCTTCTGTCATCCCATAGGTGGAGACGCAGGGTTTCTATAATTTTTATTGACTTGGTTACCTTCATTTACTCAGTTGAGGTGGTGGGAAACCTTTGCAGATTTTAAAATAAATATATAACTTGGCTAAGGGTAGTGCTGCAGCGCATGTGATGGTTAGGACAGATGCTTGTCTATCTGTTCCCTGGGAGGAAAAACAGGTGCCTGAACTGCCACATGCAACCACTAGGAGCCACTGCAGGCCCACCGATATACCCAGTGCTGCACCTGCTGCCTCTGGCTAAGCCACGTGTGTGCCCTGGACCCACTGTGAAGTACAGCTGTGCTCTCCAGCTGTGCAAAGTGAAATAGTTGACACAGCTACCCCCTCCTCGGCCATTCCCAACTTCTGAAACTGTTAACATAATAATACCGATAATGACAGACCTCATGTTGCCTTTTTTTTTTATGTGAGGAAATACTTATATTATCCTTCCTCATAAGCAATTGTAGTGTGTAATTATTGCCTCCTGGAAGGAAGTAGAAAGCTCACACAAGCCACAAGGACATTCCATGACCTAAGACGTGGTCCATCCAGAGGTTCATGAACTGCTGGGGGCTGGGGGAGGGGATGGAGAGTCTACAAGTTGTATGAGAAAGCTCTCACAATTCTGACTTTGGGGTTGTTGCTTCTGCTTTGTAACGATGAATTTCCCTGAGTCAAGAATGCTTCTAAAAGTGGTCCCAGGAAATACATCGATCACCAAGCAAGCCAACCCTGGATGGAAACATTTCTGTGGTCTGCCATTGGCACCCTATCTGGGGTGAATGGATCCTTGCCCCTCCCCCAAGAGAACTCACACATCAGCTGCAGTCACTGCACCTATTTTTATTTTCAGACCCAGAAAACTCACTCATGTGTGAGTCATTAGTCACTAGTCACTTTTCGCTGAGACCGACGTCGTTCATGTGACAGACAAGTGTCAAATTGGAATTTACAAGCTGTGTGAATCACATTGGATGAATCCCGTATTGATCAGCTTAAGTGCCAAGCAAACCCAGACCTTGTGATATACTGAAAAGATGGTGTGGACTGGTTAAAGTTTTCCTGAAGATATGTATGTAACTGTGTAGGTGGCACAATCCTGACTCTGAGTGACAGGTCCCTGCCAAATAAGGGGCCAGCCGGGTGTGTCCTTACCATTCCATCCCCAGATCTCATCCAGAGATCAATCCTGTACAGGAAGTCAGTTATGCAAGGGAGCTGGAGAATCCCTGTATTAACTTGGTGGTGATGGATGGCTTGGGCTAAGTAACATATTGAGGCCCTCTAAGTGAGAACTACCCCGAGCCTTATCACTTCAATATATTTATTTCCCAGAAGCCCTTTCAGTCACTCCAAATTGGGCTATAAAAAATACCTTAGAGTACCACACTGGTGAATGACCATGACCACAACATAGCAAGTTTACAGTGCCTTTGATGTCAGAAACACACAAATTAGAGGCTGGAACTCCCCCCACTCTGTGGCCATTAAGCCTTCCTCTGAGGTGGGATTAACTCTGCATTATCCATTTCATAAGTGATTTTTGATGTGGGGGATGAGAATGAGGGGGGCATTTTGCATTGTGGTAAGCTTGTGTGCATGCTGGGTTGTGAGATATCCCCCAAAGCATGCAGCCTTTCAGGCCCATTAGAAGATTTGATTTTTGAATGGACAAAAGAAACCAAGCCATTTCAATGCTTAATCAGGGAAGCAAATTGATCCTTCCAACTTGTGTCGAATGTTGGACTCATTATGGGATTGTGGCTCAGGCCTTTTCAGTGTCGGTGGTGTTCGCCTGTGCTTGTGACCCATTGGCTGGATGAATGGCAGTTACTGTCTTATTCTGGGAAGGCTAGGCTTTGGCTGACCTCCTAGCTCCTTCAGGCTGGCAGAGCTTCCTAGAAGGTAGCCCAGCTCCAGCCATCAGCTTGAAAATTATCTGTCCCATCTTCAAGGAGGAGTCAAATGCTCCAAACAGGCTTGTTGGCCACTGGCATCAAAATGATACTGTACCAAACACACTTCCGGGGGTCAGCTGGATTCCTGAGCATTTCTGCCCCACTTTCCAGTCTCCCTGGTCCTTGAAAAACCACAGTAGCCAGTGTGGGACCCTCAGGGACACATACCACTTACTTATTGGTTGTTGTCTGAAGAGAGCTGGTCAGTCTTATGTCAGAAAAGACAGAGACCAAAAGTCAGAGAAAGTAAACAAGAATGCCACAATCTGAGGATAGAAAGAATTAAGTTTCCTCTGCTAGGGCCATCAAAGTCTGCAGTCATGGCTCTCTGACAAGATGCCAGGGACCCTCTGGCTATCTTTGTGTGGGCAGTGCATAGCATACGCCATGGTGACACACTACCTCTAAGACTCCAAGACTGAACATTCCATCTCATTTCCTGCCATCCAGGGAGCAACCATTTGGTCGTTACCAAATGGGCTCACACTGGATCATTTCATATTGATTGACATATGTGCCAAGAAAACACAGACTCTGTGATAAAATAAAAAGCCAGGGTGGCCTCCCTGCATTCAGTTGGAAACTTCAGGAAGAACAGCAAGTTTGGAGAGGCACTTGGAGGTGTCCTGAGCTCTATGTAAAAGCCACATACAACCTCCCACCTGTAGGCTTTGGGCCTAGCCCCGTGCCATCTTAGGAGGGCCATGGTGTGGCATGGCTCTCTAGCAGGTAGAAACCAGTTTTAAGGACACATAGACAGTTTGTGTCACAGACTTGGGACAAATACAAAGCTCCGGTGAAGTTCAGACAGCAGTCTTGCCATGCCGACCACCCAAGAGAAGAGAATCTCTACTCTGTAAGTCAGACCTTCAGTGGCAGGAAGCAGGATTGTTACAGACAGTTCTGCACACTAGCTCGGAGAGACTATTTGGGCTCCGACTTCCTATTCTGATCTGGGAATGGGAATGATGGGGAATGGAGACCTGTGCTATGCTCATTTAGGGGCCATGTGAGAAATCTCAAACACCCTGGAGCCCTGGGAGGATGTGAGTGGGAAAGGACAGAAGGAGAGACCAATACAGTGTATATTGGAGCACGGTCACTGGGAAAAATTGAGAATTGTGGGGACTCAACCTAATTGGTTTCATGCAAAATTCCCTTGTTGGTAGCAGAAGGCTCTGCATCCCTCATATCTATGCTGGGCTGCAGGCTCAAGGGGGCGCCACCAGCCTACAATAGCCAGAGCTGCTTCAATAGTTTCCATAGTAGGTGCAGAGTGGAGAGCTACAGGTGACTGCTGACTACCTCAACTTAGTGGAGCTCTTCTGCACCTGTGCTCATACTCAGTCTGTCAGCTGCAAAGTCCAGTATCCTAAGTGCTGGGAAGCACTGCGTGACAGGGGCAGAACCTGCCCCTACCTTCGTAGGCACTCTCTCTGGAGTGCAGTGTGCCTACTGGCTGCTGTCTGCTCACCAAAGAGGCCTCTGACTGACTCATAACCATATCATGAAGTTTGGGAAGCTGTAAAATACAAAAAAGGAAGTGCAGGGGCATGTGGCTGCCCTTTCCAGGGCTCCTTGTGCCAGTTACAATTTAGAATGTCCCATGCTTCTGAAACTGATGGAACTTAATTTCAAAGGAGACATGGCCAAAGGAAGGAGTGTATGTGAAAGCAAAAATATCAATAAGGTGAAAACCGAGTGAATTCCAGCTAGATACTGTATTTTGCATGGAAAGACAAGACTTCTGCATTTTACTTCAATGCACCCCATCCCTGCTGTGGACTGAACCCTCATGCATTCTAGGCAAGCACAGTATTTATCACTGAGCTATGCCGTTTTGAAATGAATACACTGGTGTTGCCCAAAGGATGCTTCATGAGTTTCTCCTTATGTCATTGGAAGGATGGAGAGAGTGTGATTCAGGCTTTTATATTGTGGTATCTAGTGTCTGTAGTGTTTTCCTGCTCAAAATGGCACAAATACATTTGTATTTTTTGTTTGTTTTGTTTTCGAGACAGGGTTTCTCTGCATTGTTTTGCAACCTGTCCTGGAACTCACTCTGTAGACCAGGCTGGCCTTGAACTTGCAGAGATCCACCTGTCTCTGCCTCCCGAGTTCTGGGATTAAAGGCATGAGTCATCAACACCCGGCTCACAAGTACATTTAACAGTGGACATTCACAGGGAGGGGAAACAAAACAAAACACAACAGTAGACATTCACTAGGGGGCATGGGAAACCAGCCTCTTTACAATCTTTACCAGCTCTGGGCCATAGCTGGTATTCTTTTAAACTGACTGGAGAATGCTTTCTTTCTGTGAACCAGCAAGCCTGCTTTGTGTGAACCTTCTCACACTCAGCATGAACAGTGCTATTTAGTCATTGGCAGAACCTGAGTTATAGCCTTGCAGATGAAACACATATTCTTGGAGGAAAGCACGCTTGTGACAGTTGATTTGAGAGTAACAGGCCAGGTGGATCTAATAGGAAGGGTCCCTCTGGCATCAGGCTGCAGCTGAGGACCTGGCAGGCTGCCATGAGTGCCTGCAGGTCTTCCTAAGGAATGGCTGGCTTTCCCATCATTAGCTGTGCTAATTGCCTGCAGAGGAGTGGCCACACGCCTTCCAATAGCTCTATGAAGAGAGTTGGAGGGGGAGTCGTTCTTACCTCTTATTTTAGCCACTCATGATGTTTGTACGGTTTGAATAGAGAAACGATTTGTCCAGATAATTCTGTAATATGATGAAGAAATTCCAGGCAGCAGATAGAAGCTTTTATCTTAAGGACATAGATAGAGAAGCCTGTGCAGTAATATACCTAAAAGAGTCACCTGCTGCTTACCGTTCAAGGAAAAAATGATTTAGAAAAAAACGGAAAGTCATTTTTAATAAAAAATAGAAACCATTAACTTCTAGGAAACGAACTCAAGGATTGTCTTCAAAATAGACTTGGGGCTAGGCAGTGGTGGCACATGCCTTTAATCCCACAACTTGTGTGCAGGGGTGTGGCAAATCTCTGAGTTCTAGGACAGCCAGGGCTATACAGAGAAAACCTGTCTCACAAAACAAACACAAACAATAAAAAAGGACCCAGGTTTGATTCCCAGCACTTACATGTTGGTTTATCACTGTCTATAACTCCAGTTACAGGGGCTTTGGCCTCACCTGGTCTCTATGGGTGCTGTACACACATGGTACATACATGTTGGCAAAGTACTCACATAACATAAAAATAAGTAAATCTTTTTTAAAAATATATTTGAATATATACAACTGGGTCTGCCACTGAGAATAAAGGGGGGGCTTGGTTAGACATTAGGGGGTCACTCACTCAGAGTAATGTATGGCAGGGATGAAGCTTCAGAAAGAAGTGATGCAGAATGATGGCTCTCAGCATACATTCTATCACAGTAGCCTCGGTGTGGCCTGGATTTTATCAGTAAGGCAGCCTGGAGAGCCACCTGCCTCCACCTCATCAGCTTCAGCGATGGGCACAGCAGTAGTTTTAACCAGATTGCCAGCCAAGGCAGGGATGGCTCATGTCAGAGGTTCTTTGCATCATCAACTCTGCAAAGTTTAGAAAATACACACACACACACACACACACACACACACACACACACACACACACAGAGAGAGAGAGAGAGAGAGAGAGAGAGAGAGAGAACTTAAGAACTAAACAAAAGAAATCTAGAAAGACAAAAATTAAGAAAGACACAGCGAACAAAGGGGTAGCTGGCATCCCAAGGATACACAGATAGACTTTACGAGAACAGCCTCCCCTCCCCTCTGGCTGGGGGGGGGGGCTCTGATGGCATTTGGAAGTCAGGAAGCTGAAAACACTAAAAGCCAGGGGCTATTTTTTTGTAGCTCCCTGACATGGGTTGCCCCCTTAGCCAGATTCTGAGTCCTGTAATTATTAATCTTGTCACAGGTTTAGAGTCGCCATGGAGACACACCTATGGGTGTTGCCACAAAGTTGTAACTGAATGTGGATGCTACCAGGGATGGGCTGAGGCCCTGAATGGAATACAAAGAAGAAAGTGAACTGGACACCAGCATCCATCTCTCTCCCTGTTTCCTGACTGCAGATGCCATATGACCAGCTGCCCATGCCCCTGCTGCTGTGCACACTGTCCTGGTTTGGCTTCTATTGTCTAGATAAAACCCAGATTAAGGGTAGCCTTTTAAGTTCATCCCTGAGGGAAGTCAGGGCAGGAACTGACTCAGAACCCCTGGTGAGGTGCTGCTTACTGACTTGCTCACCAGGGCTTTTGCAGTCTGCTTTATACAATCCAGGACCACCTGCCCCAGGACTGGCACTGCCCACAGTAGGCCCTCCCACATCAATCATTAATGAAGACAATACCCACAGGCTTGCCTGTTGTGAGATAGTCCTTCTGTGGCACTGACCACGCCCATTGGGGGGTGGAGCCATGGGCGGAAGTGACCTGTGGAAGGAGGTCTGAGGAAGAGCCAGGAAAAGCTCTTTTGCTGGCCCTTTTGCTACCGGACTCAGATAGGAGAGCATCCGGTGGAACTTGCTGGAGTTCATCTGTCTAGGTTGTAAGTTATTTCTCCCTGAATAAACATCTATTTGGCCTATTTGTTTATCCTGATCCTTATTTAACAGCAATATTTGGTGTCAGAAGCGGGATTAGGATTTTTAGGGGACCTGGCTTTCACCCAGATGGCAGACGTTGCTTCCCTCCCCCACCAACCCCAAAGGGCAGGGTCCCTTGCCTAACCAGGTGGACTCACCACAGCTTTGGGACATTTGCCTCTTCCTTACGGCAGAGGAGATCTTTGCCACCAAAGTGGGCCTGAGAAGGCACTCACTGCTTCTCATTTTTTGCCCATTTCTGCACTGCACTTTGCATTCAAGCAGAGCCATTTGGCACCCACCCTGTTTGTGTGTTTTCCCGCGGTTAGCCCTGCGGTCCCAGCAATTCCAAAAGACTCCTTTTACTCATTTGTATAACAAAATTTCGCTTGCCATAGTTTGTTAAGAGCTATTCTACAAGAACCTGGATCAGACGGGTCCTCTGCGGCTGGATGGTATTTGGTGGTACACCTTCAGGCGTAACTATCACAAGCTGAGATCTACAACTAAAAGCATCAAAGTTCCAGGACAGCAGAATTTCTCCTAAGGAAATTGTAACATCCTTTGCAATTTAAGCTGATATAATATCTGAGATCAATTGTTCCATAACTATGGCAGATAATTTTACAATGCAGGACTTTAGGAATTCTTTTACTTCATATATAGAAGGGATTTTAGCAGAAGAAACTTATGACTGGACCAATATGTACTTTTATTTTGTAATAGCAATGGGTTTCATCATTAACATGATATTCTTAAAGAAATGGTTTGAGATTAGAGCAAACAATAAGGAACTTGTACAAACCATAGGAGACTTAGTAACAAGGATTTGAAACATTGAAAATGATAGAATTCAAAGCATAGAAAGTATAGAAAGAAAGGATCAGAATATTGAAGATGGCATTGGAGAGCTGACAGGTAGAATACAGACTGTGGAACATGAAAATGACCAAGTAAAAAACAGAATTTGTTTCATGTCAGATACCTCAATAACCAGAACTGAAACAATGCAATGCATTAACACGCTAGCAGAAACAGCTCGTTCCTGGTTGGAGGAAGCTACTAATAAGTTTAAAAAACTGGAACATCAGATAGAAAGACTAGATGATAGAATCTCTTCCATGTCTGAGGATAATGGCAAGCTAGCAGATAGAACATTGTTTCTGGAAGGCAGTTTACATGCCATTCAGATAATATCTAAGGATGAGAAGATCTTACAGGAAAACAGAGAAAACCTATCATCAAACAGCCAAAAGACACTGAACATGTAGGTACCTACAGAAGAGAAGACAGCTCTCCAGAAACAATCACTTAATGAAGCGGAATCTGATATATGGTAGAAATATTTAATTCTAGTAAACTATTTCTATACAGAAATCTATTTCTCTCTACTATCTAGTATTCCTGAAGTCCCAATTCATGTAAACCAATGCTGGCTTTGGAGTTGGATTTGGCTTTCCTTCTCCAAATTCAAGCATGTTGTTTAAATTCATGGTTTCTGCCTTAAATCAAGAAGCCAATTGGTATAAGGCAGATGAAAACAATATCTGGCGACTCATTTCTTATATGCAATTTTCTCTCTGAAATCCTAATTTTCTCACATACATTTTAATGCTTATTGTTGCCTTTCCCTTATGCATACCTTAAAACTTAAAAATTTTACTTTAATATTGATGTTTAAGTTTTCCACAAGGAATAATAACAATTCCTAACAGCAGTCATTGAACTCTCCAGAAAGAAGATGGGGCCCCACATCATCGTTTCCACTTGACTCAACCTGATGCATCTGAACTACAAACTTCACCCTAAAACCGGTTTGAGACTGTTTAGCTCAAGACAGCTCCTGACTAGCTAGCTGTAATGGTGCACCTTCTTATTACACCCTGGCCAGAGTTTCAAATAGAACTACAGTCAAGCATTTTCTGCCACACAGTGACTAGCTACATATGTCACAGCCAGTTCTGTTGAGAAATTTGGTTGCTAAAAATTTTCTTCCTACAGGATCCATTGAAGCAATTATCGTCCCATTTCAGCAGGAAGTAACCTTAAGATAACGATGCCCCCTTTCCCTACCCTTGGAATTTTGGGATAATAGTCATCTTCTTTGGGTTGGTTTTAGTTATTTAGGGTTGGGTATGGAAGGTGATGCTTACACTCAGGTTTATCTTTTAGACAGGAATAGGGTACGGTTGGGAAAGGTATGGTTTAGATGGGATATAGGTAGATTAGCCTATTTTCTTGTGAATTTGAGTAAGAATGAGATAGTATTTTACAGCTCACATTGTTATATATTCTCATTTGTGGTAAGCTATATAAAATTAAGTTTATTTTATTATATTGTGTGAAATCTTTCCATTTATGATGTTTTATGCCCATTATTTTTACCATATTCTATGTATGTATACTTTTCTTGTATTCAAGACATTTTGTATATTGATACAATTTGGGATATTTATCGTGCTGCCCTTTATAGTTCTACCTCTTGTCTTGACATTTCTACTGTTCCTCTATTTTAGGGATTTATATGTATATATATATATATATATATATATGTATATAGTTATATTGTTTAAGTATTTATTCCTGCTTTACCCAGGGAAGTTTTAATCAGTTTTTTAGCTAAGTTCCTGAGTATTACAGATTTTATTCACTCATGTTTCTTGTACCTATGATATTAGTCAGATATAGATGCTTAATCTTCAATCACTTCATAGACATGCAGAACATGGCATTTAAATGTTTTAATATTAGTACTCCATTGACATGAGACA
Source organism: Phodopus roborovskii (assembly GCF_943737965.1). Lineage (NCBI taxonomy): Eukaryota > Metazoa > Chordata > Mammalia > Rodentia > Cricetidae > Phodopus > Phodopus roborovskii. The sequence goes on along the minus strand of NW_026126598.1, from coordinate 4,045,288 downwards.
CTGTTGCTCCTGACAGCACCGTGCACTTTCCTGAAAATATGTTGGACACTGTTGTTGCTCCTGCTGGAGTTCATTCTTGCCTCAGCTAATAGCCTGTTGGGCAAAGAATTGCCCCCACCTTGACCACTGATTTGGACATGCAGTCCTATGTGCTTGCAGGAGACAAATATAGAAGACTGCTGGACCTTACCAAGTCAGGGTAAGATAGCCATTCTACCTCCCTGCTGTTGTTGTGGTCTGTCAAGTTCTCTTGTCCTTAGCCAAAACTGGGTGTACCAACATTGCTGTGAGACCTAGGGTGACTGTCCAGGTAGCTTGCTGTTTCTGTCCTTGCTGCACCTTTTGGAAGTTGCCCATCTGCACTTCCTGTCTACCCTAGTATCATTATTTTCCTTCTCAGGTCTTGATGAGGTTGAAGATTAAACTATCACAACTATTATTCTCTCTTCCTAGTTAGATATATTAGGTACTAGACTTACGTTTTCCAGCTTAGGACAACTCTATTGTAAACTCTATTATGCCTTCACCCTAGGACTAGATATGTAGATCATTTTGTTCTCAATTTTCCTTTTCTTAGAGCACACTTGTTATTCACTGTTTTGTATATAGTTTTGTATTAAGCCTAAATCTTTTCTTTAGACTAAAAGGGGAATTGTAGTGAGATAGTCCTTCTGTGGCACTGACCACGCCCATTGGGGGGTGGGGCCATGGGCGGAAGTGACCTGTGAAAGGAGGCCTGAGGAAGAGCCGGGAAAACTCTCTTGCTGGCGGGACTCAGACAGGAGGATGGACAGGAGAGCATCTGGTGGAACTTGCTGGTGTTCATCTGTCTAGGTTGTAAGTTATTTCTCCCTGAATAAACATCTGTTCGGCCTATTTGTTTATCCTGATCCTTATTTAACAGCAATACTTGCCTATGGGCCATTCTGATTGAAACATTTTTTGTCAACTGAACAACAACAACAACAAAACCTAACCAACTCACATGCCTTCCTTGCTTGTATTTGAGAATACTATTTACATTCTCAAACTGGAGCCCAAACAGGCTCTTCCCCGCGAGTTGCTTTTGCCACAGCAGCAAGAGAATTAATACAATCAGTTTTTTACCCACAGAAGTTGATAGACCTGTTGGAATGAGGCTGGGCCTCCTCTCTGAATCCCCATAGGATCTACTTAGTTTTAGGCTCAATGAAGGAGGAGGGCTTGGGCTCAGAATCCTAGCATGGTGTGAGTTCGCCTTAGAGACTCCAGAAGGCATGGGTGGAGAGCCATACCTATTATTTTCTCAATGCAACGTCTTACCCTAACTGATCAATTCCGTGATGCCCAAAGACCAGCAGGGAGCCAGGGTAGAAATCTTCCAGGAACAGGAATTTGGATATCATTTTTGTGATTCTAGAGACACATTCAAGAGATCACTGAGAACACTTTGGCTTATGTTAGAGTCCTGAGCTGTACTTGCCCCAGGACCGCCTGCACCCCGAGTCTTTGAGAAGGCAGGGCAGATGGCCTTTCAACACCTGTTGTGAGAGTGGACATTCATGCAGCTCCCCATGCAGGTTCCCGGGAGTGGGCGGGGTGTCCATTTCCTCCTCTGAGCATTCCCTTCCCATTCGCGCGCACAGAGAGGGCGACACGGAGGCTGGGAGCCCCGCAACCAGGAGGGTGGGACCTACTTTGCGGATTGGGGCTCACAGCTGTCACTCCAGAAGGGTGGGGCTTAAAAAGAGAGCGAGAGGAAAAAAAAAAAGGGGGGGGGTGAGAGAAATTAAGAAGCAACAGCCCCAGTCAGCCCGGGCACGCTGCGCTGGGTGCGCTCGGATGCAGCCGCCCCGGGCCCGCGCCTCCTCGTCCGCGCGCCGCTCGCCCTCCGCCCCGTGCGCCGCGCGTCTCCGGAGCCGGCCGTGCGCGGGGTGCGCGTGGGGAGCCGGGCCGGGCTGGGGTGGAGCCGCAGCACCCCGCAAACTTTGGGCGACGGAACGCGCGCGCGGGAGCCCTGTGGCGCGGGATGGGGGCGGCGAGGCTGCAAGCCCCGGGTCCCCAAGCGCGCCTGGCCACCCTCCCGGGGACCCTCGCGCCCCGGGCCCCGCAGCCTCGCAGTCCCCCTGCCGCCCAGGCGCGCTAGTCCACTCCAGCCGCCCAGCCAGAGCCCCAGGAGCGCTCTTCGCTCTTGGGGACACGGTATCGGAGACCCCCCTTGTGGAGTGAAATTCAATTTACGAGCCAGTTCTCAGTGCGGTCAAAGCACTGAGGTGAACTCGGCCTGCTCTGCGGGACCCCGGAGCCTAAGAGGCCTGGCCATGGACCTGTGGGGACCGGGCTGAGGACGACCCTGCTGCTTGGGTTCCTAGCCAGATGTGTCTTGGCCATCTAGCTCAGTTTCTGTTCTCTGGGAACCTGGCGACATTCCTCCTTCAGCCAGACGACACCACGGAGGAGCTGAGGACCTGCGCTCCGAATCTCCAGGATGTGCCCGTCTGAGATGGGGACGCTGTGGCACCTCTGGTCTCCTGTGCTCATCAGCCTGGCCGCCCTCTTCTCCAAAGGTGAGGACGCTGGGGCTACCTAGACCCTGGGACTTAACTTTGCTGGGAGTATATGTGTGTGTGAATGTGGGCAGCCGGGTGAGGTGTAGGTGTGTGTGTGTGTGTGTGTGTGTGTGTGTGTGTGCGTGCGTGTGCATTTATGTGCATGTATGTGTGTGCAGGAGGCTTGCGGAGCCAAGGTCTGGAGCAGGCCCCTGGCAGCAAGTGATTTCCCTGGAAGTCTTGGTAGGATGTCCTAGGAGAGAGTGCCTAAGCGACAAGGAGAAACAGGGAAGCCTATGTTGCCCTGGACCTGGAAGCTTCCTAGAATTTGGAGTGAACTACGTAACTGGCCCTACCCCTTTGGGAAATAAACCTGAACAGCTCTGCTGTACGGGAATGTCAGCTAGTGTACCGTGGAGCTGCTAAGAACACAAGCTGGCCCCAGTCCCTTTCAGCCCAGGCTCTCCTGGGTCCACCTCCTGCAGCTGCCATGGTAGGGACAATATCTCCGCAGGATGTGCTTCTGTCTGTGTGACCCAAGTTGTCCCAGTGAGGTCCTGACTTGAGGCTGTGAGCAGAGGCAGGAAGCCCCTCCTACCCCCATTTACCTGCTCAGTTACCATGCCTCTTAACTCCCAGCCTGGTACAAGCAATTTGGAAGCTTGGGACAGAGCAATGCCTTACAGAGCAATTGATTTCAGCAGGACACTGTAGTTGGACTCTAGACAGCACTCTCCTGGCTGACCAGGTGGCTTCTATTTGTGGGTTGTTTCCTCCCCTCACACTTTTTTCTATGGGAAAGTCAAGATTCTTTGCAATCTGCCTTGGGCTGGAAAAACCCTGCAAACATATTTTTCTGTGAATATATTTCAGGCTATGTCTCTCTTTGAAACTTCCTAGCCAGTTGACAAAGCACAATCTTTTAATGATATGTTGATTTTGGTTTCTGGCTTTTCTGGTACCTGGGAATCTAATTGCTTTGACTCTTGTGGAGTTTGGCAGATCACTTGCTGGGCTTTTGCATGGGGATGGTTTGAAGAGAAGGGGATTTGGTTTATCTACTCCACTTACTTATTAGGGTCTCAGGTCCACTAATGAGGAGTGAATACCACCCCTACCCCAGGAGCCATGGCTTTGAGGCTGTGGAATATGCTAGAACTCAAAGATGAGGTTGGTGAGAAAGGCAGGCACTGGGTTAAAAAAATCCTGCCTCCAGGACTGTGATGCCACTCCAGCATGGCTGGGGAGGCGTGCTCTATCCTTGTCACTTGGTTTGATAAGAATAGACGTGTCTGTTTTTATTCTGTAATAACAAGGTTTTATTAAGCAAGGTACAGAGTGGCTTTGGACCCCACGATAACAATGGTGTTCCCTCCCTTCCTCCCTTCCTTACTGATTTCTTCATTATGAGCAGCTGTGTTGAAGGCAGCTGCCTTTCCCTGGGTGCTTTTGAACTTGTCTTTAAACAAGAGACTGTATGCCAGGGGACGCAGCCTGTCAATAATGTTAATGTCATGTAACACAGGGTGGACTCTGTGTGTGGACTCTGGAGACACAGCCCGCCTCAGAATGAGGGGAACCTTCAGGCACCTGTGAGTGTGGCTGAGCCCCTGCCAGGTCACTCAGTGCTGGTCCTCAGCTGGGAGGAAAGAGCTTGGTGGGATGGTGAGAGGGCAGATGTGACATAAACCCAAGGACAACCCAGTGTTGTTCCATGTTTTCCTACTTCCCTCTCAACTTGTGGGGCTGCCTGTAAGGTCTTTCTAACAACTTATTTTTATGTGTGCGGGGAGTTTTTGTGTTAGCAAATGAGTGAGTGTGTGTGTGTAGATGCCAATGTGTGTGCACTTGCATGTAGAGAATGGAAGTTGACAGCAGACTTGTCTTCTTTTGATTGGTCTCCATTTTACTTATTGAGGCAGGCATGGTCTCCGACTGAACTGAGAGCGCAGTCATTCTGGCTAGCCTCTCTACCCAACATACTTGGGGATTCCCCCATCTGTGAGTCACATTTCTGGGGTTATAGGTGGCTGCCATGCCTACCTAGCATATACATGGGTGCTAGGGATTAGAACTCAGGCCCTCACCTTTACAAGGCAGACACTTTATCCATAGGGCCATCTCCCTACTCATGTCTGCAGGTTCTAACTTACTTGAAGTCAAGTATAGGCTACACTGGAGAGAATTTCAATCAAGTAAACACATACTCTAAAACGTTTGATTTTTCTGGGACCAAATGAAACATGGAGTTAGTACCAAATATTAAATATTTACTTCATTGTGTTACTATTTTTCCTCAGTAGGAACTCTTGAATACAATAAAAACATGTATTTTCAGGTGCTAATGACCTTGGGTAATCAGCCCAGTGACCTTGGCCTTTATATATGTGTCAGCTTTACGAGTAAATACTGTAAATCTACCCTCACATGGCTCTTTGGAAATTTAAGCAGAGATAAAATGTTCTCTCTTATGTTTCTGTCTCCTTGGGACCTAGGGGGGCCTGATACTAATCACACAATTTGCCATGGACCTTGGTTGTGCTCCCAAACAGCTCTGGAGAATGGCCTAATGTGGTCAGGAAGCTCATGCCTTGTGTTTTTACACCGTAGTCCTAGTTAGAAACTTGATGTGGCTGCCTTCAGATGTGTGAGTACATGGCCCTGAGCTTTTCAAGGGAGGCAGGTATAAGGACACTTAGCTGAGAAGAGGAAAAAAAAATCTGTGGGCAGACTGGAGACAGCCAGAGACTGAGGCAGGTTTTAAACACAATGGCTGGAAAGTTGCCACGTTGGGCCACTTGTCCCCACCTTCTCTTGCGCTAGTCACTGCATTTTGTTCTCTGCCACAAGCCTGTGAGAAGCAGGCACTGATACCCACGATGCTGGGAGAGGACCCTCTGAAATGTTGTGGTGCTTGTGTCTGGGCCATGATGCTGTGTGCTGCCTGCTTCCAGCTGGGCGCATGGGTTGTCCTGGTGCTGGGGAGGAGGTCTTGTCCTGGATTGTCTGCTTCTACATCTGTTTTAGACCAGGACTCTGGGTAGTAGGAGCAGCTTCTGCTGAGGGAAGGTTGAGCTTTGGCAGCCTTGAGTGGTAGAAAGAGAACCTCCATTTAGAGTGATGTCCTATAAAAGAGGTCACTTTTGGAGAATGGGAAACCTAGGAGGAGAGACAGAAAAGGAGTGTGTGTCTATGGATGGGGGTAGGGAGAAAGAAAGAGAGAGGCAAACTGGCTTTATTGCTCATGTTCAAATGTAAAAGTGAGAAGGCCGGGGACTGGAGAGACAGGAAGCTTTCTTTTATTTGAATTAGTGATGTAATGGAATAAGATTTTATTCAAAAATATTTACATGTGGTTAGGTGTGGTACATGCATGTAATCTCCTGAGGCTGAGGCAGGAGGATCATTAAGTAGCAAACCTGGGCTACACAGTAAGAACATGTTTCTAAAACAAAAACAGCCTATACACCTAAGTTTTTAAGAGTTGGAAGGTCTGTTTACATGAGTTCCACTCTTAGAAAGTTCAAGAAGAGGGGCTGAACTATATATTTAAAGATATAATATTATGGAAATATGCATCACTACAATATTTCTAATTCATCCATTTATCATCTATTTAACTTACTATTATTCATCTGTCCATCCGATCCATCCACCCACCCACCCATCCATTCAACAAATATTGAAGAGTACTTTTTAGTGACCTCCCAGACCTATGCAGGAAGTATTTGTGAGTGTTCTGGGGAACCAGGGCTGGGTCTTCACACTGAAGAGTTTGTGGCAGTCATTTCTCTCAAGTTCAAAGTTCCACAAGCCACTTTTTTTTAAAGGGACAGATGTAAACCTTGATGAGTCCACATTTAGCTCCCCCTTTCCTTTTGTCTCGTAGCTTCCTTCACCCTCTTCCTGTTCTAATTCATGACAATAATGTCCCCTGCCCCCTGTAGTAGCACTGTTCACGCCATGCTGGGTGCGGGGACTATGGTAGTGAGAAAGGCTGTACACAGGCTTGGGCTGGCTTCTCAGAGCCCATGGTGGACGGAACAGTGAGAGAAAGCGCACTCAAAGGAACCTGAGGTAGCACTGTGTACTTGGAGGGACAGGGGAGGTGCAGTTACACCAGCATTGGACAGAGTGACTCCCTGGGAGCTTCCTTAAGATGATCGCTGTCAGCCATGGGAAGGACCTGGGCAAAAAGAGATGGGAGTCTGCATGATGGGCTAAAGAAAACTAGTATAGATGGGACAGAAGGAATGATGGAGCTCACATTATTGCTGGAGGGCTAGAGAGGACTGGGTGGGCAGCATCAACTCTCAAAGTCATCCAAATGGATGGGAAACCTTGTGGTCTCTTTTTCATGTGCTGTGTGGGGGCTCAAGTGGTTAAAACAAAGAAACAACAAGCAAACAAACAAGCAAACAAGGCCAGCGAGATGTCTCTGTAGGAAAAGACAGTTACTGCCTGTCGATTGCTGGGAAACACACAGTAGAAGGAGAGAACTGACTCCCATAAGTTGTCCTCTGACTGCTACAAAAAACCATGGCACGTTTATGCCCACACATGCATATATACACATAATAAAAAAATTTAAAAAGCATCCAATATCATCCTCAACTCAACAGTGAGTTGAAAACAAAGCAAACAACAAAAACTATTAGGAAGAAGAGACTAAGGGAGATGAGGATGGATTTTATAGTACAAGTGAATATGAGTGCCCTATGGCTGCTGTAACAAATGGTCCCCAATGTTAAGGATTCGGACAGCAGAAACTCTGGAGGCTGGAAGCCTAGCATCAGGGAACTCGACAAAGCATGCTTCTGGCTCTCACAGATTTTTGTGGCTGCTGGCTATTTTTCTAGATTGCCATGTGGCTCATACCAGGTTGCGTCTATGTTCCTCAGTGCCTCTTCCTTTTCTCTTTATGTTTCCTCCCTTGCAGCATCTCTGCCGCTCCCACCTTAGGCCTCCGTCCTGCGTTGTGTACTATGTGCATGTTTCCCACCTTCCCTTTTGCTAGAGTACATATAGTTGCTTTTATGGCCTGCCAATGACTCATGATTTCATTTACTCTCAGCCTGGTTTTTATCTCCAAACGAGGTTATCAAATGCTCAGGGCCCAGGGATTTGAATGCTTATAATTTTGAGAGGTTGGGACATTCCCCCCCCCCTTCCGGAAGTCCATAGATATGATATTCAAATCCCATTTTGTAGCCCTTCTTAGAAAGTTTAAGTTCCCCTAGGGTAACAAATACATACATACATATATATTTTACTGATGTTGACTTCTCTTTAGTATTTAGCATAGCATTTTGGACATTGTAGAGGGTCAATAAACATTTTTAAGTGTGCTTAAGAGTATAAAATATTGCCAGAAGAACCTTTGCGTGGCAGTAAAAGGCTCAGTGTCTTCTCCAGTAATTCAAAGGGCTACAGGGATACACTGGTCAATAGACATAATGGTTTATTTTTTGAGCAATTATTGATGGCAAGAATCATGCTGAGAGATTTACCTAGGTGATATTTGCAAACTTGCAGACAAACCAATGAGGTTGATGATGCATTTGAGACTCAGAGAAGCTGGGTAACTGGTCCAGGATATGATGAGGGAGAGCCACAGGCTCTAACTCTGATGTCTCCACTCTCCATCAGCTCTGCTCTGTGTTGGGTGTGATTGTATTGCTGAGCTATTTGGCCAGCAAGAGAGGACTTGAGGGTTTAATGCAGAGCCTGTCTCCCTTTAGTATAAGCTCAGAGCCCAGGACATGCTAGGTGTTCAATATGTGTTGGGCAAATTAGTAGAAAGGTACCATGCTGTTTAATTTTCTCATACTTTGTTTTGTCAGTGGCGATCAGGAATAACACCTCATATTGGCTGAGGTCAAGGATTGACTTCCAGGACTGTTGAGGAGGTGATGTGATGGTATGAGATGTATTTGTGGACCATCTAGGATAGCTACTTGAACAGTATGGAGCTGGGGAGATGGCTCAGTCTATCAAGTGCCTACTGTGTAAATAATTAGGTCTCCAGTTTGATCCCCAGCACCCATGTGTGAAAAGAGTGTGGTTGTATGTGCTTGCCTGCCCAGTGCTGGGGAGATGGAGAAGAGTGGGTCCCCTAAGGCTTGCTGTCAGTCAGCCTCACTGAATTGGCGAATCCTGGGCTTCTGGAAGACTGTCTCAGATAACAAGGTAGATAGCATCCTTACCATCCAAAGCAGTCCTCTGGCTTTGAAATGTGTGCACACACACATGCAGGATGTATACATGAACAGCAAACAAAACAGAACAATGCCCCCAAATCCCCAGTGATTTGCAGATGAATATAGAGATGCATGGGTTTATATGTGCAACCACAGCACTTGTACACATGATTTCCTGGGTAACACAAGGTCAACAGGTGGCTGCTACCATTCCAGGATTAAAGCATAGACAATCTTTAGTGAATTCTTTAGAGATACTGACTGGAAGGGGGGAGGAGAGGGAGGAACACATGGAATGAAGACAGATACGTGGTCTTCCTGTTCACAAGAGGTGGGTGTGGGATCCTATGAGCATATGGATTTGTGAGTTGGACTTTGGATGCCAGAATCAAGCTTGGGTGAGCTGTGGAAATAATACTGTGGGGGCTCAAGCAGAAAGAACAGGGAGCCAGCCTGTTATGAAATGAGACCTGAGACTCAGGCTATCTTTATTCAAATTTGTCATTTATTTACAAAATCTGCTGCAGGAAGAAGTAAAGCAGAAGCCACACATCTTAAGTGCTGGGTTTTGTAAACAACAAATATTTTTTTTAAAAAATGTGTGTGCATGTGTGTGTGTCCATGGGCATGAATGCAGTGTCCATAGACATCGGAAGAGGGCACTAGACCTCCTCTCAAACCCCCCCCCCCAACTAGAGTTACAGGTGGCTGTGAACTGTCTGACACGGGTCCTGAGGACTGAATTAAAATCCTCTGCAAGAGTGGCAAGCACTCTCAATCGAGCTGCCTGTCCAGGCCCTTAAATCGTTGGTTTTTAAAGGGGTCTTAAAATAAAAACCCTCTAAAAACAGGATATCCCATACCTGACCTTAGTTCCAGAAATTAAGAATCTATATTGGATGAAGAGCCCCCCCCCCAAAAAAAATTGAAAATAAACACCCCCTCAAAAAAAAAAACAAATAAAAACCTTGAAAGTGAAAACACTCGTGGCAAACATTTGAGGATGGAATCAAGGGTATCTGTTTAGAACAGGAAAGATGGGAGGCACCATGGAAAAAGATAGCTTTTGGAAGAGGGTTCAAACCCCTATTTCACATCTCTCTCTGACCCACGCACAGGCTAGAGGGAGACTCAGATATACAGTCCAGAGGACAGAGTAGCTATAAAGGCTTTTTGTTGTTTTTGTTTTTTTATTTGTTTTTTACTGGTATTGAGTTTTTTTCATGTGGGTGACATTAAATTGTCATGTTTATGGAATTCTGCATCCATCCAGCGTTGGTCACATGCCATTATTTTTTTGTTTGCTTGCTTTCAGCAAAGCCAGTGGGTGGGAATGGGCGGGGGAGGGGAGAGCGATTGGAAGCATTATGTGACAATCTCAGGTCACCACAGCAGTAGAATATTTTGGTTTCAGAGCAGGCCTTCTCTTGTCCTGCCAACCCCTCTGTGTTCCCCGCAGCCCCCTCTTCAGCAGGTGCATGGTGTGGGCAGGTGCACAGCATGACAGCAGGCAGGTGCGCAGCGTGGCAGCTGCAGCCTCTTGCTTCAACCAAAAATTTAGGCTAGAAAACTCAAAATGCCAAAATGCATCGGAAGACAGAAAGTCTGGGGGAACACATATGTTCCCAGGCATGTGGCTTTCTGGCCCCTGTCTACTTTCTTTATTGAGTAAAGATGGTTTTTCCAGGGAAGGAGTAGAAATTTAGAGGACTCAGGGTGTGTGTGTGTGTGTATGTGCGCGCATGTGTGTGCTTTTAAGATAGCGTCCCTTCAAGTCATCATGGTGGAAAGACCTTGGGCGTGTTTCCTAGCCCCAGACTCTTAAAGCAGCAGAGAGAGCAGGTGTTGTGCCAGGAAAGTGGGTGACAACCCCTGGCATGGTGCTAGGCATGGCCAATGGAGGTGCACATGGGTCCTGGGAGGATGAAGATCCAGGTTGGGGAGTCACAGTAGTCTGAGGAGACATTACAATCTCTTCATGCAGCCAGTTGTGGGAATTATGTGGGGCAGACTTGGAAGAGCACTTTGCCCACTTTCATGTGCACAGCCTCTGCCTGGAAGGATGTGCCAGTTTCCAGGGCTGCAGTGTGGGGGGAGGAGGAGGACAGATCAGAGGAGGGCTCCACCAGTGGCTGGAAGTCGCAGGGTCAAGGGTGACTACACAGAAGTCACATTTAGAATCATGTTCTCCATTACTGAGTGTTAGTCACACTTAAAGTGGTCTTCCTACTTACGGGGTGGCCATTTGAGGCAGGCCAAGTACTAGACATCTGACCTTTATTCACTGCTCAAAGACACACCATCACCAGGTCCAGCATCCTACCCATCCTCCAGAGGGGAACCTAGGCACAGGAACTGAAATAATATACCTCGTCCAGGATAGCAAGAAGAGGGATTTTGTTTTTAACTACACTTTTATAAAGATGAATGAGACCATTTAACGAGCTTGTTACTTTTGAATGTCTCCCAGCGAAGGCCTTGGCCCTCTGTGTAGGTTCTGCAGCTGGAGTTCAGGATAGTGACTGAGGGAAAGACTGCTTCCAGGGCTTTGGGAATCCCAGGATCAACTCACAGCCCCAAGGGCACCCTGAAATCCAGTGTAGATTGAGCTCAAATGTGGAGTTTGGGCATGCAGTTTTGATGAAGTTCTTCCAGTGGTCAATGGGAAAAAATTATTCAGATTTTACAGTAATAAAAGTGAAGTGTGGGGTGTTGTGGGACTGTCTAAAGATGCTAAGAAATGACAAAGAGGGAGAGGAGAGTGATGGAGAATGGGGAGGAGGAGGAGTTGAGGGAGGAGAAAAGCGGGAAGAAGAGGGAGAAGGAGGAGAGAGAAATGGGTGGTGACGAAAAAGGAAGCAGGGAGAGGAGGAAGGAAAAAGGAGGGGTATGGGGAAGAGAAGAGAAGAGGGAAATGTGAGGAGGGAAGATGCTTAGGAGCCCTTGGATGACTAAAATCGGATGCTTTTACCATCTGTACAGACTGAGTGCTATAGCTCTCTTCAGCCACTATCTGGATATTTAGGACACACCCATATGGTCCTTTTGATGTAGGGTTGGTCTCTCTTCACCTGTGGCCTCTCAGGGCTGCACTTGCTATAAGCAATTATAGATGCTTGTGCTCTTGCTCTTATTAATAAGACACATCCTTGGTGTTCTTTTGTTTTAAACTCTGCTGTCTTTCTGTCTGCTTATTTCATTCCCTTGCAGTTACTTTGTTTCCCTCTGTATGTCTATGCCGCATGAGTGCAGTGCTCACAGAGGCCAGAAGAGGGCATCTGATCCACCGAAGCTGGAGAGCTAGGCCATTGTGAGCTCTGTGGACATGAGGGTTAGGACTCAAATGCAGGTCCTCTGGAAGAGGCAGTTAAGCTGTCTTAACAGCTAATCATATTTTCAAGGCCCCACAGTTATTTTTATTTATTAATTTTTGTGATAAGCTACTTCAAGTTAATTCAAAATGAGAGATAAAAAGAAGCAGTCTCACTGCGTAATCCTGATGGTTTTGCATTTTTATGTTTTTCTTGCTGGTTGTTTTTCTGAGTTCTTAAGCCATTTATATATAGGACGTACATATAATTTATTTTCAAGTTTTTTTTTTGAGTTGGTATGTTTATATAAGCATGTCCTTACATTTTAAAAATATATCCTGAATATATATAATTTAGTGCCTTACCACAATTTAGGGCTTTCTGCCTTTGCTGGACAATTATGTAATGCAGCTTCTTGCTAACATGTACAGCACAATTTTTGTTCTGTCACTTTCTTGGGTCACTGTAGATTATGTGTGTTGTGAAGTTCTTTCCCGAAAGGCTAAACTCCCACTACCCCCTCCCCAAGCTGTGAGATGGGGAGGCATCTGAATTGCCAAGTGACCCTCAGCTGTGGCCACTGTCAGTTTCTGCCAGTGACCCCTGCTGACTGCTTTGATGTCCTGTGAGTACAGCCTAGACTTGCTCACACAGAGAGCTGTGCCTACAAGTGATGAGGCTCCGTTTCCCTCAGAATGTGGTTCTGAGCTTGGGATTCTGACTTTTGGGGGCAAAAGGGTTGGGAAACAGGGAAGAACCCGGGGTGGAGTTGATGGAGATCTGTTTATAACTGTGTCCCAGTGTCTTTGGGGGAGGGCACTGTGAGCATGCTGCAATTGAGGGTGCCAGTGGGCAGGCTGTAGAAAGAATTTGGCTTCACAGGTATGAGGGGACAAGCTGCATTTACTTGTGGAATAGAACGCCCACTTAGGCAGGCTTCCTTCAGATATCCATGTCAGATACCTAACTCAGTGCCACAGGTCAACATTCTTTCTTGGAATGAGTCTTTCTCCCTGTAGCTTCCATCAAATGTAAGACCCTATCCCTACCCAACCCCGCAGCTACCTAAATACTTGGATAATCTGCCTGTGTTCAGTTGAGAAATCTTCTTGGTTCTAGGTTTTATCACATATAGGGAATCTCACCGGAATCCCAGATTATTCTTGAGGACCAACTGTGAACATGGCAAAGTGGGCTGTGGTTAGATATGATGGTGAAATCACCTTTCAGGAGGTTACAAGTAAGTGGGGGAAACTGAGGCATGGGTGGTCTTCATAGCTTGGTAAGGCTGTATATCACAAGTAGAGAAAAATGGCTTCCTTGTGTGGAAAGGAGGCTGCCATCCTGGGTTCCCCCAAAGACCTTTCTGACCTCCCTCTGCCACCAGTCAGTGGGCCTTGTTCACTGTAGGTCAAGCTTCTAATCAGATGACTGTATAATACAGCCCACTCTGGCAGAAGGCGTCACAGTAGGTTGTGCAGGTTCTTTGGACAGTGGGAGCAGCCTCTGCCACCAGAGACTCCTAACCACGGTGTGCTCTTATTCTGACCTAAAGCCCAGGATTTCTGGTTCACCTGTGACCCTGAGTCTGGACCCTCCACCATAGGATAGGTGTAAACAGAGGCTTTTCTGTCCTGTGAGTCCTGTAGCAACTTTAAAAAATAGTCACTCAGAGGCTTAATGTTAATTAAAAATATTTGACCTATTGCCCAGGCTTATAACTAACTAGCTCTTATAATTTAAACTAATCCATTCTATCAGTCTATATTTTGCCACACGGCTTTGTGGTGCTACCTGTTCTCTAGTACATCTTGCTGCTCCGGTGCCTGGCTGGCATCTCTCTGACTCCACCCTTCTTCTCTCTGAATCTTTGCTTGGATTTCCCACCTGACTCTATCCTGGTCAAAGCAGCTTCTTTATCAACCAATGGTAATAAAACATATCCCGCAGCAGACAGCACTGCTCCTAATCAACAGACACCATCTTTTTGCATTTCTGGTGGAGGCTGACCTCACACAGGGTCAGCGTAGACAGCTGCTCATGAGGACCCACCAGACCAGAGCTCAGGCTTGAGCACTATGGGAATGTCTTACTCATAGGATCCTGGCATTCTGAGCTTGAAGAAGGGGCTCTGACCCTCCTTGTGTCAGAGTTAAGGCTGTAGGAAGAGTTCTTCCCGTTCAAGTGGATTATTGACACAATGTAGCTCTCTGTTGTGGTGACAACATGTCTGAGAGGATCAACTTAGAGAAGAGGGGCTCTTGTGGTGACATGTAGTTTCAGAGTTTAGTCTGTGGCCCTACCTGGCTCTGCTGCCTGTCAACAGTCCATCAAGGTAGAGAACATGTACTAGGGAAAAAGAGGTTCAGTTTGTGGTAGACGGGAGGCAGACAGGCAGAAAGGAAGGGGACAGAGACAAGATGGATATTTCAAGGGCATGTCCCTCTTCCCCCCAAATATTCCTAGTCTCCTATAGTTCCTGTCCCCTCCCATTCAGCTACGACCCCACCAATGCCTTAATCTTCTCATGAGTTCAAAGCCCTTATGATCCAATCACCATCACCACCATTCCTCTGCCCCAGGTTCTACCTCTTATGCCTGTCACCCTGGAGACCAAGCTTTCAATATGCTAGTCTTTGGGGGCATCATTATTAGAGTCCTGATCTCACAGCAGTTGTGATTATCAGCAATGCAAGATCTCAGCAAGAGTGGGCCTCTCAACATCCTGTCAGGGTAAGGAGAAGGTCTCACAAGTTTATCCTCAATCCAGCATTCGGTTCTTACAGCCTTTATAGTTTTCAAACCCCAACAGTCAGCCTCTTCACTAGCTTTTAAAGTTCCAGGAGATTCCATGTTTCAGCCTCAGTAGTGAGTCCCAGTTTTGGAATCTCAGCCTCATGGAGAAATTACTCCATCCTTTGAACGTGTATTTAAATGCAATGTAAGCTTTTGTTTCCAACGACTGTAATTTTTCCAAGTCCTTAATTAGATGTGAAAACTACACGCACAATGCAAATTACTGTGGTGAATAAATATTTGCATTATGCTCCCTTAAAAGCAAGCATCAAAACACACAATTGGCTTGTTTTACAGGCATTCAGTGTTCCGAGACACGAGATCTGTGAAGCTAGAGAATTCTCAGGGAGAGAGAGCAGTTTGAGTAATGTGATTAACATTCTGGGTAGGACTGCATCAACAAGGGGTGTAGTACACTGGGTGGTGGGGGGAGGCAGTGGTTTTGGTGTACAGACTTGTGAATGTAGTTTACGAAGACGCCTGCCTCATCGCACCGAATTCTGTGTATCTATTCCATGAACATGTCTCGCTTGATTTCCCTAATTAGGTGATACGCACTAGGGATCTGGGGCTTGTCTGCAGTTCAGATAAATGTAACATCAAAATGAGCAGGAAAGCCAGTTTAGAAGACACATTGGTGTTATTGATTGCTTAATACTCAAATTTTGAAAAAAAAAAAAAAAGTCTTGCAGTATGCAGTGTGGCCAAAGGTCATGATTACGATCTCTTAGCTTTCCCAGAATGGCTTGGCAGGCCCTTCTTGAGTGTTGTAGCTCACTTTGCCATTTAGAATGTGTAGGGTTATCTCAATTTTGGATAGGAACAGGATGCTATTATTTACTTGTGCATGTCTGTGTGTGTATGTGTGTGTATGTGCATGTGCATGCATGTATACTCTATGGTACACTCTATGGTGGCTATAGTGCTCAGAAGACAATTTCCCATCTATCTGTCTTTGTCTTCCATCTTGTTTTGAGGCAGGGTCTCTCTTGTTTCTGCCACTGCACAGCATACTCCATGATAACTGACTTCTAGGCTTGGGTCTCTGCCTCCCATCTCGATGTGGGAAGGCTGAGGTTACAGATGCATACCACAGCATCCTACTTTTTAACATTGGTCTTAGGTCAGCAGGCTTGCTCAAGCTTTTCCCCACTGAACCTTCTCTTCAACCTCAGTTATTCCTCTGTAATTTAAAAGCCCCTGTGGATGAAACAGATGTAAAACAGATAAGCAACAGGGTAAGGGGTGGGGGGGGGGACCTGTCCAGGGTCAGACCAGCAACAGGCAGACTCTTGTTGGATCTCCTTGAACTCTGTTATGTCAGAGGTGTGATTTTGGATTGACAGGTAGCTTGCTGTCTGTATTTTGGGGTAAGGAGTGGATCTAAAAAGTGTGTGTTTTCCTGCTGTTCTAGAGTTATGAGCATGCTGGCTGGTCTTCCATCCTACATTAGTCCTTCTATAAAGGGTATTCATCTCCAGGTTGGGGAGGGCAGTGGGCTGTATAGGACCACCTCTTAGGGACAGTATATATTCCCTTCATTGCATGATCCCTGGGTGTGGTTGCCGTATGCCCTGTTAAGACAGGGTTTTCTAAGTCCAGTCCCTTTCACAAAGAGAGGAGGTAAATACAGACAAGAGCACCTGGGATCTCGAATCCTGAGTGCATGGTTCAATTCTTGTTCCTGGTTCTGTGCAGAAGTACACTTCCTTTTGATATATTCAGTTTCTTTTTAATTTCATGCATGTGCATATAGTATATGTACAGGATGGTTTTGTGTTGTCAACTTGACACAAGCTATGAGGTCATTAGAGGAAGGAGCCTCAGCTGATAAAATGCCTCCTTGAGATCCAGCTGTAAGGCATTTTTTCATTTAGTGATCAGCGGGGAAGGGCCCAGCCATGGCGGGTGGTGCCCTCCTTGGACTGCTGGTCCCAGGTTCTATAAGAAAGTGGGTTGAGCAAGGCGTGGGAAGCAAGCCAGTAAACAGCTCCCCTCCATGGCCTCTGTATCCTGACCCCCTTCAGTGATGAACAGCAATGCTGAAGTATAAGCCAAATAAACCCTTTCCTCCCCAACTTGCTCTATGGTTATGGTGTTTTGTCACAGCAATATGAATCCCAACTAAGACAATGTATTTTTATCATGTTTACTCTGTTACCTACTCTTGTCTTGTCCCGATGATCACTTTTCACTTTCCATTATCCCCCTTTTGTCCCCCTTCTGCTTTCCTGTCTTTTCTTGGTGATTGTCAGTGTGCGGCGTGAGTACATGTGTGTGTTCCTGCGCGCACAAGTGTGTGTGTGTGTGTGTGTGTGTGTGTGTGTGTTTGATTCAGGGTTTCTCTGTGTAGTCTTGGTTGTCCTGGAACTCACTCTGTAGACCAGGCTGGCCTGGAACTCAGAGATCCACCTGCCTCTGCCTCCTGAGTGCTGGGATTAAAAACATGTGCCACTAGCACCCCGGCTTCTGGTGACTGTCTTAGTTATGGTTTCTATTGCTGTGAAGAGGCATCATGACCACAGCAACTCTTATAAAGGAAACCTTTAATTGGAACTGGCTTACACTTTCAGAGGTTTGGTCCATTATCATGATGGCAGGAAGCATAACAGCATGCAGGCAGACATGGTGATGAAGAGGAAGCTGAGAGTTCTACATCTTGATCCTCAGGCAGCAGAAGCAACTGAGTACCACACTGAGTATAGCTTGAGTGTAGGAGACCTGAAAGCCCATATCCACAGTGACAGGCTTCCTCCAGCAAGGCCTAACCTACTCCAACAAGGCCACATCTCCTATCAGTGCCTATCAGCCCTATGGGCCAAGCATTCAAATACATTATTCTACAGGAACCATTTCTATTCAAACCACCTCAGTGACGCATTGAATTTCATTAATGTTCTTTCAGGGCTATGGGTGAGGGATTATTCCCTGTAACATAGGCAGGTTACCAGGGTCCACACCACTGAAGAAAATCTCCTTCCCCAGCAACCATTGACTGTAGAGTCTTGGGAAAGGGCAGGCCTCCTGAGATCACCCAGGAAACTTCTGGATTTTGCTTCATGATCTGTTTCACTTATACAGGTTGGTTACATGACTATAGACAATGGAAAGCCACTCTTTTTTAGACTATGAAGTCTTTATTAAATTGTATTATGTTTGTGGTTTGATTGTACTGTGATCACCATGTCAACTTACTGAAAGAAATTAATTTATGTGTTTTAATTTTATGTGTATGAGTTTGTCTGCAAATTTAATCTGTACACAATGTATATAGTGCCAGTGGAGAATAGAAAAGGGTGTTGGATCCCCTGGAAGTGGGATTACAGGTGGTTATGAGGCATCCATGTGGGTGCTGGTAATTGAACCCTGGTCCTCTGTAAGAGCAACTAGTGTTCTTAACCCCTGAGCCATCTCTCCAGCCCCCTAATGAAATATTTGAATAATGAGAAGCCTGCAGTGAGAAACAACTTTAAGAAGCTTGAGTAGGATATGCAAGCATAGGTTTTTCTTTTAAAAAGACACAATAGGATAACGGATGCTTGACTGTCAAGGTTAGAAGCATCTTTTGGGTTGGGTAAAACTGTGAGGGAGAAGGCTCCTAAGCATTTTTTGGGGAAATGGAACAATGCAATATTTCTGATTGTTAATGAAGACTTTCTCCTTGATTTTATAATGGATGGTGGTGGGTGTCTGTTATTTATATTCCAATAGATACATTCAAAGGAATGATGTAACTGCTGAACCTTCAAATGTCAAGATTTTTCAATACGCCAGAAACCTCGTCCCTAGCAACTGTTGAAACTCCAATGGGGACGATTAGAAATCACTTTGGAAAAATGCAAGTGGGTGCTGGAGTTTGTGAAGTTTGCTTTTGGGGGATGCTGACAGAACCAGATATAACAGAGAGAATATTGCTCTTAGAGTCTTGGTCTCAGCCTGGCTTACATATTAGAGCCAACAAGTCAGGACATGAGCCCTAATGTGCTTGAGCAAATCCACCTGTGAGGTTTTATTTTTGTTTTTTAATTAGCGTCCGTGTTTAAATGACCTAGTCTATGCTCTTAAAAACTACTTACTTGTTTTATTGATGTTTTGCTTGCAAGCATGTCTGTGTGTGTCAAATCCCCTGGAACTGGAGTTACAGATAGTTGTGAGCTGCTATATGGGTGCTGGGAATTGAACCCAGGTCTTCTAAAAGAGCAGCCAGTGCCCTTAACTACTGAACCATCTCTCCAACCCCACCTGCTGGGTGTGGAAAGCATTTAAAACATGATGAAGGCTGAGAAACAGGAGACAAAGTCATTGAGGAGAACCACCATGAGTGGAATCATTAATGTGTAATGTAGAGCTCTGGCTGCCCACTACAATTGAGTGGTATTTGGAAGGAGTATCGAGTAAATGAAGCATAGTTTGAATGCAATAAAAATTCACATATTGCCTGTGCACTTGCATATGGGCCTGTGCTGTACCTTCATGCACATGTGTGTACATGTTTGTGAAAGCTAGAGGTTGCCGTGGAGTATTTTCCTCAATCACTGTCCACCCTATTTTTTGACAAACGGTTTTTCTTCGACTCTGGAGCTGAGTGATTTGACTATATTGGTCTTCAGTGAACCTCTAGCATTGTCCTGTTTTCCCTGCACCAAGGTTAGAGAGACATGCTGCTGCATCCAGCTTTTCATGTGCCTGCTGGTTATCCAAACCTAGGTCCTCAAGCTCTCAGGGCAAATGTTTAGTAAATTGAACCATCTTTCTGGCCCTAAAATGCACCTTGTATGGATAATTTTTGATAAATGCATGTAGTCTAATAACCACATCATAACCAAAATATGGAACCTTCCATCTTTTCCAGGTGTCTTCTTGTACCAGGCCCCATCCCTTGTCCTCTGGGAATGTCTGCCTTGCCCTGATCATTCTGCTTTTTACAAGATGAAACCTGCTGTGTGCTATCTGCCGAACCCCACTTATTTACCAAGCCTTGTCTCAGTACATCAATGCTCTTGGTATTCCTCCAGGTGGCTGAATGTGAGTGTGGTTCTTCACACTCCTGAGTGGGCTGACTCAAGAGTTTTCTTAGCCCTCCTCGGGATGATGGATGCCTCAGCTATTTCTCATGAAGCTGCTGTATGGTTTTGGCAGGAATATACTTTTTCCTTTCTAAGTCAATACTTAGGGAATAGGATTGTGGGTTATGTAGAGGAACACTGCTGGCTGGTTCACCCTGGCTCAGCCAGTTTCCTTAAACAGCTCAGGTCACCTGCTGGGGAATGGTGCCGCCCACAGTGGGTTGGGCATCCCCACATGAATTAATAATCAAGACATCTTCACAGACATGCTCACAGACCAGTCCGATCTAGACAGTTCTTCAATGGAGGCTTTCTTTTTAAATGACTCCAGGCTGTGTTAAGTTGACAATTAATGCTAACTAGGACATATGGGAAATGTGTTTGACATTAAAGGGACCGCCAAACTGTTTTGCAAACGGCGGGACCATTTGGCATCTCCTGCTGATCTGTGTGCCTGCCAACACTTGTTGTTTGCACCCTGGAATTTTACCATGTCGGGTTTAACATGGGTATTATAGCCCCTTGTGGTATTTTAATTTTTGTTTTCCTAATCACTAATGGGGTGGCACAGGCTTTAGTGTGATCATTTACCATCTGCAGATCTTCTCTGTAGAAATGTCTGTTCAAACCCTCTACTGTTTTAAAAACAGGCAACCAATTTGGGTCATTTTCCTAGGTACTGTTTGTGTATAATACTTTTATTATATGTATGATTTGAAAATAGTTTTCTTTTTTTCCTCCCGACATCTTGTTTAACGTACTCATGGTAGAGTGGATTCCCCCTTTTATTTAAAAAACCTTGTACTCTTTCTTTCTTTGAGAAACGTCCTTTTGTTGCAGTCTCTAGAAGTCACCTTTTGGAAGTTTTGTAGCCACAGTTCACTTTGAGGTTTATGACTCATGTTTGGTTATTGTTTTGTGTTTGGTGAAAAATGGGTCAAGATTTATATATTTTTTTTCTAGAAGAATGATAAATAACTCCAGTGTTGTTTATTGTAAGACTGTTGTTTTTCTCCTTTTAATAGGATTTTTATTTTCAGTCCAGGACTTTTATTTCTTTTTGTACATTAGGCCATGAATTCATATGGGATGGGCTCCAGCAGCTCAGGCTCCTTCCCGTTAGTCCTCACGTGTGCACCACCATGTGGTTACAATCATGCCAGAAGAGTGCATGGGATTCTCTGGAACTGGAGTTGGAGATGTTTGTGAGCCACCATGTGGATCCTGGGAGCCAAAACTAAATCCTCACAAGAACAGCTAGTGCTCTTAAGTGCTGAGCCATCTCTCCAACCCCTTCAAGCTCACTTTGAGTTGACTTTCCTGGTAGACATTTGGCAAAGCTGTCCCTGGCTAATCTGTGAATTCCTTTGCTGCGTACATTTCAGTCTTTACTCTTTTATGGTTGTCCTTCTCTCTCACCTGTTACACTGGCTATGACCTCTAGAGTGACATTAAGTTACAGCCGTCATTCCTTGCCCTGTCCCTAAGGTTGGGCACTCCATTTCATGATATTAGAGCTGATGCTAGTTCTAGATCCTTGTAGATGCTGTTTGTGCGGATAAGGATATTTTGTGCCTCCCTGCTTAGCTAGGAGGCTCCAGGAATCAAGGTGTTCGACATCATAGTGCATGACACTCAGTATCATTAGGACCAATTGTTGCATTAATTGGTTTTTCCAAGTTCTCCTCTGGATATTCCATTGATTTTTGTCTTCAGATATCAACTCAATGTGTAGTCCTGTAGAAACCCAGCTGACTTGTGCTGCTAAATTACTCATATGTTGTTCTAATTAATCCGCTGATGTATAGAGGCATTTTTGTCTTATTTCAGGACAGATGTTTTCTGTCTTTGTGTCATGTGTGAACATGCACATGAGAGAGAGAGAGGTTGTGTGTGCACGTACATATGTGTGAGTGCACACAGAGGCCAGAGATGGACATCTAGTGTCATATTTCATATTGTCCATCTTGTTTTAGGAGGCAGAATTTCCCACTCGATTGGGAACTTACCGATTAGACTCCTATGTCTGACCAGCTAGCCCCAGGGACCCTCCTGTCACCAGTTTCTCAGTGCTGGGGTCACAAGCATGCACTGTCAGGCTGGGCTTTTTATTTTTATTTTTTTTTATAACATGAGTTCCGAGATTGAACTCAGGCCCTGTGCCAGGAAGACAAAGCACGTGACTAATCCCGCTCTGCATTGGCTTTTGGTTCCTGGGTAAAGCTTGTTTCCTGTAGTGAGGCGAGGCTTCCCCCACTCATCACTGTTTGCATTTGGAGTTCATCATTCTTTAAGTGTTTGGTTTGTCTGGTGAAGCCATCTGGGTTTGGCTGGTACCCCACCCCCCAGCATTAAAATTGTAAATTAAATTTCTTTGATCATTCTAGGATGGTTTGAAGGACCTACTTTATAACGGGTGAACTTTGGCAGTTAGTGACTGTTGACAATTTGTCCTCTGTCAACCCAATTGTCAAGTAGATAAGAATCAGCTGTTTGAGCTCTGGCGAGCCTTTTCCTGCCTTCCAGACCTTAGTGATAGGACCTATTTCATTCTTGCCATTTACAATACGTTTCTATCCTCCCTTTCCTTGGTCAGCCTGGCAGGAGTTTATGGATCCTGTCTGTCATTCCAAAGAGCCAGCTTTCTGTTTCTACTGAGTTTTCTTTACTATTATTTTTTTCTTTTGTCACTTTTTTTAATAATTAATTTTTCTATGTGCATCGGTGTGAAGGTGTCAGATCCCCTGGAACTGGGATTATCGACAGTTGTGAGCTGCCATGTGGGTGCTGGGAATTGAATCTAGGACCTTTGGAAGAGCAGCCAGTGCTTTTAACTGCTGAGCCATCTCTCCAGCCCCTCTTTTGTCACTTTTTAATTGATTCTCTGTTCAAATATTATTTTCCTTTCTGGCTTTGAGTTGAAATTTCTCCTCTTAGTTCTTTCCTATGGACACTTACATAATTTATTGAGATTTTTTTTTCTTTTTTCTGTATGGACCTCTACATTGTCCTGTAGACTCTGTTTTAGCTATGTCTCTTGGACTTTGTTATGATTTTATTTCTTGCGATTTGTGCTTATTTCGCAAATGTCTCCTGTGACTTGCTTTTGACTCATATGTAAATGGCTATGGTTTCTACTGAAGTGTTTGAGCACTCCTGGACACCTTCCTGTTGGGTTGCTTATTGCTTATTGAACATGGGTTTTACCCATGCTTTGCAGCCGCCCTCCTGTGGAGCCTTGTTGTATATCCAAGCTCTTCCCATCTTTTAGTTTTTGAAACAGAACCTCACCGAGATGCCCAAGCTGGCCTTGAGCTTGCCATGTGGCCCAGGCAACCCTCACCTTGCTATCACCCCCGCCTCATCCTTCTCACTAGCTAGGGCCAAATACTTTTCTGCTGCAAACTTCTGGTTTGTCCCACATTCTCAGATAGATCGTTTTGTTAGTGAATGCATATCTTTAAGGAGATCTTTCATGACAGGGTCTCACCTTGGGGCCGGGTTGGCCTTGAACTCCCAATCCTTTCTCTGTAGTACCCAGAGTTTTAGAATTACAAATATGTACCGCCCCCAACTGACCTTTTCTGATTACTTTGATATAGGGTCTGTCTTGCTAAACTCTTACTGTGCTCTTGACAAGGATGCCTTTGCTGTTTCCAGGTGGGGTACACTGTGAGTGTTAGGTAGGCTGGGCAGTTCGTAGTATTGTATAACTGTTCTATCCAAAATCACCAAGAGGAGGCTTTTGGCATTTCTAACTATGACTATGGATTTTAATGTTTTTCCTCAGAAGTCTGTGGCCTTTTTGCTGTTAGCTGCATCCCAATTATGCATTCTGGGTGAACAGATTCTTTCATAAGTATGTTATGTATCTTCCCCCTGGTTTTACCACTTATTTGGAAATTTATTGTCATTTTAGTATAAACACTTAAGTTTTAAACTTATAGTTAGGATGGTAGACATTTCCATTTTAGTTAGGTGGCATCCCTGGAATGTGCCTGAGTATGATATGCTGATAAGCTCTACATTCTGACTGGCTGTGTCCTAACAGTTTGCATTTATTGTAATTTGGCTTCAGTTTGGACTGAGAACACTCTTCCTGGTTGCGTGTGTGCTTAATATTAAAAATAAAAATTAGATGCACCTGTTTTATGTGTGTTTTGCCTACCTGTATGCTGTGTACCATGTGCATGCCTGGTGCTCAGGGGGTCAGAAGTGGGTATTGGATCCCATGAAACTGATGCTATTGGTGGTTGTGAAATTGCATGTGGGTACTTGGAATCAAACCCAGATCCTCTTCGAGAGCAGTGAGTACTCCTAACCACAGGGCCATCCCAAATCTCATTTGGGGGATGGCTGGGGATGGGTTTGAAACAGGGTTTCTCTTTGTAACCTTGGCTGTCCTGGAACTTGCTCTGTAGATCAGGCTGCTTTTGAACTCACAGAGACTTGCCCACCTCTGCCTTCGGAGTGCTGGGATTAAAGGCATGTGCCACTACACATTTTTTTTTTTAATTTAAATTTTATTTCATGTGTACAGTTGTTTTGTCTGCATGTGTGTGTGAGTACCATATCCATGCAGGTTCCCCTTCAAGAAGGTGTCAGATCCCCAGGAATTGCAGGTGTAGGTAGTTGTGAAATGTCCCTGTAGGATGCTGAGTGCTTGACTTGAGTCTTCTGCGAGAGTAGCAAGCACTCTTGACCACTGAACCATCTCCAGTACCGTTCATGGGTTTTGAAATGATGGGAGAGCTGATGACTGAACACAGGAGGTGAAGATGATCAGGCATCCACCTCATAGTTGACAGCAACATCTTTAGGATGACAGAACAATGGAGGAGATGCTGTTCCCAGAGGCCAAGCAAGGAACTTCCAAGAGGTGGGGGCTGGGAGGGCTGGAGTAGGAGATACTGCCATGAGTGCAGCGTGAAGTGGGACAGAGCTCTGGCTGTGTCCTCTCCTGCCTTCCCCAGGGCCCTGCAGGTGGCCGCAGCTGGCCTTTGCAGAAGGGAACAGATAAAATGAAGGAGATTCTGTAATCTGTTCATCTCTCAATGGCTA
Organism: Phodopus roborovskii; assembly: GCF_943737965.1. Taxonomy (NCBI): domain Eukaryota; kingdom Metazoa; phylum Chordata; class Mammalia; order Rodentia; family Cricetidae; genus Phodopus; species Phodopus roborovskii. Next base: position 4,020,326 of record NW_026126598.1, on the reverse strand, counting down.
GAGCACAGCTCCCTAATTAAGCAAAGCTAACTTTTATGGTTTTCAATAAAGGACAGGGCTGCCTGGGCCTTAGCAGGGTGTCAGGAGGGCTGTGTAGAATTTGAGGGTCTGAGTCCAAGTGGCCTTCAGGTGGATCCCAATGCAAGTGAGGACCAGCTAGAAATGGTCAAGAGGGTAAACTGAGGTGATTCTTGATATAGTCTTCTGGAAAAAAAAAAGCAAACAAAAAACCCCAAAACAAACCAATGTGTATAGCCCAGCTGAGAAACTAATTTGGAGCAGTGTTCTGAAGCAACCAATAAGACTCTACTGTTTTGCAGCCCCATGTTCCTAGCAGGACTTTTCCACAATGGACAGTAAAAGTCATTTTGATAAAGATGGTCTTTGGCTTCAGTCTTGTCTGATGAACTTTGTGGGTACATGTGATCTTGGTTGTCATGGAGAAACTTCTAGAAAGGGAGGCAGTCTGTAATGCAGATTCTCCACTCTAGTGGCCCCTCTGCACAGTTTCGGTTTTACACCTGGTTGAGTGTGTGTTATTGCAAGCAGTTACTATGGGGATGCTGGAGTGGCTTGCTGTGGTGCGCTTGGAGGACAAGCCACTCACTTCAGTGCCAGTGCAGACCTTGGGGAGTCAGCTTTTAGAAAAGGATCATTGGATCCCAGGCATGGGGCTGCATACCTTTAATCCCAGACTTTTGGACTGGGGAGGGGGCAGAGGTACACCGATCACATCACTGACTTTGAGCTAGCCTGGTCTACATGGCTCCAGGCCAGCCAGGCCCATGTTGTGAGACCCAGTGGGGATGTTGTCAACACAGACAGCTCCATGGGGAGCCTGCAGATGACGCTTTAGCCCCTAGCTGTGCGCACATTTAACAGGTAGCATCAGGCTGCTAGCAGGTTTCTGAGCTTGCTGTTCTGACCCATGGCCACCCCAGCCTCTGTGAGGAGGGGCAAGCAGAGGAATGTCTCATGCCTTTTTCTGTTTTACACATTGGGGATGTTTCTCTGCTGTATTCCTGATGTGGCATGCGTCCCTGCTGTGTGTAGGATTGAAGAATGTGACAAATTAGTCACTTTGCAATCCTCTTGCTCACAGTGTGGCCCTCCACACGTGTTTGGGTTCCAGACTTGCTGTGACTCTCCCTTCTGTCTGCTCTGGGATGGGCTTCATAGCGCCCTGTTCTGTGCTTTGTGTGGCTTGGGGAGATTGTTGTTTCATAACTTACGCTTGTTCTGGGCTTGGATAGGATTTGTTTTCCCTGTTAAAGACACTGATCCCAGCCTCCACCTCAGCTTTCCGTCACAGCATCTTGTTTCCTTGTGGGGAGCCATTCCCCACAGCAGTCGGCCTAGTGAGGTCAGGCTCCGGAGATGCTGGAGAAAGGCAATGGACCATCTTCATGTGCCTGACCACAGTGAGTCAGAGGTTGGCATCTGATCCAATTGGAGCAGAGGGAGGAGACACAGGTTTGTTCCTTTTGCTGGAGACTTTAAAGGTGATAAAGTTGCGTTTTGCGATGACCAGCAGCCGTAAAGCTGATGAAGTCACAGCTGTAGCTGGAGCTCTGTTAGTTGACTGCTTAGCATGCACAAAGCCCCAAGTTCAAGTCTCAGCACCACTTAAATAGTCCGTGGTAGTACGTGCTTGTAATTCTAACACTTGGAAGGTAGAGATAGGCAAAGAGCAGAAATTCAACATCATCTTGGGCTACATAGTGAGTCAGAGGCCAGTCTCGATAATATGAAGCTCTGTTTTAAAAACAAATAAAAAAGATTCACGCTGGGGCTGCAGGTAGCTTCCAGAGAGGCCTTGTATAATGCCAGCCATGCCTGAAGTTTTGGCTTTATTACATAGCTGTTTATCTACAGGAACCAATAAATTGTAAATTTAAGCTCATAAGTTTGCCTCACTTTGTGGTTAGAAGAGTTCTGGCTGATACATCATGAGAGGACCAAGGCAGAGTGAGCCAACTATGTAACCCTTCTGCCACCATCTTCACTCCAGCTCAATTAGGTTCCCAGACAGGGCACAGTGTCTGAGTTCCAGATATGAAGGACTATTCTCCTCCTGCTGGGGCTTTAGTGCATTAAAACACTGGGTGTCCCTGTCCTAAATGGTCGGATCTGGCATCGGGGATGCCACAGATGACATTTGCACCAGCAGGTAATGGCCTGATATGGGATCTATACACACTGCCAGTGTCTCGATTCTTTTGTAGAGTTCAGATGAGCAATCTCAGAGCCTCCCTCGGGGTCCTTCTGCTCATGTGTTTGGCTTCTCCATCTCTTGTTTCTGGAGCTGGTGGTGAATCATTTGCGACCAGGCAGTGCACTTGCCAGCACTCTTAAAGGGAGCCTGGGCATTTTAACCATGCCAAGTATGCAGCCCGAGGATACGTGAACACTCCTGGTCCTTAATGAATGCTGGATGGAAGGATGCTGTGACCTTGATTACTCAGGAACTTGGAACTGCCCAGGCTGGTGAGAACAAAATGGCAGCTGTGGGTCAGATGTTGCCAGTGGGCACGTGGTGCTAGGTCAAGTGTAGGCAGCTTCTATTGCTTTATGAACAGGAGTGTCAGTATTTTCAAATCAAGACAACTGGCATAGATTTGGACCTCCGGTGTCTTTTGAGAATCAGTGGCAGAGCTGGCATCTCCAAGGCTCATCTGGGCCTGGATGGCTTCTGCCTGCTTTAGCGGAAGCCCCTGCCTCACCCACCTTCTGCCAAACAAGGCATCTTTGCTTGTGTGTCATCTGAATAGCAGCCTAGGCCACAAAGCCATGCGTGGGCACCTGTCTTCTCAGCTGCTTGTCGCTGTGTCTCTCCTTGGAGAGAGATAGAGATAGAGAGAGAGAGAGAGAGAGAGAAAGAGAGAGAGAGAATGCACGTGTGCACACGAGTGCATGCATGTGAGTGTGCAGAGAGGTCAGAGGTTGATATCAGCTGTCTTCTTCAATTATTCTGTCCTTTAATTTTTGAAGCAGGGTCTCTCACTGAGACCTGGAGCTCACCAGTTTGGCTAGACTGAGTGGCCAGAGATTCTCAGTGATCCTGCTGTCTGTTTCCCAGAGTTGGGAATTAGAGATGTGCTCTGTTGTGCCCAACTTTATATGTGTGAGTGCTTGGGATAAGAATTCAGGTCTTCATGATTCTGTGTCAAGCGATTTACCAACTGCACCATGCTCCAAGACCCCCTCTCACACTAACCTTAATTATCACCCTCCCATATATGTCTGTGTGTGAGATGGCGGTCACACCAAAGAGGGAGAGAAGCAGAAGTATCTGCAACCCAGCCAGGGATCTGTCCCTGGATGGAACTGTGTTTCACCTGGACCTGGGATGCCAGACTCTACAAGTTTCTGTTGAGTTTCCATTGACTTGAGCAGCAGGTCACATGACCAAGGGCTCAAGAGAACCCTTGACCATATACATAGAGGACACATCATGTCCAGGTCCCTCTTAGCATTCTTTCTCACAGCCCAAGGGCCTGGCTTGGGGACTACAGTATCTCCATTTAGCTGCTCAGCTCTGACCCTGTGTGAAAGCAGCTGGCCCAGACCCATAGGTGGACACATCTTGTCCAATAGCGTGATCATAGACACCGACTTCACATGCTTCCAGGGTCATGAACTAACTTCTAGAGTTTTCAGCTATTTGAAACGGTGAGCATCACTTTTCCTTTGCAGTTGCGGATGCCAAATGTACCAGGCTTTCTTTTGGACTGCCAACCAGCTCCCAAATCATGACACAGAGACTTATTATTAGTGTTGAATGCTTGTACTAGCTTAGGCACATTTCTGGCGAGCTCTTTTAGCTTAAATTAACCTGTTTCTCTTTGTCTACCCTTTGCCTCAGGGCTTATTACCTTTCTTCTGTATATCTTACTTTCACTGCTTCTCTAAGTCTAGCTGGCTGGCGTCTGCCTGGCTTCTTGCCCTGGGTGTGTCCCTCATTCTCCCTTCCTCCTCTTCTCATACCTCTTGTTCTTATTCCTCTCGTTCTCCTCAATCTTAAATTTCTCCTCCTACTTATTCTCTCTGCCTGCAGCCTTCTCTATCCGTCTCCTGCCTAGCTAGCTCTTTATTAAACCAATCAGGAGCCTTAGGCAGGCAAGGTGAAACAAATACAACACATCTTTACATCATTAAACAAATGCAGCATAAACAATGTAACACACCTTTACACAGTTAATGTAACATTCTGCAGCATAAAAAAAATGTAACACATCTTTGCCTAGCTAAAATAGTATTCCACAACAGCCAAGGGGTTGCATGTCGGTGGGATCTAGATATCAGGTGGGATCTGGGCATCAGGACTTCCTAACCCTTGTTCCTTTGTTGCCCTTGTTTTTCTTGAAGTATAATTAATAAAACACAATCCTTAAAGCGTGCATGGGGTCAGATGAATGTGTATATTGGGAAATGATCCCTGCAGCTCACACACCAATCACGTAATAATTATTCTAAAACTTTAATTTTACTTGAGAAATAAAATTATTTCTTCTACAGTTTTTAAAAAAGGTTTGTTTTCATTTTTAATTATATGTGTGTTTTGGATATGCACAGGAGAGTACAGTTACAGTTGCCATGGAAGCCAGAGGTATTAGATTCCCTTGAACTAGAGTTACACACACACACACACACACACACACACATATGCATGTATATACACATATATTTGCACATAAACTCATATACATATGCTCATACCCACATACACATATAAACGTACATACATATACACATATCACACATACATGCACTATTTATATCACACACATAAACATACACACCTGACATGACTGGCTGTGGATGCTGGGAGCCAAGCCCAGGTCCCCTGGAAGAGCATCAAATGCGCTTAACCACTGGGACATCACTCCAACCCTGCAAAAACATTTCTGCATGTGGTTTAGAGGCCAGTGCTTTAGTATATGTGTTCATACCCACTGGTTGAATCAGGCTGATGTGTTTCTCTGCACACATTTATCAATTTGTGTGGTGAATACAACATAAAACTCTGTCTTTTCAGCAAAGCTCTGGTTCAGGCTCCAATATCATGAATGGTGACATCAGGGCTTATTATATGCCCAGAATTCTTTCCTCAGAGAGGGGACGGTTTGTGGCCTGAGAACTGACTCCTGTTCTTTGCAAGTTCCCGGAGCTGGGAAATGGTTCATAAGAGGCAGAAGATGCCATGCTTGCATGCATGTGTGAGTTCTCACAACAGAGAGAAGGGTGGAGATCAGAGCCTGGAAAGGTGTGGGCTTTCCCCAAGATCAGGGCCCTGGATATTTTCATCATGGAAGGAGATGTGCTTCCAAGGCCCCGCCCTCCCTGGAGGACCCTTGGTAATTGGTGGCTGGGGGAGGGGTGTGGCTTTCTTCAGTGGTGTTGCCACCAGCAGTCTGCCTGTTCTCCAAGTCAGCTCAGTTTTAGAATCTTCTATTTCATTAGGCTAGTCGCGATTGTGAACCTTTCGAAAATTTGTCAAAAGCTCAGTGAAGTCAGGTGATTGCAAGTTACGCCTGAGGGAAGCTGTTCTACAGTCACCTGGACACTCAGTCCCTTTGCAAAGTGGGCTGTGAGAGTGGGCAGTAAAGATGCGGGGTGGACCCTCCTTCTGTGTCAGCTTCAGGTCTGACCCTTGACGTGATCCTGCAGAGAGCAGGGATTTGGAGACTCCCCTTTGCTGAGTCCTAACAAATCAGCCCTGAGCCCCCATTGTTTGTGTTTGTAATAACACAGGCGACAGCAGGCTGGCTCTCTTTAATCGCCCATGTTTCTGCCCCATCCAAGTGCAGTAAATCAGCAAAATGGTATGATCAGGGCAATCATCACAACTCTCTCCCTTCTGGTGAGCCATCTTCCCCTCCATTTTGTTAATTATGATGAGAGTAACACATCTGCTCTGCTATAGGCGTCCTCGTCCATCGGGTCTCAGATGTGAGATGCAGAGATTTGAAGACAGTCTTAGCTGTAAATATCTGATGCAATGAGTTGAAGGACCTAGACACATCTCTCCTCCGTGGGCATTGGAGCATGCATGTTTCCTGGCATCCTTCTCCTTTCATACAGGCAGGACCCGGGACTTTTTTTTTTTTTTTTTTTTTAAGATTTATTTTTGTTCTTTTGTCCGGTTTGTTTATGATTGTTTGCCTTCCTGCGTGTGTAAAGTACCGGAGGATGCCAGAAGGGGGCATTGGATTCCCCTAGAACTGAAGTGACAGGTGGTTGGTTATGAGCTGCTATGTGGGTGCTGGGAACTGAGCCCGAGTCCTCTGGAAGAGTAGTCATTGCTCTTAACTGCTCAGCCATCTTTCCTGTCCCCTTCTTAGGTCCTTCAAGAAGTTGAGATTGAGGGTTTTCCTGGGAGAACTGCTCACTCCATTTTCACCGCAGGAGAATGCCTTGGCATTAAACAGTGATTTCTGATTTCCGGAGAAAGCTACTTGGGCCCCTCTCATCCTTCATCGGTGCACACTGAAGTGTGAGCAGCTCCAATGTACCCAAGCCTTGCAAAAACATTTTGTATTAATGACTTTGTAGACGTGGCACCTTATCTGTTCAAGTAGGGACTTCTCACACCCGCCTCATCAATTAACCTGGAGCCTTTAGTTTTGGGTCATACTACATGGAGGAAAGGGTATTTGGGAATAGGGTGCTAAGAGCTGCTTTGCAGATTGTGTTGGGAAAAATATCACACTTCTGGCTTTTTGATGGACACGCCCCAATGCTAACAAGCATCTAGAAAAGCAACACATATCGTATTTATCTTCCTCCTCCCTAGAAAAAAAGAGGCACAGCTGGTCTGCCTGAAGATCTTACAGTGAATTGCTCCTAGTCAGAAGAAAAGTCCTCCACAGCTGCTGTAGTGGGGATCCAGCCAGCTGGGTTCTGCAGGGATCAGTGTGGTGGTGGTGGATGGCGAGTTCCATTTGTAACCAAGAAGTTTGATTGATCAGAAAGTTTACCTCCTGGTGTTGGGGATGCCTGCAACTTCCCACACCTGTTCAAACTGGATTCACTCCTCTGGTGACTTTTCTGTCACCTGCTCAGTCGAGGTACCAAGCCTAGAGTTGGAGTAGACCCCAAGGTCAATGGATTTATTCTCCAATATGGCTGCCACCTTTCAGCAGTGAGTGGAGTTTCCTGCCCCCTGCAGCCCTGCTAGGATTCTAGACGTGTTGTACATTTGGACTTCATTACTGTGACTCCTTTTAGGTTTGGCAACTCCCTAAATGACTCCTAGACTTCACTGGAGTCACACTGTACCTGTGGTTGGGGTCCAATGATAAAGCCACATAGTAGCTTACTACCTTACCCATAACTCCAGTTCCAGGGGATCTGACACCCTTTTCTGACCTCTGGGGTTACCCACACATATGCATGACATACATGCATATACATAAATAAAATTAAATCTTAAAAACATTTAATTATCAAACAAGATCACCAAGGACTTGGCTGTGAAAACAGCTAATCTACACCCTAGAGTGGAGCTCAGATTTATGGCTGATATATATATCTTCCTATAAAGTGGCTTGCCCTTCCCCAGATAGCTAGTTGTCATTTGACCTCTGCCCTTTATGCCTTCTGTCACATGATAGCCAAAGTCTAGGGTACAGCATGGATTAGGGGAAACTGCTGGGCTCTGAGCAGCTGGACAGAGGAACCTTGGGAGATTGGCTCACCCCTGGGCTTCTGAACCCCTTCACTTTCTCACTGTGACTTTTCTTGAGTTTCTCTGGCAGGTGCAAACCTGAAAGAGTGGGTCACCCAGGTAGATGTTGGCATGCATGTAACAGTCTTTGGTGCTGCCCCAGGAAGATTTGACTCCTGCTCATGGCTTCTGGGAGGTTTGGCTAGGGCTTGGGGTGGCCTTTCATTGTGTGTGGGGGCTATGCTCACACGGGCAGAAGTCAGTCTCTCATCAGAAGCGGATGTGAACTTTTATGAGCACTCAAACCTGTTTGCTTGCCACTGGCTCCAAAAACAAGTTTGTATTAAGTGTGCATTTGGAGATTTTTCTTTTCCTCTCAAGTGTGCACAGAACTGTGCGAACACTGCCAACACGTAGGCCCTTCCCATCATCCGCCCAAAGTCCTCTGCCTCTTTCCAATCATCCCATTCCCATGGTGGCTCAGGTAGTCAAAGCTTTACCATCACAGCTTACTTTCCCCTTAGAATCATGTATTTGTTTTTCCATTTTCAACTTTCCCCAGCTTTGTGGCAGTCTAAATGCTGTATTATACCATCTGGGATGTGGTTGGACCAGTGGCCCGGAGTCTTTGGACACTGTAGAATGGCCCATTGTAAAAGACTTATCTGATGAATGCATCCCTTGCTGTATGATCCTTTCTTCACTTTGTTTTTCTTGACGAAAATTCTGAAGGCTGACTCTTCACAAACTTCTACAATAGAATCTGGTATCATATACCATGGTCCCCAAGGTGCACAGGAGACGTCTGGAAATAAATTAGCCTATTACTGAGATGCTGAACTTTTGGACCAGAATCTCCCATTCTCCCATACACCAGCTGCTGGCAGATGGTGTTATACTTGCATGGTAACAGAGGGGAAGAGCTGGGAGCCTGGCCTGTCATGGGGGAAGCCATAAGCCAACTGATGATGGCAGATTCAATGCTGTGCTCCATGGGAAGGTGGGTGTTGCTTTGGCCTTTCCAGGAGAATCTGGTTCTCATCTGGGACCCACAACATTGACTGTTCTGTAGCCTGAATGCTCTTTCAGCCATGGCTCACAACCATCCTTTCCTGTTTGGTCAGAGTCACAACATTGCCCTCCATGTTCCCATCTCCTTGGAAACCAACCCCGTAAGACCAATCTGAGTTACATCTGTGAGTTACACAATTATGACAGCCTTCATGTGACAGCTTGCATGTGTCAGGCAAGTCCATCTCCATTCCCAAGTCCACGTTTCTTGGTGGTTCTCCAAATGGACTGGTGAGTGGCTGCAAATTCCCACATCCATCCAGGATTGAACACGTCCATGCTGTACCCACTGCAAAGGAAGCCCCAGCCCCTCAGCTTAGCCCCATCACCCTGTGTGTTCTGCAGCTCACCAACATTCTGTTTTTCCCTCTTCCACCTAAGCTCATCTGTGTGCGGAGCCGTGGCTGGTCTGACTCCCCATGTGTCCTCAGTATACTAAAGTGGAGTCGTTTTATTTTAAACAGCAAGCAGAGTGCCTTTGAATCAGACTCTGTCCCTCACTTGAGTCCCTTTGATGGAATTCAGATAAACGGCTTAGTGCTAGCATACCCTCCATTAGATTTATTTCTAAATTCTTTTAGGGATGTCAGCGTGTGATCAAGGGAATGCGTGCTCTGTCCGAGGGCACCTGCTATTCAATGCCAAGCACTTGTCCCCTGGTATGGTAGGAAATATTGTGTTCCTAGAACCTCATGTTTTCTTAGAGACAGGCAGGCTACAGCCTGATTTTTATGTAAAAGTCTCCAATACTTAAAATACATACAGACATACAGACAGCTAATTCACTGCAAGGAGAAGGTACTGTCTTAGTTTTTTTTTTTTTTCTTTTGTAACTTTTAGATTGTAGTGCTTACAATGCCAGATGCTGGATAGCAAAAATCAATGTAAAACAGATTTGGTGCCCAGTGAGACCCTCCTCCTGGCTCACTAATGGTGAATTCATACTGTATCCTCATATGGTAAAAGAGTTTGAGATGAATTCTGGTTTTCTTTTATAAAAATACTGTTATGTTAGAATATGAAATGTCCCCAGAGACTCATGTATTTGAGTCTTGGTCCCCATTTGGTAGCACCTTTTTTTTGGGTGGATTTTTGTTGAACAAAGTGGATCACTGAGGGGGTAGATCATAAAGCTTTTAGCCTGTATTTGATTCTGGGCCAGGTGGTAGAAACATGTTTGCTCTTTAAAATTATGTGCATATTGCATTTGTGTGTATTTGTGTATGGGTATTTGCACACGAGTGCATTGCCTGTGGAGGCCAGAAGAGGGGGTCAGAGTCCCTGGAGCTGGGGTTATGGTTGGTTGTGAGCCACCCACTGTGGGTTCTGAGAACAGAACGTGTGTTCTTTACAAGCTAAGTTACATGATCCTAACCACTGAGTCACCTCTCCAGACCTGAAAATCAGGACTTTTGGAAAAGGGGACCTTTCATGTGTTAGACAGACAGTTTAACCACTACATTATGGAAACCTACTACTTAAAAAAATGCTTAAAAATTGAAAATATGATCATGGCTTCTTTTTCTGGAAAGAAAATTATGTGTACTTTCACTTTCAGTGTCCAAACACAAAGTCTTACTCAAGCAGAGCCATTTCCCTGCTCTGACACTTTGAGCTGTTTTCCTCTGAACCGGAAGAGTTGAATAGCTGTGACAAATACCAAGGGGCTTACAAAACCTCACTCATATCGCCTTTCTGGAATGTGAATGTCTCTTCTGGAATTTTGCACTGCACAACACACACAGCCGAGAAGAAGCAATACTACAGATGAATGTGAGTAAGAGGGGAACCTGTGTGCGCGCGCCACACACACACACACACACACACACACACACACACCCCTAATCGTTGACGTTCAGCTGTGTCTAATTTTTCACTCTCACAAAGGCCTCAGTCACCATTGTCAAGCTCATACACAGCCATTTTGCAGTGACTAAAGTCACAATTATCTCCCACTGAGAGCAGTGTTAATGCTGCCATGTGTACAATTTAATGAACAATGTGGCGACTTGTGGTAAATGAACAATTTTTCAATTTAGTGTTTATGATGGCTGCCGGAGAGAAGAAATTCTGTTTTTACTGGTTGAAAAAAAAAAAAGTTCATAATGAGTCAGAAGGTTTTAAAATTCTAAACATGAAAAGCAAATCAAGTAATTTTCAAATAAATTGAGAAACTATTCAACATGGGGGAGAGCTTTTGCTAGGCTTGGATTAGGGATACATACAAATCTGCCATGGCTGATGTTCCAGGACTTTCCTATGCTCACTTTGGGCTCAGTATTTGGCTAGGAACTTTAGACTGTGTTCTCAGAAAGGCAGCTTCACCTGCAAGGCCAACGTCAGCTCCAGCATCCCCTTTACTCCCTCCCTTAGCTGGGTGAATGCCCATCACTTCTAGGAAAGGTGACTTTGTTTCCTGTGGGATCTTCTAGAACCAATAAAAATGAACAGTGGGACGGGGGATGTGGCCGACTTGTCAGGGAGCTCACCTAGCATGCCCAGAGACCTAGGTTCGATTCCCAGCACCTCAAAAACTGAGTGTAGTGGTGTGCTTTTCTTTTTTTAGTTGTTGCTGCCTTTTGAGCTATTGCTATGCTAGTCAGCAACTGCAATTCTGCTGCTACCAGTAGTGGCTAGACTGAATGAGCTGAAGCCTGAGGGAATTCTGTTCCCTCAGGCACCAACTCTTTCAAAACTGCTAAGGAAACTTATTTAAATCTCTGTCCCATTAGAAGACTCAAGATTCAAAGGTTTTTGTTTTGGTTTTTCAAGACAGGGCTTCTCTTTGTTGCCTTGGCTGTCCTCGAACTCGCTTTGTAGAACAGGCTGGCCTCAAACTCACACAGATCCACCTGCCTCTGCTTCTGCCCAGATTAAAGGCATGTGCCATCACCACCTGGCAAAACAGACATGCTGGATAGTAAGCGCTCACCTCCAGGAGTCTCCCAAGCGCTCCTCAAGCTCTTTCCTGCCCCTCCTTATAAACCCTTCTCCACCTGGCTCCTCCCTACAACTTCCTATCAGCTAATTGCTGCGACCCAGCCTCCTGACTACGGCTGGTGAATTTTATTTAACCAAACACATCTTTGCATCATTAAACAAATGTCCCTGAGCATAAACAAAAGTAACACACCTTAAAATAATCTACAGCAGTGGTGCATGTCTATAATCCGGCACTCAGGAGGTAGAAGCTTTGGGATCAGAAGCTCAAGGTCACCCCTTAGCTACATAGTGTGGGGACAGTAGCAGCAGGTGTTTCTGCTCCACCTGTACCCCTTTCAATGTCCCATCTTTGCTTGGCGAGTTGTTCTGTGAGCTTTAAAGAACATGGCTGGCACTCCACCTGCAGAGGACAAAGTCAGGGTAGAGTTGCTAGGGTCATGTTAGAGTATCTTCTATGAAGACTCCTTGCCTGCTGTCTGGGTCACATGTGCACTCTCTCCCCTATCCCAAGACATGTGCTCTACTGTAGCAAGAGTTCAAATAGGCCTTAATAATAGCAGGGGTAAATGTTGAAAGATCAGAGAGACAGAAGGAGGAGCAAGGCACAGCCACCTTACCCCCCTAACTTTCCAGCTGAGAAGAGAGTGAGCGCCTTTCTCCTCCCGCCTGTATTCCTCTCTCTCTTCCCAGCCATCTTACTTCCTGTCTGTCTGTACAGACCGCCAGATGCCTATGTTAGCTAGTGGCTAGCTCCACCCTCTGATCTTAAGGCAAGCTTTATTTAGAGTACAAACAAGATATGGTCACACTGTACCACTGTTAACCTGAGTAGAAAAAGGCAGGCATTAGACTGTGGTCATCAGCCCCTTGGCTCTCACACCAGCTGCCCTAGGAGTTCATTCTGGAGGGTCACAGTTTTCATTCCTATGGCTATATATGGGAGTTTGGAGTTTTGGCAGTGCCCCCTATCAGGAGGAGGCAGAGGCCACTGTTATAAAGCTGAGCTCTTTTTTTTCTCATGCTACTGTTGAGACCTGTTTGGCAAGGTAGGTAGGCATCAATGGTGGGAAACCGTGGGCTTGGTTGGGTGCTTATATAGCCAAGGTCCCTGACTCAGTTTCCTTACTGCATATCATGGTACACTAATATAGATTAAATCCAGGTGTAATGACATGTATGAGTTGCCTCTCAGTGTGTCTGGCATACGGTTTGGCCACTCCCTGCCAGCTGTCCCTCAGCTGCTGCTTCCTCCTCCTCTACTTCTTCCTCTCCCTCCTCCTAATTCTTTAGATTTATTTATTATGTGTACATTGTTCTGCCTGCATGTCTGCCTGCAGCCCATAAGAGGGCACCAGATCTCATTACAGATAGTTATGAGCCACCATGTGGTTGCTGGGAATTGAACCGAGGACCTCTAGAAGAGCATCCAGTGCTCTTAACCTCTGAACTGTCTCTCCAGCCCTTGTCCCTCAGCAGCTTATGATAAATGACCCGGGCATTTTAGGTGATGCAGACACTTCTTGCCAGTGGAGGTTATCATCTGTCTTTAGAGTGTCCCCTGAAGGCATGGTTCATTGATGCCGATGTTATTTTGGGAAGTCATGCACACTTAGGAGATGGGACACAGCTGAAAGAGGCAGGTCAGTTGGAGATGTGACTTGGGAATTTGTGCCCAGTCCTAGTCTCTGTCTTAACTCTCGGATTCCTACCCACCACCAGGTGAGCAGCTTCCTTCACCATGTGCTTTCTCTGTCATGCACATCAGACAGAGCCACCAGGGCCACAGTAGGCTCTCCTAAATCATGAGCAAGTTAAATCCTTCCCTTCTTAAAGATGTTTCCTGGAAGGCATTTGGCTACAGCTGTGTGAAGGTTAGTGACTCAGTGCTCTGAGTCACTAGGGACTGGATGTGAGGTATTCATCATGGGTAACTGCCTCCACAGAGCTGCCCCTTCCAGGGTTCAAACCCAGTCACCACACATTTAATTAGGGGCTTTGCTTTTCTGTGGCTTCAAAGCCAATGGCCTCCCCAAGGCTTCTATTTCTCTCTTCAGGTAGATGACTCAAACTCAAATTTGCCTTTTTCCTAGAAAAAAAACAGAGATATGATTGCTTGTATTTGTTTAGTATCATTGGTAAGAAATTGTTCCTTTTCTGAAAGATAATGTTTGGAAAAACTACACACATATATAAAACAATAAAAGAATGGAATGTGTCTGGGTTGAAACTATGGTAACTGGTTAGATATAACCACGTCTCTGTGATGGCCTTGGGGTCCTGGCCTGTGAAGTGTGTAACGGCTCAGTCAGTAGATTGTTTACCTTGAAGTGTGAAGGCCTGAGTTTGAGCTCTAGATCCCAGATAAAAATGCTGGCTATGATGGTGGACTCTAATAATCCCAGTGTTGGGGAGACAGATGGACCCCTGGAGCCTACTGACTAGCCATCCTAGTCTACTTGGGGAGGTAAAGGTCAGTGAGAGACGCTGTGTCAAAAGAAATTCCAGATAGTACTTGAGCAAAACTGATATTTTCCTCAGGGCTCTACATACATGTACACACACACACACACACACACACACACACACACACACACACACACAAAAGTCCATGTGATGTATAGCCTGGATTTTCTGGGAGCCTGGTGGGCCTTGTGGTGGCTTTATAAACTCTTATTATCTTTGCAAATTGTGTAGAGCAGTTCTTTTGTGGAGCAATTGCTTTTTAATTACTGGGTCCATACTCCATTCTGGGTGGGGGATGTAGTGTCAGCCCCAATGATGATTTATAATTATGGGAGAGGCGGGAATGGGAAGTACCTGGCTGGCAGCCAATGGAGAGGGTGTTAACAGGAAACTTGAGAGTGGAGAGGCAGGTGAGTGCTGAGTAAGAATTCACTTCTCCATGCATGCCATGCCTCACCTTAGGGACATGGTGACACACACTCTGAAAGAATTTGGCCCCAATCTTCAGACTTGAGAACCTTAAGAGGCAATTGCTTCTTAGCAAGGATTGAAATGGCCCCTCAAAATTAGTTTTAGTCTTTGCGTTCCATCTCGAGACATTTGAGAAACTGAAGTGATCAATTAAAGAGATAAAGCCCAATGAAAAGCCAGATAAATTCAGAGTCCCTGAAAATAAGATATTTAATCTCTAATGAGCATTCTCTGTGTCCACCTGGTGTATAGTAGCTTGGACTAAGAGGTTGTAGATGGTGTTAACTTTAGTTTTTTAAGTTTTAATTTTTAAATTATATAATCTCCTCTGCATATGTTCACCGCATGCATGCAGTGCCCACAGTTACCAGAAGAGGGCATCAGATCTTCTGGCACTGGAGTTAACAGGTGGTTGGAAATGATTCATGGGGGGGAACTGAACTCAGGTCCTCAGTCTTAACCACTGAACCATTTCTCCAGACCCTGCCTTACCCTCTAAGATTCTTTCCTACTATAAACAAAACAAAACAAAAATAGCCTTCTGATGTTAGTATCTTATTACTAGAACAAGCTCATCACAAAGCCCACCATTTTTTTTTCTTTCAAAGACTAAGCTACAGAACTTACATCCCAGACACATTTCCTGTGCTTAATCAGTATTAGTCACTTGTGTGTCCTCCCTCCTGCAGATTTTTATGAAGATGCTCCAGGGGTCACTTATGAGTGAAACCTTAATGCAGTTTCTGTGATAATTTGTTCATTGGAACCATTAGGGAGTTATCTTAGAGTGTTTCCCATGTCAAATATGAAAGAGAAGCCAGAGTTCATAGGGAGACTCCTGCAGAAATAGATAGCTCCAAGAGATGGTGATTCGTGGGTCTGTCGTTTGTTGTGTTAGTTATTTCTCATTGTCAAGAAGCAACTTAAGGGAGGAAGGGTTTGCTTTGACTCGGAATTTGAAGGGATGTAGTTCATCATAGAGGGGGAGACACAGGATACAGGGGATTCCTTGGTGCCATGGGTGTGCAGATGAGATGCCTCCTTGATGCCCATCTGTATAGACAGGAACAGGCAGAATGAATGAGGAGACAGTAGGCAGGAAGTTGGGAAGGTTATAGGATCTCAAAATTCTACCCCTAGGGACCCACTTCCTCTAGTGGGGTCCCACCTCCAAATGGTTCTACAACCTTCTGAAATAGTGCTACAACCTGGAGACCAAATGTTTATACATGAGCATGTGGGGGAGAGTTCACATTCAAATCACAACAGTTGCCCTCATGGAAAAAAGATTGGTCCATGAACTGACTGTTGAAAGTCATTTGTTATTTATTGAAGATGGTTCATTTGGATCAGAAACATCTAATTTCATGTATTACTTTAAAATACACACACACACACACACACACACACACACACACACACACACACACACACTAATTTAGTTGAAGCACCTGAGAGAGTCTCCGTGATGGAGTGTCTACATTGGGTTGTGCTGTGGGCATGTGTGTGTGGGCATTATCTTGTTTATTTATGTGGGAAGACCAAGCCTACTGTGGGTGCCACCATTGCCTAGGTAGGAGTTTTTGTTTTTTTTTTTTAAAAGATTTATATATTATGTATAGTGTTCTGCCTGCATGTATGTCTACACACTAGGAGAGGGCGCCAGACTTCATTATAGATGGTTGCGAGCCACCATGTGGTTGCTGGGAATTGAATTCAGGACCTTTGGAAGAGCAGCTAGAGCTCTTAACTTCTGAGCCATCTCTCCAGCCCTGTTCTAGGCAGGAATCTTGAACTATGGAAGAGTAATTGAGCTGAGTGCAAGCAAGCAAGCAAGCAAGCAAGCAAGCAAGCATGCATGCATTTGTGTCCCAAGGAACTCCTATTGTGATTGCCCCTCAGTGATGGACTGTGACTCTAGCAGCAACAATTTTTTTCTTCTCTAAGTTGCTTTTTGACAGAGTATTTTATCACAGCAACAGAGATGGAACTAGAATAGCCACCATTTGTTTCAGGCCAACATGTAACATGTCGCTTGTGACCATACAGGTGTCACATTCTCTGTTGTTTGGAGCAATCTCTCACACAGCCTATCACCACACAAGAGTCAAGTTTAAGCTCCTCAGAAGGAAGGTAAAAGCTATGCCTGAACTACCAGCTCCAGAACATATTTCCTTTATGGGCATTATTTTCAGTATGCATGCATTTCAATGTTGTGTTGATTTTTCCTTGGTTCATTTACATATGTTTTCCTTCTTAGATATTGAGATGACATGAATGCAGGAGGTAACTGGCCTCCTCAATTCTTCATGACCCGAGAGGTGAATTTGAACTTATTTGGAGCACAGGAAGCCAGCAACTCTGATGTTTCCAGCAATTGCTAGAGTCTCAGATTGGCTCTCTTTGCTCAGTTCTGCATGGCAGGTGAAGGTGCTGGGTGGTGACCCAGCATAGTAGCCACGTGGCTTAAAACCACCCTGTCCTGCAAATTAGATGACACTAACACACCGTTCACCTGTCTTTGATGGATGGTGTGAATGTGACTCCTTCACTTACTTACTCATAGCAAGTGTCGTAACTCAGATTCCCATTGCTATTGGTTGTTTAAGGATGCATCCAGTCTCTCCTTAATGAACCTTGGGCAATAGAAAGGAGCTGTCATGGTTATGTTGGGACACCAAGCATGAATTTCATCACTGAAGCCTAAGACAGTTGTTTGTACATTTGGGGTAGGGGTGATTTTCCTCAAGACAAAATTACTGCTTTAGTACTGATGAACTCATCTGTTTGCCCCTGCCTCCTCCTGCTGTTCTCTTTCTGTCTGTACTTCGCTGCAACTTCATCTATTAAAAAGAAGGGTCTGAGGGCAAAAGTTTGAGAAAGAGTTGAAATCAAAATCCCAACTAACATTAACATTTCCATGCACTTCATTATTACCATATCGGAGGGGAGGGCACACAACAGTAAAATTAACCAAGTCTCAGCTGAAGTTCATGGCTTTGAGGAAAAAGTTTTCTCTGAGGAGCTATGGGGCCAAGGGTTGATTAAACCGGGATTTCAGCATCTCCCAGCCCCGGGTGTGTGAAATAAGAAATCATCCCATCTAATTAGGCAACTCTAATGGGGCTTTGAACCTCCTACCTGTGGTGGGGTTTTTTCCCCCTGCTTCCTTTCTTTCCATCTTTAATCTTATAAAAATAGATTTCCATAAGTAGACTAGTCTTTCTTCCTTTGTATTGAAATTTGCTACCTTCCCAAGTAAAGCAAGTTTGATTCTGTCCTTGAAAACTGTGGTGACTTTGTTATCGAGGCTTTAAAGTGTTCCTGTAAGAGATGGATTAGGAGTTAAGATCTTCCAGAAGATCCCAGTTGGAGTCCCAGATCATTACATGCCAGCTCACTGGTTCTGGGACATCCAACACCCTCTTCTGGCCTCCATGGGCACTGCACACATGTGGCACACAGACATACATTCAGATAAAACACCTGTACACTTAAAATGAAAGAAATTAACATATGTGTGTAAGCATATATGTTAAGCATATATGTTATGCATATATCATAGTCAAATAGGTACTCTGTGTACCATGCCCGGCATTATGTAGCAAATATACTTTCTCTCTCTCTCTCTATATATATATATGTATGCGTGTGTTTGTGTGTAGTTTATATATATATATATATATATATATATATATATATATATTAACTAAAATATCACAAATGCCATCACGTGTTGCCTGTGGGAGTTTTTAAAAATATATAACATTTTTATGTATCTGTAACGGATTTGGTTATTGTCACCCATTACTCTCTCATCCCTTTCCCCTTTTGCTGATCCTCTGAGTTTTACTGAGACCCCTTTTAGGAGCACGGGTGAATGGTTCTTGCAGAAGCCTGAGTAGCCTTATACCTCTCCCTCCCCAGCTCGCTAACCCATCAGCACACTCGAGTCATTGCTGTCCTTTTGGTTTGTCTGGTGTTTTAGGGTCAGGGTCTCACTTTGCAGTCTAGGCTGGCCTCCAATGCCAAGCAATCCTCCTGTGCCCCATCTTGACTCTAATAATCCACTGCTCTTCCTACTGACTGACTAAGGTTTGGGTCAGTGCCTTGTCAAGATTAGCTGTGACAACTCATTACCATATTTAAATTTTTTAAAAAGTTATTGTGTATGGGTCTGTATGTCATAGTGCGTGTATTCAGTCTGTTTTGGACAGTAAGGGTTTTTTCTCCCCTCTCAGCCACCTAGAAGTAGAGGATGACCCACCCCAGGCCAGTGAGTGATTTAAGGATGACAGTATTGACCTCCTGACTTAGGGAGAGCTCGCCCTGGCTTTTAATTCTGATTTATGGTCCTTATTTAAGACCAGGAAGCTAGTGTAGCAATTTCTGTAATGGGAAGAGTAAATGTTCTTGAAAGGCTTGTCGAATGATCAGATTTTACTGGCAAGTAAAGCCGTCCAAGGTTAATATCTTTGTTTGGTGGGACAGCTGTTTGATTTTAAGTCTGGGCAATTGGTCTCTTTTTTATCTGAAGCAGGGATGGGGGCAGTGGTAAGATGTTTTGGATTGCATTTTGTATGTAATTGTACATGACAGATGTATTAAATTAGCCTTACCGGGCCCCTTTGGAGCTCTGCTTTCCAACTGTAAATTTTACTTGACTTTTTCATTTGTATGTGGCACGGAACTGTTTCATGTATATTTCATGGACTGCAAAGAGGCAGAGAGCCCAAGAACGGCCACCCTGTACTACAGCCCATTCATTTGGAGGGAGACACGGGCATGTGCCCGTGAAATAAATTGTCTGCAGTTATTGTTGGGAATAAAAATATTAGCAACAAATCAAAAAATGCCAGAAGCTCTATGTTTGGTGGGGGAAACCTCCACTCTGAGTGAGGTCCGGGAAAGAGTGGGGATTTATCCACTCCTCCTCCTCTCTTCTGTTAAGTCCTGAGTGCTGCCTCATTGAAGAGGATCAAATAAAGGTGCTATTCTCCTCTCCTTCTTCTTCTCTTCCTTTCCCCCTCCTCTTCCTTTCTCTCCTTGCCCTTCTCCTTCCTCTTACTCCTCCTCTTGCTGAAACTTAAAAAAAAAAAAATCCTGATTTTACTACAGAGACCTTTAAACCTTTATAAGCTTAATGACTTAACAAGCCCATTTTCATGTACAAGTTCCATCATTCCATCTAGAGCTGCCTCTCCTCTTCAGTAACTCCCCAGACCTGCATTTTACTTGAGCATTAACCAACCAAACGACCAACCAACAATAACAACAAATCCCCACCCAAAACACTTGAGAATGAGTTCTTTTAGGAAAATACCAAATGTGACTATTGTTGGGAAATATTTTCCTAAGGGGCCAGGGTGGGATAATGTGCCCTCAGCTACAAGAGTGAAGAGGGAACTTCAAGCATGTCCTGTGAATATAGCCAGTGGTACCTAAAAAGTCAGCATGGGATCTAGATAGCACTATTTCCTTCCTTTGTGCCTGATAGGGCTACTGATAGCCATCTGTCACTCCAGTTCCAGCGGATCTGATACCCTTTTCTGGCCTCCATGAGCACTGCAAACATGTGGAGCGCACATTCACACGTGCAAGAAAACACCCAGTGCTCATAATATAAAATTAACTCTTAAAAAGAGAAGAGGAAGAGACTAACAGGGTGTATGAAAATAACAAAAATGCATCATATATATGTATGAAGTTTTCAAGAATAAAACATAAAGCAATGGCAGACATATATATGGGCTATTGAGGGACATTTAAAAAACATTAGGGTCACATTTGTGATTCTGGGGGTAGGGTATCTTTGATCCACATTTCTTCCTCCTGTAAGTTAAAAACAGACTTTCAGAAACATACTCTGTTTTCCCTCTGATTTGTCTTTCTTTCTTTGCAAAAATTGCAATCAATTAGAAGGGTAGATCTGTTCATGGTTATCTTAATTGGCCTGTTAAGAGCTATAGCTTCAAAGTATCTTTTAACATGCTGCCAAAATCCTTCTTTGTGGAGATACGAGGATAGTAACATCACTTTAATTAATCTGCAAATATCAGTCATATCTAAGGAGTGGTTTACCAGTTTACCACAGTCATTGATCTTCCCCCCCCCCCCGTGGGTTTGGGGAGCCTTTTTCTGATTTTAATGGTTCATGGGAAATGTTTATTATATGCACATAGGAGGAAAGCAGAGATGGTATATTGTTATAGAAATACCACTCTTATTGGATAAAGAGACAGTTTATACATTTTTACATTCATGAAATGTGGAATGCTCTTATATTAGTTCACATTGTCTGAAGATTTCTCATGCATACACCACCACCGTCATCATCATCATCATCATTTCCATTTCCAAAGACACAAGCCATTCATTCATTTATAAGGATTCCTTAATTAAAAAATCAACAATTCTATGATCAGTATAAAACAGTGTGAAGATATCAAGACCCTGTGGATGGGAAACTCGCATGGGAAACTTCCAAGGACTCCAGCCTCATGGAGGCCCAGGTTCCAAATACCTGCAGAGGTGTTATGGGCATCTGTGACAAAGGCTTTAGCCAACTGTGAAGAGGCAGTTAGGGGAGAGAGGATTGTCTTAAAGACTTCATAAAAAATAAATCTCTTTTTATATCTAGGCTCTGCTGCAGTGGTATTAAGTGTGGGAGGTGTGCTCACTCCATATTAGACATGATGGATAGGAAATTGTCCTACAGTTGACTTGATATTCAATTGCCAGACTGGGAGTTGGTTAAGTTGTGAGTACCATAATGTCTCAGGCTAAACACTCCAGGTTTCCTTCTTGCTACATATTTATGATAGGAAAGTAGAGTCCTGAGCTCAGAGATCTGTCTGATGGGAAATCAGGCATATTGTAGTTCTGCCCTCTGATTCTAGAAGGTTCTGCTAGCCCTGTGGTGATGGTGGGTCTGCTGGACTGTGAAGTGAGTTGGCAACGAGGGTGCTAGGCCATTTAAACACTAGGTCACATCTGGCTATCATACTCATCATCTGACGGCAAATGTGTGCACTGAGGAAACATGAGCAATCACAGGAACATCTGGTATATGGCCAGCATCCTACAGGGTGAAACTTCCTGGGGAAGATGCAACACATGCATACATCCACTCACCCCAGAAAGGGAACTGACAACAGACCAAAGTAATGACTGTATGAAAATTCAACTTGGTAAACCAATGATCATTTGGGATAACTCATAGGAACATGAGCAAGAGGCTACTACCCTCAGGAACATGTGTGAGGAGTCTTTGGAGCATGAGTGAAGAGTTTCTCACAGGAATCTGGGTGGGAAGTTACTTACAGGAGCATGGATGTCTTCATGAATGACTCACAAGCTTCTCCATCATCTAAATAGCCTACCCTAACAGGTGAAGACTCTGGGGGGGGGGGGGGAAAGCTGCAACTCAGGAGCTGCTTTCAGGCAGCTCCACAGGTTGTGTTGTGAATTGCATCTATAATAATGGTGAGGGACCTTGGAGGAAGTGAAAAACTATAAGATTCTCCCAGCTAATCACCCAGACCCTGTGAGAAACCCCTCACCCAAGTCCTGTGAGAAACCCCTCACCCATGTTCCTGTGGGCAGACCCTCACCAAGACCCCTGTGAGAAATCCCTCAGACACATGAAGTTTATTTACCCCTCTAGTCTCATGAGCCTCTTCTCTCTAGAGGGTATGCTTCATGTCAGAGGATGCTGGCATATGGTACACATTTAATCAGACAAACCTACATGTCAGAGATTTTGCATTTTCCCAGACAACACAAGACTCTTCCATACTGCAGTATTTTGGGGTGGCTATTATAAACCTCAGAATTGAGTTAATCTACCAATTTGAAGACAGGCTGTGGTTGACTCAGCCAGACTCAGTTTTGCTTTATTTTTTGCTTGCCCCTGAACTCCTCAAGCTGGTACTGTTTTTCTTCACCCATGGGTGCTTTATGTGACACGCATAGACTGACACTCCAACATGCATATACATCTTGTAACACAGGGGTCCTCACTCTATCCCCAGTGTTAAGGTTTAGTTGTGTTCATTTTATAAGACTGGGGCATGACTCTTCTGTCAGTTCCCATAGTACCATGCTCACTAGCCTGAATGGCTCCCAGTAGTAGCCCAAGAGCTGCAGGCTCCATCCTCTGGGCTCAGATGTCCAAGGGGTCACTTGGTCCTGGTGTGCAGCCTTTGCAGAACAAAACATGTGGCTTCTACTCACCATGATCAGATGTGGGCTGTTTTTAAGCACTGAGCTGGCCTCAGCCCCTCTGTGGACTCAGCTCCATCTGTAGATCTACAGTGTTATTTTTAGGTATGCAGGCATTTGGGGACAACAGCCAACATCCCCAGATCTAGTTATCCAATTTGGTTGGGAGAGAAAGCAAAACCAGGGCTGCAGTTGGGGACGCGTCTGCAGGGAAAGGGTGAGAAGGGGCCAAGGTTGGTGTATGAGAGGGTGTGATGTAGTCAGGATCTGTGTTACAAACAGCTTCCTTATAGGCTGAAGAGATGGCTCAGTTGGTAAAGCACTTGCCTTGCAAGTGTGAGGTCCTGGCTTTAATCCCCAGCATCATGTAAAAATTCTGGGTGTGGTAGTCTTCACTGGGGAGGCGGAAGTAGGAGGGGTCCTGAAGTATCCAGGTTAGCCAGTTCCAGGCTAATGAGAGTCTTTGTCTCAGGAGAGGCAGATAGTTCCTAAGGAATAGCATGTAAACTTGTCTTACAGCTTTCATGTATGTTCACGCACATACACCTGAACACAGATGAACATGCACACTACCCTACACATGGACTAAAATACAATATAGTTTTGAACACTCCAAACAACATGGAGACCATTCACCTGGAGTGATGTTTGAAGAGTCTAGGTGGAATTGAGTTCAATTGTGCTAGGCAGTATGCACCGGAAACTGAGATGTTCTGTCCTGAGCAGGAACAGTTTTAGGCACAAGATTCCCTAATTTTTCAGAGCTTTTTGACATTTGCAAAGGATGTTATTCTGAAAGCTCTCCTATGTCAGGAGCAGGTGCTGTTAATTGATAGTAGAATGGGGTCCCAGAAAGCACTAGGTAGTGTTGTGCCCTCCACCCCCAACACTTTTGAGATGCAAGTTTGGCTGACATGGTTCAGATCAAATAGAGATGCATTCTGACAGTTGTCAGAGGCAATGTGGGAGATGCTGTTTGTTGGATTCTCTAGGACTCATGGATGCTCTTACACAGTGAAGGACTTTTGACTCTCGAACCTGGCCCAAGGTCTTAAGTAGGAGCAACAGGCAGGCAGGTCCAAGCTACAAGATCTTGGCAATGTTTCAATATGCAGAACCCAGCCTTCACCTACAGGCACTGAGACAGAGATGTACAAGTGGGTTCCTGCTTGCATTTAGCTAGGGACAAGGAAATCAGAGAAGGGCTTCCATGTTCTTCATCTTGTTTTTTTTTTTTTTTTTTTTTTTTTTTTTTTGGTGAGGCTAGGGATACATCCGGGGTTTTGGTCTTGCTTTGCATGAGCTCTGCCACTGAGTGGCATTTGGGGAAAGTCCCAGGCTGTAAAGCATCCTTATTCTAAGAACCTGGCTCCCTAGGCCTTAGAGCAAGAATGAACACACTTTTGCTGTAGAAGGATGGACTTGCAGGCATGTACAACTTTTGAATAACATGAGATCATCCTCTACAAAGATCACAACAAATGTAGGAAAAAAAATCCTTATAATGTGTAAGTTTAGGGTTTTGTGTTGGACATGTTTATGGCTATGTGAGGGCCATGGGTTGCAGGTTGGGAGAATGAAGAATGTATTTATGTATTATTCCTAGGCTGTTACAGCTCCTCTTCCCCCTCTTCATCTCCCTCCCTCCTTACTTCCCTCCCTCCCTCCTTCCTCTGACAGCACTGTGTGAGTTCTTTTATGGAGGCCATATACCAGAAGCCTGGAGACTTTAGTGGAAGTCTGAGATTGTCTGGTTTCTAGTGGTCCCTGAAAGCATTTTGCATTGGAGTTAGGACTCTGAGCTCAAACTGCAAAGCCACTTGTCCCAAAGTGGAGAACAGGCAGCCAATACTCTTTTAAACTGTATACCTCTCATACTTCTCAGAAGGTAGAATGGTAAGTAGAGAAAACTCCTGGGCTGCTGTGTTCTAGAAATATCCACATGCACTGTCTCAAGTGGAGTACACCCGGTGCAGCAACAAGCCTCCCCGGCTCACTTGCCTCTCCTCTGAGACTCCAACTTTCAGTATGCGGCACTTTTGTCTTACAAATTGGATTGAGTGATTTTTAGGAAGGACAGTGTCCATCCAGATGACGCCAATACACAGGGCCCACAACCTGCCTCACTTTCTCACCTTGTGGCATGGCACAGGATTACCAACTTTGTCCAGCTCTGCCAGGTGAAGTTGGCCGGGCAAGGACCAACTCTCATTCCAGAGGCAGTATGTTACCCAAGGTTGGCCAGGGCGAGCATTCCTGTCCACGGAGGGTGGCTGAGGGTTCAGGGAACAAACCAGGCCAGTGAACTCTGTTTCAGCTGTGTGGTGGGAACACAAGAAGTAAGGAGCCCATTGGCTGAGACACACCAAGGGCTGAGCCAATGGGGGAGAGAGGAAGGTTGAGGAGAGCTAGGACAAGGGTGGGGGAGAAAGAGGAGAGAGAACATTTGAATTCAGTGTGTCTAGCAGTCCCCTCCTTAATCCAGGTGACTGATACCCCACAGGTCCCCCCACATCGGAGGATGGTTACACCAGTGGGTGAAGGAGAGGGTACATGGTAGCCAATAGAGTTTGGTTCTATCTGCATGGATAAATTGGAATTGTTTGTATTATTTATGAAGATAATAATTACATAATTTCTAAATTCTTGGGCATAGTTTGGCTTAATGATTTCTAAATGTATGTAATAGGACATTAGGTGGCTTTTATTAATTCTTTTTATGTACAGAGAAGGGAGATGAAGAATCCTGAATCTTAAATATGCCCAAAGAGCAAGTTAATGGAGCCTTGTGACGTGAGAGCAACTGCTGTCTAAACCCTGACACAGAGGGCGAGGTCACAGTGCACAACCTGGGCCAGGGTTTCTGCTTCCCAGGCTCCCTTGAGGACCCCATATGGCTGTTGGGGGCACATTTTCGTGTAATTTGCATATGATAATTTTTGCTGCAGTAGGAAAATCCAGTTGTTAATGCTCCTGCCCCAAACTCGGGTGAGCATGAGCTTCCATTTATGGAGTCTGTCTTCGGGGCACACTTCGTTTCACTTAGAATAAATTATCATACATTTATCATTAGTTTGTGAGTTATTAACATTAATATAAACAAATACGTGGTACATCGCTTCGGGAAGATTACTTTTTTAATCACTTAGTGAATGCAGAAAGCCGCTTATTCATATTTTATTTCCGAAGAATGGATCTGCTTTCTGGTTTGTGCTCACATTAGAGGCATCCGTCCCCACACTTTGCATCTGTTAGTGTGGAAGGCTCTTAATTGAGGTGGTTGCTGGTGGGGGAGGTCAAAAATGAACATTTCTCCTCCAAAGACAAACAAGAAGTTCTGCAGACACCTCTTTACACTCAAGGCTCTCTGTAATCTGCTAAAGACGTCTCTGTCCGTGGTGGGGGAACGTTGGAAGATGTTAATTTGGTGAAATGTCACAGCAGGAAACAAAGTGAGCCTGGTTTCTTCAGCAGCACCTGCTCAGAACACAGGTTCTAACGACTGATAATTAGGCAGGACAGAAAGGATTGGAGACCGAGCCTAATAAGCCATAATTCCCAACCAGCAGTGCTATGTGCTGTGCAAAGAGAGGCAGGCATGGGAAGGATGAGCCAGGAGCTGTACGGACACATGCTGTCTCAGAGAAAGCTCTAGAACCTTGGAGATCAAGAGGCCTATCCCTGCTCTTGACTGTCTCTGCGGGCTTTTGGGCTGGTTGCTTTTCTTCCTCTTGCCTCAGTTTCTTCATTTTGAGGATGGGGATGAAACAGCATCCCTGTTTCAGAGATTACAGGTAGACTTTCAGGAGGCTCAGCATAGAGAGAGGCACTAGAGAAAATGCTCAGTTATAGTTGCTCTGTTTAGTGTTTTGAGTTTTCAGATGTTGCATTTCCCTCTGAACACTGATTATTAATAATGAAATACATTTCTGTATTAGTTAATTTTCTTATCAGTGTTACAGAGTACTTGCTGGAAGCAACTTAAGGGAGGAAGTGTTCTATTGACTCACGGTTTCAGAGGGATTTCAGTCCACCACAGTAGGATGCCAGGCAGTAGGAGCAGGGAGTGCGCTGGTTACATTTCATTCACAGATAGGAAGCAGGAAGGAAAAACAGACTAGTGGGGTGAGGCTATAAATCTTCACAGCCCACCTACATTGACATTCTTCCCCCAGCAAACTCCACAGACAGCGCCACCTATTGGAATAAAATGTTCAAATACCTGAGCCTGTGGAGGATATTTCTCATTTAAATTGCCACAGCCTTTGCACATTATTGTTGGGGCTCAATGAGTGCTCCTGTTGGAGTCACCACCAAGCAGCAGCAGAGTGATGGCCCAATGGAGTCATCATCCTAGTGCAGGGACCTTAGTATCTCACAAGAGCTAAGTAAAGGTCAGTAAGACATGTAAAATTAGGCCCTCCCCAAGTGATCTTTGGGGTTTGTCTTGATGAGTAAAATGACCTTGTTAGATATTACCTAACACCTACACAGTGGAAGATAATCACAGATGGTTGATGCTCATGAAACCCCATCCTATTGCTTACCAAGCTTTATCACATTTGTGTGTGTGTGTGTGTGTGTGTGTGTGTGTATATGTGTATGTATGTATGTATGTATTTACAAAGCATGTCACAGTGCACTTATGGAGGTCAAAAGACATCTTTCAGGAGTCCCTTCTCTCTTCCACCACGTGGGTTTTGGAGATTGGACTCAGGTCATCAGATTTGGTGGCAGGCACCTTTACCCACTGAGCAATCCTGCTGGTTCCCCAGCTCCTGTTTATGTGAGTGTAAGTCTACAAAGGGTTCAGTGCTGCTTGGTGCTGAAGGTATGTGCTCCTCCGCTTATGAGGATCTTATGAGGGATCTTCTTGTCTGGGCAATCAATGCCTGAGTATAGACTACAGGAAGGATGGCTTGCTTGGCTTTCAGTTTGGAATAGTGAAATGGTTGGCTTGCAGCTAGAAGTAGTTATGGCAGCTGGGATTTTGTCCAGAGCAGGGTAATGCTTTTGATGGGGTTAGCTTCCTGGGGCATGGGAGTGGGGCCCTGGAATGGAGTGCTATTGTACCTCTTCCTATCTTGCTGTGTCAATCACACAGTCCCCATCTCTCTCTCTCTCTCTCTCTCTCTCTCTCTCTCTCTCTCTCTCTGTCTGTCTGTCTGTCTCTGAAGTTTCCTGTAGGTAAAATCTTCTCTGACACTGGTCAGAAGCAGAGTTCAGGCAGTAGAGGCTCCACCCTAGCCACTGGACAGTTACATGCAGACTCCCAAATCGTTCCCAACACCTCAGCTTATCCATCCTCATGCACTTGTCACCCAGAATCTCTCAATGTGATGCTTTTGATGGAGTCACAGGGTAGCAGGGTGATGCTTTTGATGGAGTCACAGGGTAGCAGGGTGATGCTTTTGATGGAGTCACAGGTGGGTGGCCCCTGGGATGGGATACTGGCCTTTTAAGGAGACACTGTAGTACAGAGTCACATGACCCAGGCTGTGTCATGGCACAGTACCTGTCTCTGCTCCGAAGGTGGTGAGTATATTGTTTAGTATGTGGTACTCCTGGGATGTGATGAGGGGCAGAAAGGACACTTCTGGGTGTCATGGTGTACAGGGATGCATGTGTCTCTTGCGAACTGATCCAGAGGACACTGTGGAAGGTTCATAGGCTTCAACTTCTCTCCAGCATTCCCTGGACAGAGCAGTCAGTGAATAAATGGGAGATACCATCAGCAGGAAAGAAAGGGTTGCAGTACAAGGTTCAAGGAGGCTAAAGAAGAGGCTTAGATAGAAGAAGGGGACCAGGTTATATGGTTCCTACAATGTTTTAAAGCCCCGAGAGTAGCTGCGAATCCATGCTAAAAGGACAAATGACCAATCTATAAGATAGTTGCTGAAGACTGGCAGAGAATAGTCAGCTATCCAGGGACCATCCCTCAAAAGACAGGGTCACTTTCTTCCTTCTCTGTATTCAGCTGTAGAGAAAAATGTCTCATCAAATTGGAGGGAGGGCATGGAGGCAGCTGGATCCCGGGCCAACATGTGACTGCTGGGTCTCAGGGTCCTTGGCTGCCTTAGATGGTGCAATGGACTGTTGAACTTAGACACAGACACTGTTCTTGGGGCTGGAAAACCAAGATGAAGATGTCATTTGTTTAAGGGTGGATGCTCCTCATTGTGCAGTCACATGGTGGAGAGAGGGTACTGCTATATTTCTGTCTCCTCAGAATTGCACTAATCCCATCCTGGGGCTCCACCCTCATGACCACACCTAAACATGCCCCTGATGAGCACCTCCCCCCCCCCCGGGGTCTAGGGTCTCAGTAGACAAATTCTGATGACTGAAGTATCTAGCTGTAACTTGTGCTAGTGTTACTCTGTGATGGTTTAGGACATGGTTGGAACCAAAAATGGGGGTGGGTACTGAATCCTCTAAGCTGTAATAAATGTTCTTAAAATATCAGAAAGTGTTAGAACAATCATGTGAGGACTTGGCCAGAGATGCTGATGGAAGTTGTTCTTGGATGGAAGAGCTTCAGCAGGACAAAGTTCAGAGTATTTTCCAGAAAACAACTAATTACTGCCTGACACCATTACATAAATTGAAATTTGAGTGTGGGTGGAGGCCAGTGCACAGCCTCAGCCATAGCTCTTGAAGCGCCATCTGCCTTGGTTTTATTTTTTGAGACAGGGTCTTGTCGCTGGAGTTTCTGTTCAGCCTGGTCCCACAGGCGCTTTGCCCCAAATAAGCACACAGATGCTATATTAATTATAAAACTGTTGGATGATGGCTAGGACTTCTTACTGGCTAGCTCTCTCTTAATAGTTAACCCATAACTACTAATGTATGTATTCCTACATGGCCTTATCTTACCAGAGAATGCCTGGCGCGTGCTACCTTCCTGGTCTCCGCATGGCTTCTGCCTCTCTCTCCCTCCTTACTCCTTCCTCTCGTATCCCAGCATATACTTCCTGCTTGGCTAGCGGCCAATCAGTGTTTTATTTATCAGCCAATAGGAGAAACATATATACAGAAGGACATCCCCCGTCAGGGTCTCTCATTACTATTGAGCCCTAGGAATCCTCTTGTCTCCACCTCTCTAGAGCAGAAGTTACAAGCATGCACTCTCCTGGCTGGAAATTCTGGTGTGGGTTCTACAGATCCGAAATCAGGCCTTCACACTTACAAGGCAAGACCTTTTCCGACAGGGCCAGCTCCCTTGCTCCATGGATTGAGGTATGTAGTCAAATCGGTTTCTCCTCTATTTTCCAAGTTTCTCACCGAGTACCCTTGTAGCTCCCAGCAGTTAGCTGTATTACCTTGTCTTATAGCAGATCTTGAATTTGGGTCCATGTCAGGCAGAGGTGCCCATGTGACCTCCCCTCAGTTAAGCCCCAGATACAGAGACTTTCTCTAAAGAGGTTGCTGGTCCTTTTGAGCATAGGGTGCATCTTGGGTCTCTCTGGAGATGACCCCAGGGGATTCTGCCTGGTGTCTTTTGGACTTTGCCTCATCTTGGCTGTCGGTTGTGTCCTTTCATTGAGGTATATAGTAGGTCTATATGGGATCAACAGCTTCATCCCACAGGTCCTCCTACAGGACCTGGCCCTGGGTAGTCTCTCAGCTCCTTTTCCAACTGGTCCCTTATCCCTCCAGCATCCATGCCCATCCCCAGTATCCCCTAGCCTGACTGACCCCTCCACTTCTGTCGTCTGATGTGTCACTTGCTTGTCTCTTTAAACCGCAAGCTTGTCTTTTCCCCACACTTGCTCACTATCTGATGTACTTGTTTTCAGCCTCCCCACTGAACTGGCTTTGGGAGTCCAAAGACCACATCTGTCTTCTGCTCTGTGATGTCCTCAGTACCTAGCATGGTGCCCGAGCCACAGTGAGAGATGAAATATCTCTTCCATAAAGGAAGCCTGCACTCTGGCTCATTAAGCAGCTGTCATACTAGCTACCGAAGAGCAGTGCCTGTCAGTATTGCCTAGATCTCTGCTGCCCAGACGTGGCCAGTGACCATCCTTGCTGGGAGTTGGCTGAAAATGCATGTCCATGTCTTTCTTAGGGGCTGAAGTCTGCAGTTGACCCAAGGTGGTACCCCGTGCATCAAGGTTTGAGTAGCCCAACCCCAAACAGCCCAGGTGTGTTTTTATGCCATCTTCTGTTCCCGTTTTGTCCTCAGGTAAAACTTGTTCAATTTTTTTAATTTTTTTTAAAAATTCTTTTGGAATAGGAGTGTACACACACACACACACACACACACACACACACACACACACACACGAACACACACACACACACACGAACACACACACACACACACACACACACACACACACACACACACACACACTGCTCTTCGGTAGCTAGTGTGACAGCGGAATGTTCTGGGATCACCTCCCAAGACATCTTGCAGTTTGGAAAGGAGGGAAGTTGTCCATCTCTTGGAGTTGTGAACCCAAAGGTCCATTAATGCCTTTGATGTATGTCTACTTGAGAGTCAATTTAGAGGTTCCAGGTAGGTTTGTCCCTGTTAAATCCAAACCCTGAGGCTGGGAGAGCAGCAGCTCAGTAGGGCGCTCACTTTAGCATGCACAAATCTCTGGGTTTAATCCTCAGCACCACTTAAACCAGATGTGGTAGGACACACCTGTAATCCTAGCATACAAGAGGTAGAGACAGGAAGATCATGAGTTCAAGGTCATCCTTGGCTAAATTGGAAGTTTGAGGCCAACCTAAATCCAGACCCCATGAAAGAACAGCCCTTTGAACTACTTCAGTCACCCCCTAATCAATGTGACCTAACCAACATTTCCATCTCTCGTGTGAAATTATCCATGCAATGCACTCTGTCTGTTGGGACACATTTGGGAAAGGCAGGCTCACAGTATGCAGCATTATAATGAAGGCTCAGAGATTCCGAAGGGAGGAAGTTCTGTGTCTATACCTTGAGTCCAGTGTCTCTCAGATGCTTTTTTTGTTGTTAGGGAATAAATGGTTCATTTCAGATTTATTCTTCAAACAGGTTAGGTGGGAGCATGGGAAAGAAAATCTGCAACAGACAGGAGAGGAAGAGAGAGAAGGAGATTATGGGGGCGACCAGAGGACTGGAGTTATAGTCGCTGTCCTTGGGTTTAATGAGACTTGGTTTGGATCTTCTTCAATTCCTACGGGTTTACTAATGAAAACTGCAGCGTCATCTAATTCAATTTTGTCTTTTCCTCCAGGTTCTGTATGCATAGTAATCACAGCTGTCCACTCAGCTCATTTGAGTTAGGGTCATTATATTTTACGATGAAGTCCCAAAGTCCTATTGGAGGTATTGGGTGTAAAAGCCTGAGTAGGTGCTTTCTGAATTGAATGGGGGTTCTGCTCTCTTTCTACTTAAATAAGAAGACAATATTTAAATAACCTTGGAGCTAATTCTGAGTCTGGAGCACTTGGGGAGACCCATACTGGGTGTGTATCTGTGCATCACACGCCTGACCTGTACACTGGATCTTCACACTGGAGTGGCCTCATTGGCTTCTTGGCTCCACAGGGCTCTTGGAGACCCCTTCTGCTCTCATAGTGTAGTCAGGAGGTACAGAAAGAATAGTGATGGGCAGGGTTTCCAGGGACTATACCAAGGAACAAGAGCAGCATTCTCTAACTGCTGGACCTGATTTAGTGCAGGGACCAGTCTTTGAGGAGAGGTCCAGGAAGGATCCAGGTAGCCGAGGGACTTGATCTCAGCTGTGGCTGGGACCTGAGAGATGGAGGCTGAGCTGTCCCATGGTGGGAAGGAGTTTGTGTCTGCTTCAGAGAAGCAGAGTGGGAGGTTCAGAGAACTGGGATGGGGGTGGAGGTAGGTTCTTTGAATAGACATGAAAAGACAGGTGCTGTGAAGAGATGCCCCTGAGCAAATGCTGCTTGGGGCTAATGACACCTTGGCTGAGATTATACAGCACATGCCTCTACACTGAGTTTATTTCTTTATTTGCTCGTGGGTTCTAGCGATCAAACTCTGCTCCTTAGGCTTTACAAGGCAGATGTTTTTGCCAACTCAGCAGACTCCCTAACTTTGGTCTGGTTGTTTTATGACAGAGGAAGGTGACACCGGATGCCAGCTCTCCTCTGTTGATTTTCTCTTCCTCCGATGGAAGGAAGCACAGTGTTGGAGACAGCGGGTAGGGCGAGAGAGAAGGGTGGGACCCATGCCTTGTCTTTAAGGACTTGACAACCCAACAGTAAGGCCTCATTCACTTTCAGCATGTCATCCAGCTGGCCAGGGGTCCTGATACTTGGCAGGAGGGGAGGAATTTCAGCAATGGGACCTTCGGTTCTTCTTGTCACCATGCAAATTCAGGAAGCGTTCAGAGGCAGCCAACCTTATGGCCTTTAGAGGGAAGGCCACCTGCCGTCTTGCAAAACATTTATGCAGGGTCACACACTCACCAGCTTATTTTTACCTTGTATTTTTTTTTCTCTTCTGTGTCTCCATTATGTTCACAACCAATAAATGAAGAATCTCTGAGACTGAGATAGACAGATGGATACCTGGGAACAGTTCAGCAGTACTTCAGGCTTGAGGCCAGCCTTTATTTCCCCAGGCTCGTAAAAAACAGAGACTTTGATGATCACCCTGTGGAAGGCGTCACCCTCCCTGGGGAGCAGAAAGGGGATGGGATGGAAGGTTGCAGGGGCAGGAGAGGGGGGGGGATTGACATGTAAAACAAGCTTGTTTCAAAAAACAAAAGAAATCAAAAATCAAAAAACAAACCAACAAAAAACAAAACAGAGACGAAGCATATGAAGAGCTCAGCACAACACTTGACACTAAGTGGGTCTTCAGTTAATACATATCAAAAAAGGCTGGTTCATTCACTAAGTCTTTGCTTGCAAGCATGAGGATCTGGATTCAATCCTCAGCACCCATACTTTAATAGCTGGGAATGGCAGCCTGCTGTGGAAACCTTGCCTGGGACAGGGAGGTGAATACAGGGGGATTCCTGGGGCTCAAAAGGGGATAACTAGCCCAGTCCACTCTTGAGTTTAAAACACTAGGTGTGGCACCTGAAAAAAACAACACCTGGGGTTGTCACCACACACACACACACACACACACACACACACAAACACACACACACACACACTCACACTTGCGTGAAAATCGTGAAGGTGCTGTGGAGATTTTTCTGCAAGGCGTTTTAACTGCAGCCCTTGCATATTTATGAGAAGTGAGCCCACTGCACCAATTTCCTACATTATCAGCCTTAACCATTCTTTTGCAAGCCGTAAACAATTTTTTCATACAATCCATTTCTATTCTTATGAATGTCAGCTTGCGATTAAGCTGACTCCTGGCTAATTAGCCAAGTGCTATTCTTGGATGAAATTGGATGGCTGCAGTAAGAGCTGACTCATTATTTGAAATATGCTATCTATTTAGGTTCCTGTTTGCGATTATATTACAGAATTTCTGTCTTCAATAGAACTATGCTGGTATTTTAGAAGGATAATTCACTCACATATTAGGACGTCATCTGACTTTGTTTTAGCAAATGCTGTGATCAGAAGTCTTGTACTAGTAAAAAAGTATCAGTGACACAGATGCCAAGAGGAATTCAAAGCCAGCCTTTGACCCCTGCCTTAGAAACCAGCCTTTCCCCAGAAACTTGGAAAGTTCTGCTTACAAACAGCCTTTTCTCCTATTTCATCTTAATTGTGCTTTCCATCATTTTCATCTTCTTTTTATAGGCTCAAAGGTAGAATTGACTTCTCTTTTATTTAGGCATTTCTACATCTGTGTGCTTTATTTGATGCTTATTTTCCTGTAACTAATATTGAGTCTTTGGTCGAGGAAGACGGTAAAGTCAAATGGGCTTTTTGCCACAAAATACCCTGGAGAGTCGAAGCAGAGTGACTCAGTTTCCCTATCTGGAATGGAACTGATATGTCTTCATGTTTCAGTCCTCCCCAGTTGATGGACCCATGTTAGACATTTAGATGTATGTCAGTCAACATCGCAGTATGATGCTGGAGTTTTTAAATCATGGCCACGTGAGTATCTATATTTGAATTCTGAAATGTTTCTTGCTTCCGACTCAAACATAAAAAGACAGACGTGGCCCTAGAAGATATATTTTAGAATGTTGACTTGGGAAGCATCTGAAACACATCAGATCCTAGTTATCTGTAGGCAGGTGTTGCTAGAAGCGGTTGACAGGTAAGCAGTATATCCCCAGTGCAGTAGCAGCCTTTACCTGTGCCTCTGTTCCTTTTCCTGTTGCCGTGATAAAATACTCAGACAAATGTAGTGTAAGGATGGGTTTATTGTGGCTCACGGTTTGAGGGTATGGTCTGTCATGCTTGGGGGAGTGAAGGTGCCTGAGTTAGCTGCCACATCTTGTCCTCACTGAGTAACGGAGTGAATGCCTACTGCTATTCAGCTCCCCTTCTCCACTCATACAGTGTAGGATTCCAGCTAGGGAATGGCACTGCCCAGAGTGGGCAGGTCTTCCGACATCAATTAATGAAATCAAGATAATCCCCCGGCTCGTCTCTATGGTGATTCTAGATTCTCTCAAGATGACATTCACCATCATAACCAGTGTGTGCCATCCACCATGGTAGTGGAGAAAGGAAGAAGGCACACCCTGTGCCGTCCAGGCTTCCAGCTGGTGCCCGAACATCTCTTGGGTTGTCTGGCTGTAGATGAGAGCTAAGCCTCCCCTGGCATATCCCGAATCAGCACAGCTACTTAATCACTGCTTTTGTCTATGTTTTCCAGAGAAAAATGGCTTTAATTTCTAATTGTTAACAAAGTCCTCAAAGACAATTCAGACAACAGACGTCCCAGAAGCAGAAAATAACTGGTGTTTGGAATGCCAACAGGCAGAGAGTAGACTCAGTAAACTAGTTAAAACCGATTCTGGGGAAACTTTCTTTTAGTTTCTCAGATAGGCAGACAGATGCACACACATACCTTGAAAAACAAGAGGAAACACTGAAATGTGTTCAATTCTTCAGGGGAATGCAGATTAGCATCACAATACGATTCCATCCCCCTCCCTGAGGATGGGGGCAGAAAGAATCCTTTTCTGTTGCTGGAGGGAATGTGAACCAGTACAACTGCTGTGGGAATTCGTATAAAACAGGGGTTGGAGAGATGTTTCATAGTTAAGAGCACTGGGTGTTCATCCAGAGGGCCTGGGTTCAATTCCAAGAACTCACATGGTGCCTCACAACCATCTGTAACTCCTGCTCCAAGGGATCCATGTCGTCTTCTGTTCTCTATAGGTTCCTGGCATACATGTGGTGCACGCACACATATGTGCATGTATACCCTCATACACATAAAATAAAAATTTTAAAGTAGAATTTGTAAGATGTGACTGATCAACATTTAAAAAAAAAAAACGAGAACAAAAACCTGAAAATAGACCTACTGTGTGACCCAGGTACAACAGAAATTTTCTTAAATGACTCCCAAGTCACCAGAGACAGCTACACAAGTCACCTTCACTGCAGCACTGTTCACAATAGCTAAGCTGTAGAGCCAGCCCCAACAGAGGAATGGGGAGTAAAAATGAGGGACATATGCACATATATACAGTGAAATTCTATTTAGCCATAAAGAAGAACTAAATTATGGTTTTTGCAGAAGAATGGATGCAACTAGAGATGATTATTAAGCATATTGAGTCAGTCCCAGAAAGATGAATAGTATGTTTTCTTTCATTGTGAAGTCTAGATTTTTATATAGATGCACAAAAGCCTGTGAGTCTATATGAGTTAAAGTAAGAACAAAATTGTCTAGGGAAATAAAGGGGAGAAAAAGGGGAGCATGGGTTTAATATGCAATATATACTTGTATGGAAACTGTCTTTATATGGAATTGGAGGGATAATTCAGTGGTTAAGAACATTGGCTGCCCTTGCAGAGGACCTGGGTTCCAGGTAGGCAGCTCACAGATGCAGGTAACTCTAGCTCCAGGCAATCTGATGCCCCCTTCTGGCTTCCCTAGGTGTACACACACACACACACACACACACACACACACACACACACACACACACACACACACACAAATAAATCTTTCTATAAAGTTATTATGTAACAGAGTGTCATGTACAATGAATATATACCAGTTTGAGGGGGGAAAAATCCCTGGCAGCTATTTTATGCCACTAGCCAGAGTAGGCTGACTTAAAATGTGGGCTCCATGTCCTTCTGGAAGAGCATTTGGTCCCCTTAGGGTAAGCTTGCCTCTGGAACAGTTGTCTTGAGAGTGTGTGGTGGTTGGGAGTGTGACATCTGTGCATGGGGACAGATCTCTGAGATTCACTGGCAAGCGGTAGGCACCCACTTACTCATGATGCTGTTGTGCCTGGAAGAGTTGTTCATCCACCCTGTTGAAACTTGCTGTTTTCACTCCCTGGAACCTTCCGAGTTCCTCACTTTCTGGGAGTTTCTTTTTCTAATTTGCAACATGGAGTGCTAAGTTGTTCCCTTCACGACTGCATATTAACCCTCTGCGTGTATGCACTGACCTTTGTTTAGCAGATGGCACTGGGTTAATTACCGCACGGCAATTAACTTCCTTCTGCACATCTGAAATATCTTCACAACAAATCCACCAGTGCTTGGTGGTGTCAGGAGGAGATTCTAGTCTTGTGGGGCCTCAGACTGCTGGTGGAGGGGGGGTGGGGGTGGGGTAATGGCAGACACATTTGGAAACAGGTAAAAAAAAAATCATAGAAATCGAAGGGAGTCTGAAGATTTGGTGGCAGACAGCTGGCGACAGAGGAGCTGAGGATGGGATCGTTTGGGGTTGTATCTGTGGAGATGATGTTTGTGTTGCACAGGGGGGTGGGGGATGGGGTGAGAAGGTGGTGTCAGAGCCACCGGGATCATTGCTACCTTCCTCAGGTTGGCAGGAGCTTGTGTGAGGGGAAATAATGAGCCAGAGTAGGGCCGAGTTTGGGTAGTTAGAGAGGGTGAAGCTGAAGGAACTGTTGGGAGGCTGGGGGATTTCTGCTGTGCACAATAGGGTGCTTGTGCCAAGCACTTTAGATGCTGTCAATCACAGGGAGATGGGAAGCAAGGGACTGCAAGCTGGGAAGTGAGATGGTCTTGTGTTTACTTTCTTTCAAGTCTCCCCTGACAGCTTCAACAGGAGTGAACTGGATGACACCGAGAGCTGAGGGGCAGGAGCTGTGTTGGTAAAGAGATTCCCGATCAAACATGAGGGGCCTGAATTTGATTTCCAGAACCTGTGTAAAAAGCTGGGCTGGGGGGGGGCGTCCACTTGTAACCCTTGTAGAGACAGGAGCAATCCTTGGGCTTGGTGGTCTACTAGCCTTGAGCCTTAGTTTCCAGTGAGAGACCCTGTCTCTGGCTTCCGTAGGTGTACACACACACACACACACACACACACACACACACACACACACACACACACGTACGTAGAAGGAGTTTTTCCAGGGAGGAATGAAGCAGAAGAAATAGCCTGAGACAACTTCGGTTCCATTACAGAAGAGCTTGGAAAGGGGTGAATGGGGATGGGGGGGCGGGGCGGGGGACAAAAACTGCATGTGGCCTCTTGGTTCCAAGAGCAAAGGGCATGCCAGTGCAGAGAGACTCACCAGGAATGCCAGGAGCAGATGGCCACGGCCATGCAGAGACATGGGTCCTGGAGACTGCAGCCTCAGGCTGATGATGGACCCAGAGCAGGCTAAGAAGGCTGGCAGTGGATATGGAAGTGGGGATAGCTTCCAGAATAATCCTAATGAAGCTAGAAGAGGTAGTGGTAGGGAAAAAGGAAATTAATTAAGATTATTATTATTGTTTTTTGTATATGAATGTTTTGCTTGTGTGTGTGTCTCTGTACCACATACATGCAGTACTCGTGAAGGCCAGAAGAGGGCATCAGATCCCCTGGAACTGGAGTTACAGATAACTGTGAGCTGCTGTTTGGGTGCTAGGAATTGAACCCAGGTCCTCTGGAAGAGCAACCAATGCTCATAACAAGAGTACTCTAGGTTCCTGGAAGCTGGTCACCGAATGTCCAGTGAAGTGAGTGCAGGAGACACCAGAGCTTAAGGGACACACAGCCAGCAGGAGTGGGAGAGTGAGGCAGGGCCTAGTGACATTGATGGGGAGCCCCGTGCTTCTCTGGAAGGATTGACACCTGTGTTTGACAGTGTGATTTTTGTATATTTGTATACAGGCCATTTCTCCAGTGACCTAACAAACATACTCTCTGGGGCCAAGTGTAAGCACCTTCCTTAGAAAGATACCGGCGAACCTGTTGTTAAGTCTACTCTTGGGAACTGTTTTTTCTCTTTTCCTGAGAACTATAAAAAAAATCTTTCTGCATCCCATGTCTTAACTATGCTGGCTTTATAAAAAGATGTTATTGGTTTGAGTTCTGTTCCTGGCCTCCTTGTTAGATGCTGTGATTTTTTTCCCCCCTGGAGTCTTTCTGTTAATTCAGTTGCAGTCTTTAAGCCATCAACAGTGATGTTTTGACTTGCTTTAAAGGGAAACTTTTGGACATGACCCAAGATCACAGATGATTTTATAGATACACGTATATGCATAGATATGTATTTTCTTCCATTTATTAATATAGCAAATGAAGAATTGATAAATATTTTACATTTGTTTGATTATTCATAGGATACTACTTAGTCAAAAATTCCACAAAATTATATTACTTGGATTAAAAAAAAATAACCTAA
Source organism: Phodopus roborovskii (assembly GCF_943737965.1). Classification (NCBI taxonomy): domain Eukaryota; kingdom Metazoa; phylum Chordata; class Mammalia; order Rodentia; family Cricetidae; genus Phodopus; species Phodopus roborovskii. Next base: position 3,980,753 of record NW_026126598.1, on the reverse strand, counting down.
GTACTGTTTTAACACATTTTTGTTCAATCTTAAAAAGATTCCTCCCCCCCCTTCCTCTATAGCTTTGGAGACTGTCCTGGAACTGGCTCTGTAGACCAGGCTGGCCTGGAACTCAGAGATCTGCCTGCCTCTGCCTTCCATGTGCTGGGATTAAAGGCATGCACCACCTCCACCTGGTAAGAAGATTTTTAAAATGGCGTGCGTGCGTGCGTGCGTGCGTATGTGTGTGTGTGTGTTTACTTGCATGTAACCTGGACATCACATGTGTGTGGTGTCTGCAGAGGCCAGATGTGCAAGGATCCTCTGGAACTGGAGTTACAGCCCGTTGTCGGCTGCCATGTCCATTCCAGGAACAGAATCTCTCTTCTTTCTCAAGAGTAATGAGGCCCTTCACTGCTGAGCCATCTCTTTGGCCACTTAGCATTTTGATTTTTTTTTCTTGTATAAGGAAACGATATTTCAAGTTTCTTAGTCTGTCTTCAAAAAAATCAGACATGGGGTGAACACTTGTAAACCCAGAACTTGTAAGATGAGGCAGGAAGATCAGGAGTCCAAGGCAGTTTAGCCCGGGCTGAGTGAGACGCTGTCTCAGCCAACCGACATGTGAATCAAGGCTCATTTTTGTCCGTAGATAACAATACTTTCCCTCCTTTATTCTGACTCTGTATTTCTCTCGTTTAGTTTCTCTGTGCTCCGACATAGACCTGGGGTACCTGACTGATGGTGGCAGAGGTTCTCCTGAGTCTGTAGGATGGACCACATTCTTATCTGCTGACCTATACTCCTCCCTATTCCAGCCTGGGTCATCTGGGGTCTGCCTTCCTTTCCTTCTAATACCAATGATTTTCCTTAGGCCAGACCCCTTGGCCATGAGCCCTAATTTTTACTGCTTCACTCTCTTCTTTGTAATTGCATCTCTCCCAGTGCGTGTTTTTACAATGTACCGTTTTCTAGAAACATCCCCCTCTTTTCTAAATTTCCAAATGTATTAGCGCGGACCTGCTCACATGTTGTCCCATTAAACTCCTGTGTGCTCTTTGCTCACCCTCGTCGTCCAGGTCGGAGTCTTTTATATTTTCTGCCTGTCTGTCCTACATTAGGCTGGGGGGGGGGGCGCTTGTTTCTTTCTTTAATCACTGGCCTTTCTGAAGGACTCATTTAAAAAAAACAAAAAACAAAAACATCTCCCTAAGGACTGAGATCCACTTTCTAGATGAGCTCCTTGGGGATTGAAGATGCATCTGGAAAGACTCCCCCCTGTTGTGTGGACTGTCTGTCAGCTTGACTCCTCCCTGATTCTTTGTTTTTTTTTTTTTTTTTTTTTTTTTTTTTTTTTCATTTCAGCATCCCCCCAAGCCCTTGGGGGATGCTTTCCAGTTGGTCTTTCATTATGCCCACGGGTCCCCTTCACTTGCCAGCCAGCCACAGGGTGGCTTTATTTATAACGGTGACCCAAGATGTCCCTGAAGACTGTGAATTTCCAAGCAACTGGCTTGAGGGCGTTGCGTCCTTCCTATTTTTAAAAATAAAGTATAGCTGGAGTTTGGGCCAAGCATTTCTTCCACCTTACTTAGTCTTGGGGATTTGCTAATATGTCCTGTGACCATTTCTACTCGTGTTTGAAGACCGGAGCAAGAGCGTTGTCTGTCTGTACAATTTGGGAAGTGGTCCCCAGAAAGCTGTTAACTTTGCTCTAGTACCCTGGCTCTCCACAGCTCCTCCCTCCTCCATTCCTTCCCTCTGCCTTCATGTCTCTCATTCTCTCCTCTCCCCTTCTCTCCATCCTTATCCCCGTCTCTGCTCCCTCTTCCCTTCTTCCTTACTTCCTTGCCCTTCCTCCCTTCCCCTCTCCCACCTCCCTTCATGCATCCCTCCTCTCTCTCCTTTTCATCTCTCCTTCCTTCCTGCAGGTTCCTGATCTGTCAGACCTAAGTATTTTCTACTCCCCTGTGTCTGGCCCAACTTCGTTCTCTTCTGCACGCAAAGCGAGAACACAGGGGGAGTGTTTCCTCCTCTGGATCCTTCTCCCTCAGCTACCCCTCTGGGTCTTCAGTGGTTTCCCTCATCTCCATCTCCAGGGGCCTCTCCTGGGGTCACTGCCTGTGCGCTCCTGGCATAGCTGTGTTCTGTCCTTACTTCCCCTTTGCGACTTTCAGAAGTGGCCTTTTGTTTTGAGTCAGCCTCTGTTCTTTCATATTTCTGTCATGGCAGCTTGGGGTCCCTCCTCACTTTATCCACATGAATCTTTCTTCCAGGCCCAAGTGCTCTGGAGGCCGTGGATTGCCCAGATGGAGTGGAGAGCAGGCTTCTCAAGGCAGCACTGACAGGACTATGAGCTGTGTGTGCAGGCTTAGATTGCACTCAGCCCTCTCCTGAGCAGTAATATTCAGCCTACACTTTGGCTGAGAATCTCAGTAACTGTTTCCTAAATAGAGTCCTATATTCGATAATAACATTACATTAAATAAGAGGTCAGGACCATCGGTCAGAGTCATATTAGCAAAAGTAATTACATTTTGTACATTTTTCTAAGGCCAACTCCAGAGGCCTCATCCTGCTCTAGACTTCATTGTTAAGCCTCCATCTGATCTGTGGCCTTCAGAGAGCCCCCTGGCCTGGTGCTGAGTGCTGAGCTTGTGTTATCTGAGGTAGCATGGGTTGCTGTAGAAACAGCCAGACTGGAACAGTGGGAGGGAACTTCAGGGAAATGATGCTGGCTGGGCCCCTGACCTTCCGTTAACTCTTTTTGTCAACTCGATACAGCCTAGGATCACTTGGAAAGAGAGTCTCAATGAGGGACTATCTAGATTCTAGACCGGGTCGGCCTATATGTCATTGTCTTCATTAAGGTGATTGACATGAGAAGACCCAGCCCAACCTGGGCAGCACCATTCCCTAGCCTAGGGGTCCTGAACTGTGTAAGAGTGGAGAAATGGAATCAGGCATGGCAAGCAAGTGTGCATTTATTCCTTTCTCTCTGCTCTGGGCTGTAGATGTGATATGCCCAGCTGTTCAACGTTCATGCATTGACCTCCCCACAACGATGGGCTATAACCTGGAACTGTAGGCTAAAATAAGCCCCCCCCCCCAATTGCTGTTTTGGTCAGAATTTGTTTTTTTTTTTTTTTTTTTTTTAAATCACAGCAACAGAAATGAAACTGGGACATTTAAATGCAACTATTGTCATCTGGCTCTGCCCAGCCCAATCCAAGTGTGTCTGTCCAGCCTGCTGCCTCTCCTGACCTGCACATTGTTTGTAGGCAGATGTCCAGGAGGGCCTGCAGACAGATTGGCACTGTCAGCAACCACTTCCTCTCTGAACATTATGAACACACAGTGTGAAAGCCAACCCCAGCAGGAGTGTGTGAGCACACTGTGAGAGAGTTCCAGGCCACAGGCTGTCATGCAGAGTGGCTGGTAGGGACTTTAACATGGTGGGGTCGGTGGGGAACTTGTTCACCCGACAAGAGTTCATGGAAGCACAGGAAGTGTGCATTTTTTTGGAGAAGGACTCTCAGGGGAAACCATTGACTTTAGCTTCATAAGCTGGCCATATGGCAGCAGGGTCAGGGAAGGAGCCAGGCAACTGGAGGATAGCCTGTTTCTGGGAACAGGTTGGTTCTAGCTCCATGAGCAGCTGTCCTAGCACCTAGGCTGTTTATGGTGGCATCCAAACAGATGTCCAGTGTAACCAGTGTAACTGCGCCTTTTAGTCTTCTGGAAGCATGCGCGCGTGCATGCGCACATGCGTGTACACACGCGCGCGCGCGCGCGTGTGCGCGCGCACACACACACACACACACACACGGGGGTGGAGGATGAAGCAGCAAGCAAGGTATACAATTTGTCCTTCAATACATGATATTCTAGGCTCTGCATGGGCCTGGTGTCTTTGAGGTCCTGGCCTTCTCTTCATTGATATACCAGATGTGAACTTGATAATAAACCTGGAGTTTCTATCTTTGTTCGTGTGTGTGTGTGTGTGTGTGTGTGTGTGTGTGTGTAGGCTAGAGGATATAGAGGATAACCTTGGGTGCCATTCCTCACATGGCATCCACTTTTTTTTGACACAAGGTCTCTTTCTTACATAGCCTTGGAGTTTGCCAAGTGGACCAGGCTGGCTCTGTAGAAACTCACTTATCCCTCTCTCCAGCTCTGGGGTTACAAGTGTGTAGCAGTGTGTATCATCAGGCCTGGCTTTGCTACATGGGTTCTGGGGATGGAACTCAGGTTCTCGTGCTTGCAAGGCAAGCACTTCGCTGACTGCGCTGTTTCCCTGTCCCCACTTCGGCTCTTGAATGTCACTCTCCTCTAACATCTGCCTGTCCAGTTACCTTAATGCAGGATGGCAGGACTTTGATTTTGACTTTTTTTTTTTTTATCTGAATACACCCTATTCTCATTGTTTTCTCCTTAAAATATTGAGAGAGTATTATAAGATTTATGTTTCACTGAGATCTCAGCTGTGGAACAAATTCCACATATTGGTGATGTTTCCTTTGAGGGAAAGACTCAGGCACTGTGGAGCCTTGTGCTGGGGCTGGAGGTTGACTGACAGTCTTCTGAGGGTTGCCATGTCAAGGGCAATCTCAGCTCTAACTCTTGTATAGAGACTATGCCGATTTTGTCCAGGTAGACATGGCCTGCATCCAGAATATTTTTAGGTCGCTGTCTCAGAATGGCTTGAGTGTGGGCTGAAATGTGGCAGGGACCCATAGGAAGAACCTTACAGGAAGAGAAGAGTCAGTCCCTGCAGTGTGAGAAAGCAGGACCCAGGGAGGGCAGATGTCATCCTCAACAACCTGTGTTCCAGTTCAGATGAGCATGGCATCAGTGCTAGGCTGGTTCCCCGCTCTCTCATGCTGAGGTCCCAAGGCTCTTCATCAGAGAAGACAGCAAGCGCATGAGCTTCTGAGGAGCAGAGGAGTGTGAGCCCCAGGAGTGGGAGGGGTAGGGATACTATGAGCCCCTCCTTCCAGCAGATCAGTGGCTGCTGGCAACTGATGCTGCCTGTGACAGCAGTCCCAGGAGGGGTGGAGGTCCCCAGGCCAGTCACTCACCTGGGGATGCAGCTCCTTTACCCATGCTTTCCATACTGGCATCTGTGTATTTTCTGTGACAGAGCCATTTCCAATGTTGCACAGGACTGGATTTCATTTGACCTTCAAGTTACCAGTTTACAATGTCTATCCAAGTCAGAAACCAGGAATTCATGATGGGAACCTCAACCCTGCTATCCTGCTCAGCCTTCCGGCTCTCTGGCACCTTCTCTTCCACCTGGGGAACACACAGTTGCACCTCTGCAGAGTGATGAAGCCTCTTGCTGGTACCATGTCATATCTCATGTCATGAGTAACGCCTTCAGCCTCATGCTGTGCAGTACTTTTTGGGTGTGAGGAGGGCATCCAGCATTATTTTTTTGGTCCATGTCCATGAAGTGCTTCCTGTAGGAGATCTGGTGGAACCAGCTGCCCTGTGGTTTTGCCCTGGGAGCCCTCCTGTATCCAGCGGCACAGGCCTACCACATTCCATGTGTTGAGTGCCCCTTGTAAGCTGCTGAAGAGAAAGGCAACCAGAAGGTTTGGGTGACGGGACACAGACCTAGAATTCTGGCTCTCAGAAGCTGAGGCAGGAAGATGGAGAAATCCAGGCTGCTCTGAGCTACATAGCAAGAGCCTGTCTCAAAAACAAATGAACACAGGGCTGGAGACACAGCACAACAGAAGCACTGGGTGCTCTCGCAGAGGACCCACTTTCAGTTCAGAGCACCCATGTGGTGGCTCAAAGCTAAATGTAATTCCAGTGCCAGAGGAGCTGACATCCTCTTCTGAGCTCGGTGGACATCAGACATGAATGTGGTGCACAGACTTACATGTAGGCCAAGCATTCATACAGATTAGATAGAAAGAAAGAAGGAAGGAAGGAAGGAAAGCTCAGGGTTAGGAAAGGGCAAGGAAGAGAGACTAATTCACCTGTTCTTCTTGGACTTGGTTACTGGTGCTCTGTGTGTGTGTGTGTGTGTGTGTGTGTGTGTGTGTGTGTGTTTGTGTGTGTGTGTGTTGCATGTGGGTATACACTCCAGTATGCTTGCATGAAGACATCAGAGCAGGATGTTGGATCTCTCCCTCTAGTCTTCATCTTATTGCCTTGAGACAGGGTCTCTCAGCAGTCCAGAAGTTCATTATTTCCATAGACTTTCCATCCTGTGGTCTCTTCCCTCCATCAACACCAAGGTTACAGTCACACTCATCTATGATGGACTTTTTCATGGGTGCTAGAGATTCCAACTCAGATCCTCATGCTTGCACAGTAACCAGGGTTACCTACTTAGCTGTGTCCTCAGCCCTACTAATGCTTTTTTCTTTCTTAAAAAAAAAATTTTTTTTTTGAGACAGGGTTTCTCTGTGTAGCTTTGTAGACCAGGCTGGCCTTGAACTCACTGAGATCCACCTGCCTCTGCCTCCTGAGTGCTGGGATTAAAGGCTTGTGTCACTACCACCTGACTTCTACTAATGCTTTTAATGGAAAGCCTTTTAATTTATTGAATAAAATTATCAAATCGTAACTCACTATTCATGGATAATTCTCTAACAACAACAACAACAACAACAACAACAACAAGAAGGCAGGAACATACAGGTTAGAATAATCAAACAGATGTGTCCTGCCTGGCCATCAAAGAGCCAGAGTGACTTTCCAGCAGCCTGCCCATCACGTGTCCCATGGGTTCATGGCATTCAGTATCTTCCAGAAATGCCTGTAGTATGTGCATACTTTTTATTTACATAAAAAGAAGATCATTATTTAGAGAGGATATGATTCTCTCTTTGGATAATTAGAAGAATATCCAACATCTACTAGAATGTCATGACAATAATTTCCCCGATGATAGCAACAATTATTTTTCAAATAATGTGGAGGAAATAGATTTCATCCATGAATAACAGAACCATAAATGATTTAGGAATAACATAATGAACATGTGCATAACTGAGAGAACTGGGCAGCAGAATTAGAATCCATAAGACACATAGCCAGAAAGAACACACATAAAATATTGAGAGGCTCAATACCTCACAATGTAGATTTCTGAAATTATAGTTTTCTCTTGCCGGTCCAAATAGTGATCTTTTCTTTTAACTTAATTAAACAGAATAATTCTGAAGTTCAGTCAAAAGTATAAATGCATAATTAGGAAGGCATGTGTGTTGTTAATTTTTATGTATGTGTATGGGTATAAATACCATGTGTGAAATACCATGTGTGTCAGATCCCCTGGAACTAAAGTTACAGGTAGTTATGAGGCACCACATGGATGCTGGGATCCAAATTCTGGCCCTCTGCAAGATCAGTGGTGAACAGAAATACATGACCACCAAGCCATCTCTCTAGCCTTGTGTGTACATATTTAATACAACGTAATATATATCATTCTATATTCTACAAGGAACTATCCAGGGATGTGGGTACCATTTTCCCTCTTCATGTAAATTATGGTGATTGCGATTTCTTTCTTTGTATTTTTCTATATTTTTCCCACTATGAAAATTGAAATAAAATAATTTATAGGCAGAAAGTTTATGCCTAAACAGATTCTTCCTTCTCAAGGTCTATTCAGCATTTTTTAAAAGTCTTACTGTACTAACTGAAGTATTTTTGAGCACCCCATTCAGCCTGATTCCTCTGTAAGTCATTCTAGGAAGCGACTTCCTTCATAGCTATTTTCACTGGTGGTATTTGTGAATTTATTGGTGTTGTGAGTTTGCTAATGTCACTTGTGCCCTACCTGACTGTACACTCCTTTTTGGGACCCTGTCTGCTCTCATTTCATATTTGGCACACTTTCTGGGTTCTGACAGTAAGTGAACAGTGGCTCAAGAGGGATTATGTGACGGGATCGCTTGCATGTTGAATGAGAAATATCCCCCAAGGCTCATGTGTTTCAACACTTGGTACCCAGTAGGCGGTGCTGTTTGGGGGGAGGCAGTGCATCGCTGTGGGTAGACTTAGAAGGTTTATAGCCTTGTCCTACTTTCTGTTCTCTGTGTGGATGGAAATGTGATCAGCTGGCTTCCTGCTCCTGCCACCATGCCTTCCACACTGTGATGGGCTATCTCCATCCCTCTGGTACTCGGAGCCAAAAGAAACTCACTCTTCCTTAAATTGCTTTCAGTTATGGTGTTTCGTCACAACAACAGAATAGGAATTATATGTATGCATGGAGTTATTCCCATGGCTGTTTGTCTGTTATGTCCTTTCTCATTCCTTCAGCAACCCTCCCACTTTGTAGACCAGGGGACTGGGCTCAGAGACGGAGCAACTTTTTCTAGTTGGTACAAGAAAGCAGTGGTACAGTCAGGGTTTGAATGGCATCTGGATCCAGGGCTTCTGCTGCACCCTCCCAGGAGCCACCTACATGGAGGTTTTGTACAGGACACCATCTGGTGCATAAAGATAGGTTTTTGTCCCGCAAAGATCCTTTGAGGTGCATTAAATTTAAAAAAAAAAAAAAGTTAAATTTGTATTTGTGTGTTGGTCATGGGTGGGTGCATGTACTTGTGTGTATGTGTGCATGTAGAATCCAGGGGTGAACCTTGGGTGTCATTCTTTAGTTGCTGTCTGTCCTTCCTCCTGCCTTCCTCTTTTGTTTTCTCCCTCCCTCTCCCCTCCCCCCTCTTTCTTTCTTTGGGGGTATCTCTCACAGGTCTAGACTTCACCAAGTAGGGCTAGACTGGATCTCTAGGAAGCCCCAGGGGTCCACTCATCCTTGTCTCCTCGGCATTGGCATTACGATACCATGCATACCTTAACATGGCACGATACGCCATGCATACCTTAACATGGGTTCTGGGGGTCAAACACAGGTCGTGGTAGTGTGGCAAGCACTTCACCAACTGACCTCTCTGTCTTTGCTGTACTTTTGTTCTCTGCTCTCATAACTCAAATCTTCACTTTGGACTTTGGGTGGTACCCCAAGAATTCAACCCAGGAAACCCATAACTTTTACATAGCCCTGGAAACCACAGATGGGTTACAACTGGTACAAGGAGCAGGAAGACATCAGTGGATTTGGCTCTTTAGCTCCTCCCGTTTTCTCCCTCTCTGCATGGTGAGAGCAAGGGGTGTGTTGCCTACACGTCTCAAAACAGATCTATAGATTGTCCAAGTCTGATGATGGCTGTTAGAATATTTGCTTTACAGATTGATTTTTTTTTTCCAGCCATGTTTCCAAGCATCAGTGACTAAAATCCCCCAGAGCTGGGCTGAAATGGGGAGATTCGTTTGGTAATTAGATTTTGAGACATCATAACCTTGGTTCTTGGAAATGTGTGCAGGAGCCCAGATCCGTGACTGTGGTGGTTCCTTCCCAGGAATGTGATTGGAGGTGGGGAGGTGGGAATCTAAATTAAAAATGTTTCTTTTGTATTCTAAAGTGGGAAGAGTTCAAGGCAGTGACAGTCATTGAAAGTCATTGAAAATGCGTCATCACCTCCTCCTTGACAATGACTCAGAATAAATGATTTTCTTCCTCTCCACCACTTGGTTCTGGAATCAATGTTTAATCTTTGAAAAGGTGAAGCAGATCCCATAACTGTATAGGCTGTCCTGTGCAGACATACATTAAATGTCCCTCTGAAAAGTCAAGGTCCCTTTCCAGGACTCATATTCTCATTTTATTTTTGATCAGTCTATTTTCAGATCTCGGTTCCATCAGCCACTCATATTAAACTATAAGCTTTTGTGATTCTGATGAGCTGAACCTGGCTGATCTGGCCCTCTGGTCCGTTCTGCCTCCTCCTAATTTGATTGTGCCTTGGTGAACAGTATTATGCAGGCTATTGAAATTAGAGAAATGCGTATGATTTACATTACACTTCCATCTCCAGTGGAGAAGACATGGAGACGTCTTGGGACTACAGATGTCAGAGATGAAATATTAAACACCGCAGTGCTTCTGGCTCCCAACGACAATCACTAGCCTGAAAATCTCCTTCCATTGAAAATAAATTCAGATTTCTAAATTATATTTATTTGTGTGTGCATGTGTGTGTGCGTGTGTGTTTGCATGTGCATGCATGCATTGTGTGGAAATCAGAGAACATGTTGGAAAAGTCAGCTCTATCCTTCCACTCTGTGGTTTTGAGGGATCAAACTCAGGGCTGGTGCCTTTACCCTCTGAACCATCTAGTCAGTCTTAAATTTAGAATTTTATAAACGTGGGCATTCTGGTTATTTGAGAAGCTGTTAAATACATTTGTGTTTGTGTGTGTGTGTGGGGGTGGGGATCTGAGCATTTGCTGGCACCTGGGGCTGATGGTCAGGGTCTCATGGAGTAGTATTGACTGAGTTGAAGGAAGCAGAACCCCTGGGGTCCACTAGGGTGGGCATGGGCCCTGGGGCTGAGGCAGCTTGTGTTAGAGAGTGCAGTGGACACTGAGCTAGTAGCCCATCCTCAGCCTAGAGGGGACAAAGATGGTGTCTGAGAAGAGGTAGGGATGAAAGGAGCCCCTGGGGGTGGGGTGTGTGTGTGTGTGTGTGTGTGTGTGTGTGTGTGTGTGTGTGTGTGTGTGTGGCTATTGTGTTCCAAGGAAAGGCCACTGGTACCCCTAGCTCCTGCTGGTTCTCACTGGGTTTGTTTCTTTATTTATTTATTTTGCTGATTCCCACTGGTTTCCTGGTCTACAAAACTAGTATTAGGAATCTGGCTTTAAATGTGATGGCTCAAGATTGTAGGAGCCCCTGGCGTATTGATAGGGACAGAAATAATTCTGGCAGGGAGTGGGTGGCCATATATGGTTCACCAAGAAGAGCCAGAGACCTCATGAAATCCACACAGGCAGTTTCTAATTTTAATTAATTAATTTTTGAGACAGATTCTTGCAATGTATTCAAGCCTCAAAGTTGTTGTCTTTCTGCTTTTACTTTGCAAGGGCTAGGATTAGAAGCTGATGATGTACTGGGGGAAAAAAACCAATGGTGTTTGGGTGACGGAACCGCGGGGCATGTGTATACTAAGTCAATTAATTCTCTGCCACTGAACCCCATCCCTGCCCATGGTTTTCAGCTGGTTCTCTATATTGTCTCCACTCACACTGGGAATGGGGCTGGGTAGTCCTCTGACTTTCATTTACATACATGGCTTCAATGGAAGGAGAGAGTCCAAAAGGAACCAGCGGAGGAAAGAAAGGTGTTTGCTATGGGCAGGGTGGCCAGGCACCTCCAGAGGAGAGGTGGGCTCAGTCCTGAGGACCATAGATGACTCTGCTGTTTATGAGAAGACATAACTCAAAAAAAAAAAAAAGTAATGGAAAGTAAAATGGATTTTTCACAAGTTAATTTAAAAATTGGCAAAACAAATTTGTAAAGAAATGAGGCCTGTATAACACCTGACCCCACTTGTACCTGTGGCATTCTAGTTTTGTTGGTTTGTTTATTTTTCGGTTTTTCTTGAAATATTGTGCCTGAGGGCCACACCTGGGAGTCCCTCAGCAAGCTGCCTTAGCTTCCAGCACAGGAAGCTGATCATGGTGTGGGTGTGGGCGTGGGCGCAAGTCCCACTTCCGGTCCCCACCTCACTGAGGCCTCCGAGTGGCTCTCTAGACCCCTTTTGCAACGATATAATAATGGAAACCCCTTTCAGGCCCTCGCTTTCCACAGGGTGACATTTCTGTTATAGCAATCTGGGCCTTCAGTTTTCACTCCACAGAATTCCAAACTGAATGCACCAGACATCAGTGTAAGGGCGAGTACCATCAACCTCCTGTAGATGAACGTGTTCTTCCGACTCAGTTCACTGCCAACACTTGGTCCCTCCAGGGGGCAGGCACTGGGAATATAATTCTGGCTTGGTCACCCATCAGCCCAAGCATGGTGGCTTTTTTTTTTTTTTTTTTTTTTAATTGTTGTTGTTGGTCTGAGAAAAGAACTGAGACCCAGAAGGCCCAGTGGAGAGACAGCTCACTGATTAAGCACTGGTTGCTCACTCAGAGGACCAAGGTTCAATTCCCAGGACCCACATGGTGCTCACCTACCTGTAACCCCAGAAAGGAGATTTATTAACAAGGAAACTTTGTAGTCAAGATGTTAGTGGCTGCTCTAGTCATCTTTGTGCTCCTGAACATAGGAACTTTTTCTGCTGTCTTAAGAACTCTCCGGCCTCTGGCTGAATGATGCTGGGGTAGGGGAGGGTCTCAAATACTTAACATTCTGAATGCATCAGACCATTCAGGCCCCATGGGGCTGGCCTTTCTAACATCCTTTTAGAAGGAACCTTCCCCTGGCAAAGTGCAGTTCTTAGTCCTAAATTCCTGCTTCAGAGCCGTAGAGGGGAGGGGCCACTGCAGAGACGAAGATCCAGGCTATTTCCATGCTTAGGGCAATACTTTCCAGACAGACCCGCACCCACCTATGTCTCTGGAAACTTAAAGAGCTGGACTGGGTTAAAGAGAGAAGAGAGGAGAGAGAGAGAGAGAGAGAGAGAGAGAGAGAGAGAGAGAGAGAGAGAGAGAGAGAGAGAGAGAGTCTGTCCCGTTGTCCCGACACAGAGAATCAGGAGGAGCTCAGATGCCATCTCAAGCCTCCCTGCAGGGAGGTTAGGCTCAGGGACTAGTTTCCATAAGCGATATGAGTGGAGTTGTGGAGAACATGGGCATCTAATGACTTCCCCCATTCCCTTGGTTTGGTTCTTTCCCAGTGGGTGTCATCCAGGCAGGATATGGAAACCAGGTACTCCCTTATGATCTTTGCCATTTAATTCCCATGATGCCTCTGCACCAGGAGCCATTTTCACAATGTGGCTATTTCTTTCTTTGATTGTTTTTTAATCAAAACCCTAAGGCCAGGAGGCTGGAGAGATGGCTTGGCAATTAAGAGCATTTGTTGCTCTTTCAGAGGACTTGGTTTTCATTCCAAGCAACCATATGGCAGCTCACAACTGTCTATAACTACAGTTACAAGGGATCTGACAGCCTTTTCTGGCATCTGTAGGCACTGCACCATGCAAACAAAATACTCATGCACAATACACATAAAATACAAATAAATAATTAAGCTAAAGGAAGAGAGAAAGAAAGAATGAACAAAGGCCCAGAAAAGCATCCTGTTCTAGGGCTATTTGCCTTATTTCCGCATACTTAGTCTTCATTGGGTGGTGATGGAGGGTTGTCCTGTGCTGTTCTTGTCTTCTACTTTTTAGGTAGTTACTGGTTTGTTGACAACATAGTTATTTCCAATTTTATTTTAAACCCAGAACATGCTGAGTAGATACTACTGCTGTGGTCCTGGGACTCTTTGCTCTCAATTGAGATGACTCCCAAATCTGAACTGGCCACCAGGATGCCAGCCACTGCTCTGTCTCCCCTGGCCACCATATAACTCAGTGTGAGAGATGATCTGTGCAACTTTTAGATTTTACATCAAGACAACTGAATGCATAATCCCTGGACTTTGCTTTCTGCTAGCTAGAACACAGATATGATGGTGGGGAGGAGAGCAGCCACTTTGGAACCTGAGATTGAAGCCACACATTCGAGTTTCAGACTTTCTAGACCAGCATAGGACTTATGGGTGAGGGGAGGCTTACATACTGTATAAACCATTGTATTTTGGGGTTCCTTTTAAAAGTAGTTTTAACTGATAAAAATTCTAGCTATGTACTGGGCAAAACAGTAGGTTTTGAAATATGCTAGAGACACTTGTAAATGGCAAGCTGTCACACTGAGAAATCTGCCTCCAAGGTGACATTTCTCAAATTACCTCAGTTTGCTTCATGGGGGTCTGTTTCATTTGATGTTTAGGACTGTTGCTATGATGTGGATATCAGAAATATTGTCACACACTCCAAGATTATGATAGCTGAGCCTCACCCACATTTATACATAGGCTTTCTATGTTGTTGGGTCTGGGGGACCTGAAGGGGAACTGAAAACCAGACAGCACACCACTTAGTATTTAACAGGCTAAGAATGTAACTTGTAATATAACTTTCTGTGAGGTTATTAATTTTGTAACCTGTTATTCATTTTGTAGCTGTTATCCATTTCATAGCCTAAAGCATACACAACACCCCCAGACCTCCAAGTCCCTCCTATCCCTCATAATCCAGGGCTATGGGATCCTGCTCAAGATGAATGCCTGCCATGGGAGTTGCTATTGGGACATTGCTGAGATTCCTGTAAATCAGCACCCTGTTCCCCCCAAAAGGTGGTTTCTACTGTCCATTTCCCCGTGGCTCAAAGACAGATCCCCGCCATAGGCTCTGTTTAAGGGATGAAAAGTTGGCAGATCAACAACCCTGCCATCCTGTCCTTTCTATTATTTAATCTATTGTTCAATGGATCTCCAGCAGGATGCTCTTGCTGGAGCAAAGGAGCTGTGTCACCATGTTCTCTTTGGTGGGTCACAAACTCGACTGCTGCTGGAACTAGGCAGGAATGTGAGCTCCAGGGCCAAGCCAGGTACGAGTGGGTCTCCATGGAGACGCATGCTGGATGAGAAGGCTGCTGCTTCCTGATGGTTAGTGCTGGGGACTGGAAACGGGTCACTGTGTCTTCCTCTCTCCTAAGGACAGGTGACATCCAAACTTGTGCGAAATACTTCCGCTTGCTTTTGCATGCTAATGCCTGGCTTCTCAGAAAGGTTTTAAACCACAGAAGGCCAAAGGACAGGAAAGCATGGGCTTCTGCTTTGAGGCTTGTCTGCTTGTCTGCAGCCCCGGGGGCAAGAGGTCAGGACTCGGCTCTGGTAGTCACTGGTTTAGTGTTATTTCACAGACAGTGGTTGTTTCTACCCAAAGGGAGGAAATGAGTGTGTCATTGGGCTGTGTGTACCAAGATAGGTGTGTGTTAGCCATTTGGAGCTCATGAGGAAATGGATGAATTAGTGGAGGGGCCAGGAGGTGGAGGAGGAATTAGGAATGAAGAGGAGAGGCATTGAGGGAGAAAGGGGGCAAGGAGGTGGAGTTAGGTCATTTACCTCTTAAATTCTGAACTTATCTCTTTCACAACAATTATGAATTTTAGTGATAAAACACCTGTTTCCCAAGATAAAAAAACCACAACAATATTCAGAATTAAAATTCCACAATGCCAGGGTTATAGCTGTGTCCTACCAGATAAGTAAAGGGGAAATCATGTCAGGCTCAAAGTTCAAGTTTTTGCTTTTCGTAGTCACCAGACAGAACTGTGTATTTGACTTAAAAGCCTCCCACTGTCTAAAATTAGCCCCACGCAATGGCAACTTGCAAACCACTTTCGAAAATGCTAGCGCCCAGAGTAACTGCACCCAGAGGTGTCGCAGAGTTGCAGTAATGCCAGCCAGATAGTGCCAAGTGTTCAGATGAGTCTCCTGGGAGCCACAAACAGCTGGAGACAAGCTCCAGATGTGCTTTCCCTAGTGTCAGCTGTTTGAGCCTCAGGCTCCAAATAGCATAATCAGGGCTGTGGGAGCCACTTGTGCAGTGAGGTAGGAAAACTTGCAATTTACAGGGAGTAATTTCTGAGATATATATATATATATATATATATATATATATATATATATATATTATTAGAGTAGGAGGGAAAGAGAAGGGAGTTTGTCTTTTTTTTTAACGTAGTCCATTTTTTTTCTTACATTGTTAAAAATACTATGAGTGAAACAAAGTGATGTATTTTAGGCAGTCATTCCCACTTGTTCGGCTTTTACATGAGATCATATTGAAAATGTGTTTGTGCAATGTAAGAGATAGCTTGATGGAGGGAGCCATTATGGGGTTAGGAAGAAACCTGGTGCTAGGGAAATTCCCAGGAATCCACAAGTGTGACCCCAGCTAAGACTCCTAGTAATAGCGGAGAGCTGATCTTTCCTTGTAATCAGATTAGTGAATACCCCCTAACTGTCCTCATAGAACCTACATCCAGTAACTGATGGAAGCAGATGCAGAGGTCTACACTTGATCCAGTCAAGAACTGGGCTGAGCTTCATTTATTTAGTTGAAGAGATGGAGCAGGGATTATATGACAAGGGGGTATATGTTGTTAGGATTCAGGTATCTGTACTGGCCTGTCCTTGGGGTTCTGACAGGATACACCCTCGGCTGCAGCCACTAAGAGCACTACCTGTGCACATTCACTATGTTCCCTTTTAAAAGGGCCCCGCCCACCTCCCATCCTCCCCCCTCTCTCTTCCTCTCTCTCCCTTCCTTCCTTCCATCCTTTCTTTTTCTTTCTCCCTTTCTCCCCTCGACTCTCTCCTGCTACTCCTGTCCCCAGAAGCTGGTCCACTCCCTCCCCTTTCTCCTTTATATGATCCCTTTACCCCCCCCCCCCCCCAATTTTTTTTTTCTTGAACCCTATTGCATGATGTCTTTCTCTCTCTGGAGCTGCTGTTTTTAAATTGCAACATATGTTCTGTGAAAGGTGGTGAGTGTAGGCATGCCACAGCTTGGGGTGCTGCCTGGAACAGTATGGGACAGGAGATTCTCTAGTGACCTGAGAATAGAGGAGACGGGTTGAAGTCCGCAGAGATACTGCAGATCAAACTCAGGAGTGGGATTCACAGATTGAGCCTCCCCCCTCTGTCCCACATGGTTTTCTTTGTTTAAGGTGTGAGTGCTTTGACTTTGGTTTTTTTTTTTTTTTTTTTTTGTAATTTTTAAAACAATTTTTATTAAGCCGGGCGTTGGTGGTGTATGCCTTTAGTCTCAGCACTCGGGAGGCAGAGGCAGGTGGATCTCTGTGAGTTCGAGACCAGCCTGGTTACAAGAGCTAGTTCCAGGAAAGTCTCCAAAGCCACAGAGAAACAAACCCTGTCTTGAAAAACCAAAAACAAAAACAAAAAAAAAAAAAAACAAAAAAAATTATTTTATTACTATTTTTTAAGTCAAGATGTCACTTATATAGCTTTGGCTGGCCTGAAACTATGTAGATGAGGCTGGCCTCAAACTCAGAGCTCCACCTGCCTCTGCCTCCTCAGTGCTGGAATTAAGGGAGTGCACCACCACACCTGGTATTTATTGAAAAATTTTAACTTCTGGGTGATGTATAAAGGGTAACCATAGTGTTGCAGTGGCCAACGTGGGGCCTGGCTGTCCCATTATTGTGACAGTTGCTGCCTAGCTCTCTTTTTCCAAACATGGTGTCAGGTGACTTATTTTCTCCGTCTGGGGAACAGGTCCTTTACATCCACCAAAATCAATGCCACAAAGAATAACAGTAAGGAATGCCTCCCAATAACACCCTGCCCCCAGAGAGCTGCACATCTCATGGGCTAGGCTAGCCACAGCCCTCGGCTCTCTCTAAAGCAGTTGTTCTCAACCTGTGGGTTGCAATCCTTGAAGTGTGGGTGTGTGGGTCCCCCTAAGCCCATCAGAAAATAAACATTTATACTACGAATCATAATAGTAGCAAAATTACAGTTATGAACTAGCAATGAAAATAGGGGGAAATCATTTTATGATTAGGGGGTCACCACAACAGGGGGAACTGTATTAAAAGGGTCGCAGTGTTAGGAAGGTGGAGAACCACTGGTCAAGGCTTTCAGAAGTCAATGACAAATGCACATGGCATAGATACTTAACAGCCCAGATCACAGAGCCCCCCGAGTGGCTGTCAGGAACTCTGGTCAAAGGCACAGATCTGTTTTCCTACTCAAAAGCAGAGAAGATATTGATTAAAAGTAGCTAATGAGGGAACAGGCTTCATAATAAGAAAACGATGCCTTTGCTCATCCTTGTAGAGGGCATTTTTCTTTGAAGCCTATTGTCTCATATGAGAGCCTTGGAGCAGTTAAGTCGTCTCTGCCATGATTCCCTAGTTAAGAAGTGAGAACCAGAATAAATAATTAAGGAATACGGTCTTCGGCTCCGTAAGTATCTAATTTAAATATGTTTACTGCTAGGTAGGCTGCGGCTGGGAGAAAAATGGATTAAGCAGTTTTCATAAAATCACTAAGAAAAATCAAAGCAGCAAGCTAGAGGGTGTCTTTTATTTCCCCTACAGTGTATCAAGAATAAGGTGAATGCATACTTACTCCTTTGTAGGACAGTAGTAGTCTTCCCCATTTTTGCTTCAGGTAATTTCAACTCCCTGCAGTCAACCACCATCTGAAAATAGTACAAGGAAAATTCTAGGAATAAACAATATGTGCATTTTAAACTGTCCACCTATAGGGTAGTGTGATGAAATCATCACATGATGATCCCATGTGGTATATGAATCATCACTGCAGTGGGTCCCCCCTGTATATTGGGCCCTCCCGTTAGTTCTCTTGACAGTCACTTAACAGCTATCTCTTTGACCAGGTCTACTTTATCCTGCTATCAAAGATTTTGGGGTTCAAGTCATCACTTGTTTTATTAATAACAGTGACTTGAAAGCGATAGGCAGTGACATGAGGGGCATTAGGGTTTGAGAACTGGAAGGAGGGGCTACCTGCAGTGTCGTGTAGCTACACAGCAAGGCTTAGTGGATGTGGGGTGGCTCAGTCTCTATTGTGGGTGTGGAAAGGACCTCAAGGGGGCTTTGGTAGCCAGTCGGTGGTCATTGTTAAGGATTCTGTAAAGGGACGGCAATGGGGGACTGGATCAGTGAGGGACAATCGATATTTGACAGGTAGAAGACAGCATTGAGCTGGGTCTGTTGGCACATGTCCATTATCCAGGAGGCAGAGGCAGAGGCAGAGGCAGAGGCAGAGGCAGAGGCAGAGGCAGAGAGATAATGAGTTCAAGGCCAGCTGGGGCTATAGAAGAAATTCCAGACCAGTGTTCTGATCTAAATATTAGCAATTCCCATAATAAAATCCACTACTTTGTATGTTAGCCTAAAATGTTAAAATAAAAAACAACAATAAAGATGCAAAACCCTGTGTCAAAACAATACCTTTCCCACCCCCAAACAGACCAGTAAAACAGACTAACAAATCTAAAACAGGGCCTGGAGAGATGGCTCAGTGGTTAAGAATACTGGCTGCTCTTCCAGAGGACCTGGGTTTGGTTCCTGGCACCCACATGTCAGCTCACAACCATCTGTCCACTCCAGATCTGGCCTCATCTGTCATTATACTCATGTGGTCATAACCACCCCAAACACACATGTAATTAATAATAAAACAACTATTAAAAACCAAACAAACCTCTAAACCTAGACCAATACCATTAGAAGGCTGAGCTGCTCCCTGATGGCTTCAGGAAGGCCTAAGCATTTCTTAAGAGGTGACCCTGGGCATCTCCCCCTTGGAATCTTAAGCCAGCAAGCTTTCTGCTTCCCTGTGGTGAGCAGACTTGGTTCTGGGACCACAGACTTTTTAGATGAGCCTTCGACACACAAACACAGCAGCTGGGATGGCTTCCTAGGTGTGCTTGTTTCCCATGGCATTTTTCTTTTCCTCTTCCGTTTTTAATCCAGAATGTGTAAGTTCAGACTCTATTCCCTTCGAATCACCAACACAGTTCAAGTTCATTAGGTGGTGGATCTTGACATCTCTAGACAAGGAAGAGGAGAACTGAGAGTAGCCCAATGCACAAAGTATCAGATGGGTACATAGGAAGGCAGGAATGTGTAGTTGGGTAAAATGCCTCATAGTGGATAATGAAGTGCTTTCCGGATAGAAGGCAGGCAAGCCGATGTGCATGAGAGCCTCTGTGTTTATAGACTGGCGTTTGTTTCCTTTGCTTACTAAGACCACAGTAAACCAGAAACTCGGCCTTAGTGTCTACCCCAGGGCCATCACTGTCTGATTGTCACGATCATCTTCCTGGACTGATTTCCCAGCGTGCAGTTCACTGTAGACACACAGACGTGTCACTCACACCTGGCTGCAGTCCTGCTGCATCTTGATAGGAATTGCAAGTGGGCCGGGATAAGCACTTCGAGGCTGGTCCTTGGCAGCCTTCGTAGCCTTTGTATGCCTGGGCTTGCATCCATCTCCGCACGTGGCAGCAGCAGACAGCTGCAGGCGGCAGCAGGTGAGCCCTCTTTTGTCACAGCTCTTGGGCAGTAAGCAGCTGTAACTGTGTGTAGCTTCCTCAAGATGCCTGTGTGGTGCTCAGATGGCTGCTCCTGGCACCAGGGAAGTTCGTTTGGCTGTTTGATTGATGTTCTTTGCTCCAGGCAGCCTGGCCACCACCAGAGGAGGACCTATAAGCTATATCCATTAGGAAACCAAACTTCTCCATCCCCCCAATGTCTTAGCTTATTTAAAGGAACGCGGGCATCTGAATGAGTACTTATAATAAATTTATTGTTAGTAGCAATATGTTTTTTTTCACAGTGCTCAATACTGCTTGACTTGGACCCAGTGCCCTAGGAAGTGGTGGGTCTGCCTCACTTATTGACTATGAAAAATGCACTGTAGACAGAGGGCAGATACATACATATTTATTTGCTTGCTTCTTTATATATGCATTTTCTTAGTATGTGTATGCATATCCACACATGCACTTGTGTGTGTATACATATGTGGAGGCAAGACATCTCTTTGGATGTTGTTCCTCACGTGATCTACTCCGTTTTTGAAATGAGCTCTCTCATTGGTCTGGAGATTATGGAGTAGATAAGATTGACTCATCTGCAAGCCCTAGGGACCTGCCTGTCTCTGCCTTGACAGTACTGGGACCATGCGCCACCATGCCCAGCTGTTGTATGAGTTCTGGGGATTAATCTTGGGGCTTCTTGCTTGTGTGTCGAGCACTTTACCATCTGAGCCCTCTTTGTAGCCCTAAGCTTATAATGATGGCCTCACTGCTTTGTGGAGCTTGGCTATGTGTAAGTATTCCCCTTTTGGTTTCATGTCCCAGGTATGGGCTGGGGTAGAGTAAGAGGTGTGGCTTGATCCTCCTAGCAGCTCAGAGGTAGTTTTCCCTTCAGAGTCCTTTGCTTTCTGTTGGGGAGGATGTGCTGTTGACTCTCTGCAAACATAGATTTCTTCCCAACCCTTTGTTAATTGGCCTCCACTTCTGTCACAGGAATGCTAAGAGATGCAGAAACATGTCAACTCTGAAATCCCTGCAGCTGCCCTTACCCCCAAAGCAGCCAAAGAACACAGATCTGTCTGCTTTAGATTGCTGTTGTGCAACTTAAGCAAAGGCTTTATCAAATTATTGTTTCTCTCTTTATGAGGCAGGAGAATATGGAATTCAAAATCAGCCTTGGCCATGTAGTGAGGAAGGGCTCAGCTTGGACTATGTGAGAGTCTGTCTCAACAAAACAACCAATCAAATAGACAGAAGTAGATGTGGAGACAGCATGCTACATGCCCAGTCTGTGGCTCCTGTCAGAGTATTTGTCATGTTCTTGGTACCTTCTGAATCCATAATGATTAGTTACTGTTGTTGTTGCTGGGATAAAATCCTAACAAAAGCAACTTAAGGAAGGAAGGGGTTCTTTTGGCTCACAGTTGCTGGTGCAGCCCCTCAGGACGAGGAAAGATGGGGGGGGAACGTGAGGCAGCTGGCCACACTGCATCTGTAGCAATAGAGAGAAATGAATGCTGGCTCTCAGCTTGCTCTTTCTTTCTTCCTTCCTTCCTTCCTTTCTTTCTTTCTATCATCTATGTATCCATGTATCTATATATGTATGTATGTATGTATCTATCTATCATCTGTATATATATGTACCTATCTATCATCTATGTATGTATGTATGTATGTATGTATCTGTCTGTCTGTCTGTCTATCATCTATTTATTTTGAGACAAGGTCTTACTATGTATCTCTGGCCACCCTGGAACTCACTCTGTAGACCAGAGATCCGCCTGCGTAGACCTCCCCAGGGCTGGGATTAAAGGTGTATGCTAACACCCTCAGTCTTTCATTCTCCTTTTAATCCAGTCTAGATCCCCAGCTCAGGGGATGATATTGCCCACATTCTGGATGGCTCTCCTCTCCCCAGTTAAGCCTCTCTTGGAACATCCTCATAGAGTCACCCTTGAAGTGTGTCTCCATGGTGATTCCAAATCCTGCCAAGTTGATGGTCAAAATTAACCACCATACCTGTTCTCATTCTCTTCGCCTTGTATTTGTTTATTAGTAGTGTCCTCATGGTTGTGACAGGGGCTGTTGTAATGTAGTTGACTAGTTAGGATCCTTGTACACTCTGGAGGCTCAGCTGACAGCTGTGTTAGTAAATACCACATCTCATCTCACACCTTCTTTGATGGTCTTTGCCAGTATGAGGAGGGTTTTTTTTTTCTGCTTTTCATGTCATATCTTAGCATATACTTGCCCTAGTGTCTACTCTCTGACAGTCACCATCCAAGAATTGAAGTCATATTTGGTCTTTTCTCAGGGTAAGGTTTCATCCCTGCTTATGACCACTAGTCCCTGGGTCTCAAGCCCTGTTATCCTCACCTTCTCTTGCAGCCAGCTGAAGACAGTGGGATTCCTCTCTGCTGACTCAGATGGAACCTGCTTCAGATTGACACCTGACTTGGTGACATCAAGGCCATCTCTCAGGAGAGTATAGAACTTGAGCCGAAACAATAAATGTTGATGAGGCTGTACCCCTAGCAGGTCACCTTGTGAGCTGTGAGCTAGACCCATCAGGCAGAGTGAGCAATATGTGTAAGAACAAAGGAGGAGACTAGAGAGATGTCTCAGCAGTTATGAACAGAGGACCCAATTCCGAGCACCCATATAGCAGCTTACAACCATCTGTAACTCCAGTGCCAGGGAATCTGACACCATCCTCTGGCCTCTGAGGACACTGAACTCTTATTTATCTGTCTGTCTCTATCTCTCATGCACAAATCATTTTAAAACCCAAGAAGAAAAAGGCTGGAGCCATTCCTTAAAGAGGCATAAAACAAATCCCATGGTAGGTGTGGTGTAGAATGGCCTGTGTGGCTAGGGATAAACTGCCATTGCCCCAGGCCACTTGATCACTTGATTAATATCCTGTGTTTGTCTCACCCCAGCACCACCAACCTCATTATGAGGCCAGCCCTCAGTAGGTGTACATCTGGCCCTCCCCCACCCCTAGACATCTTCCATTTAGTGATCACAGTAGCCCACTACACTGTATGCTGTGTTCCTTGCTGTCTCCTTGACAGGCTGAGAAAAATGGAAACGTTAAGATCTGCCCCAAGCTACCCAGGCTGGACTGTGATTTGAACAAATTACACTGTGTTCCAGCATCAATATATTGTAGTGTGGGAATATTCTCTACCACAATGCTTGGTTACGTTTTCTTGTTGTATTTTTTATATGGTACTAGTAAGGGTATTTTTGTGCAAGTAGGTAATGTCCTATGAGCATGTATCCCTCATATCCTCTACCCTACCATATCATCTCCATTCTTCTTTGTTGGCTCCCTTCATCCTCTCTGGATAGCTTAACTCCTATTACATTCCATATATGCACATATGCTTTGGCATAATTTCTAGGCTCTGTCTTAATATGTGCAATATGATCGTCTCTGGGTGCCTCCATTTTTTTCCAGGAAATGACACAATCTTGTTCTTCATGGCTGAACAGAATTCTATTGTGTTGATGTACCACCTTTTCTTTTTGCATTCCTCTGTTGATGTACACCTTTAATTCGAGGACTCAAGAACTTGAACTAACTCTGTTAGTTCAAGGCCACACTTGATCCAGTGCTAAGAGAAATAGCTCACACAAAGGTGATCTCAGCACTTGGGATCATATGCCTTTAATCTGAGCACTAGAGAAGTATAAAAGACAGGAGCAGAATCTTCAGTAGACTCAGTCTCAGGATTCTCTCCAGCCATGCTGAGGAGAGGCAGCAGTCTGAGGCTTGGTGAAGAGCTCATGCGTGGATCAGCCCTTTCAGCCCGAGCTACAGGTGAGAGCTAGTGGTCAGCTGCTTTGCTTTTCTGATCTTCAGCTTGGAGTTTGAACCCAAGTATGAGTCTCTGGTTCTTGCTAGACCTAGCACCTTTTCTCTTTCTTCCCTAACACAGCTCCTTCTGGAAAGTCAGTGTGTCCTCCCATGGAGAAGTGTTCCTGGGTCCTCTGAGACCAGCCCCACACCCTGACCCATAGCTCCACACATCTCCCCTTCGCTCCCAGAGTTGTCTACTCTGCTCACCAGTCGTGGTTTGTCTCTCTGTCACACCCTGTCACCTGCTCACTGTGTCCTTGGTCCTGGATATCAGACGAAGGGATGGCTGTGCCTTTCTCATTAGGCTATTTCATGAGGACAGATTTCCCCTGGTAATAGGCTTGTGTTCCCCAAAGGCCATTTGTATCCAGGATGCGTGGGTAACCAGAAGTGGCTGCCGCCCAGAGAAGTGGCCTGTGTTCCCTCAGGCTGCCTCTAACAAACCCCTGACTTCTTCTCTAAGCCCCTCTGCTACATGGGGATAAAAAGGGTTCTGTTTGCCCTGGCTTCCTTTCCCCCAGTGCATCAGCAATGAATCTTGTGCCCTCTGTCAGCGCCTGCAACTTCTCAACTCCCGAAGACCCTGAGAAAGGAATGGCGAGCAGAGATGTCTACGAGGCCTTGCTCAGATGCATCCAGCTTCCGCCTCTCAGGGTCCCAGGACCTGGGCTCAGCCAGCCTTGGGAAAACTAGAGGAGCAGCTGCCCCTCCTGCCCTGGGCTACTTTCAATGTCTCCTTTCAGACTAGCGGCATTCCCGCCTCTTCCTGCCCTGCTTTTTAGAGATGTGGAGAGTCTGTTATCGGGAGAAATGGAGACAGTTGGCAGGCACTAACTTGCAGGCTCCCATAAAAGTGGCTGGACAGTTGTGTTTCCAAAGGTGTCTTCAGAGAGCCTGAGACTGGTGGCTTATGGGAAATTCACACATCTGTGCCCTGGGTAGGAAGCTCTTTTCCTAGGCAGCATCAGGATCTGGCTGATTGAGACCCAAGGGTGTAATGACTTTCTTCAAAATAACTCGGTTTTCTCCTATACCATTGGTGATTTTTGCAAACTATTATTATTATTTGAGTGGGGAGGGTCTCACGTGGTGATGACCTGAAACTTCTGATCCTCCTGCCTCTACCTCCCCAGTGTTGAGATTATGGGCTCACCTGCCAAGCCTAGTTTATGTAATGCTCAGAATTGAACAAAGGGCTTTGTGCATGCTAGGCAAGCACTCTATTGACTGAGCTACACCCCAGCCCCAGAATTCCCCAAATTAAAAGACCAAATTCCTTACTAAATATAGAATCCTCTTCATTAAATTAAGAACAAATATGAGTTGTTTTCTCAAAAAGTTGTACTTGTTTTTTCCCTCTGAAAGCCTCAAATAATATGAACTGAATTTCTCATGCATATGTAACAGATTTAAATTCTTTGGGTAAGAAGTAAATTAGCTGGTTCCATTAGGTTTGTACTGTGCACTGTGTATCCCTGAAAGAGGTTGAGATAGATAGCATCTCACACAGAAATGGTTGTAGACTTCACTGAGGAAAAAAAAAATGTTCATTCTGTGGTCCTGGTTGTGCCAAAAAGAGCATGATTTGGGGCAGCTGTGCCCTGGGATGCTGCTGGGCTTTCTTGAGGGGGCAGATAGCATCGTGTCATAATGTGCTATCATGGATCACAGGCAGGTGCTTCTGTGCTTTGTGCCTCAGTTTCCCTTTCTGGTAAATGGAGGCTATGATTCTGAGTCCTGGGAATAGGGTTTCGTCTGGTAAAGGGATTGTGGGACAAGCATGAGAAACTTAGTACTGTCTTCAGCACCTCCGTGCATAGCCCAGTGTGGTTGCAGTTTGGAACTCCAGGATTAGTAGGTGGAGACAGGGTAGCAGAATCGGCAAGCTCCAGGTTCAGTGAGAGACTATGTCTCAAAAGATGAGGGGATGAAGGAAGACATCCTGAACTGACTTCTGATCTCCACAGGCATGCACACACCTACCTACATACATGTACCTGTCTGCACATGCCAAAATAAATGCATAGACAAATGAAGAAACAAAATGAGCTGGATAATGCAGTATTATTATTCAATAGTGTACATGTGTGTATCATCAACGTTGTATTGTGTGTGGGCGTGGCTATTTGGCATACTCCCTTGTTAAACATCAGATAGTGTACATTCAGAACTTGTGGAAACGTCTCTCTGCTTGTGGCAGCATCCTGTGACTTTGGTTGTGCCAGGTAAATTTTGTGTTCCTTTATTGTCTTTGGGTCCCCTGGGTGTTAAGGCATTTAGTGATTTAGTGGCATGTATGAATGTAAGACAATTTGGGAGCATCCACGTGGCCTGATTTTGCAAGTAGTTCAGTAGGGAATGATCTCTCTGTCACACGAACAATACTTCAATGCATTGATCTTGTGATGGACATTCCTCTCTTCTAGGTATTTTGGGCCCCCAGACAGACAGGGTACCGCTTATTTGTTCCTGAGAGGTAGTACAGGACATGAGTTCAAATCCTAGCTGTGCATTTTTACCATCTGGATGGTTTTGAGCACTGTACAGTGTATGGTATGATCAGGGATTCAAAGGCTTTGCTGGTTGGCTGGTGTGGCCTCCTCTGGTGGGTATAGTCAGAACCCCTTTTCAGTGATTCCCCAAGAACAATGAACTCAAAAGTGTTTCCCTACAAGGCCTCGTCATCTCCTTCTGTGTGACAAGAGAGTTGTCACTGCCCTGAACAAAAATCATCTTGGAAGGGAGCCTCCCGTTCTCAGGCACTCAGAAGTCTCAGGGAATGTGGGGGGATGGAGACCCTGTGAGTGTTCCTGCCTCAGTCCCTATAGTGTTGTTCTTGCACAATATCAGGCTCTTCTGCTGCTTTTTCTCCCCCTAGTCACTGCTGTGCAGGCTGCCCCCCATGCCCGACACGTGTGGTGCTCAAAGCATGCGTGAGAGCTTCTCAAAGATAATTGGAAACAAATGTGATTTTTCTCCTTACCTGGGAATGGTTGAAACAGGCTGCCACCAGAAAGGACAGCCACTTGAGCCTGGGTGTGAGGAAAATCCTCAACAGGCTGCACTGGGCTAGGAACAATGGATGGCCTCATTTGCCTGTGGCTGGACTGAATGCAGTTGCATTTCCAGCTTAGTCGTTCCTAGGAGCTGACACAGGCTCTGTCCCAGTGGCTGCCATGACCTTTGTTGATGGCTTCTTTGTTCTGTTCTTTTACAGGCCTTCAGTGGCTTACCTAAAGTCATTGCTTGCTAGGATGGCCACACACACAATGCTGACATGGGTGTGAAGAAACTGGAAACATGTGAAGCTGATATAAAGAATGGTTTAGGACTTCTTAAAAAGAAAAAAAAAACATGTCAAGAACAGGCCTGGTTTGATCACTCTCCCACTGTAGAGTACATGCCTTGCTAGTATGAGGACTCTAGCTTGGGTTCCGAGACCATAGAAAGGAGCTGGGCGTGGTAGCATGCAGTTGTAGCCCTGGCACTGAGGAAGTGGGTGCAGGCAGATCTCTGGGGCTCACTGACTACCCATCCTTGCCTGCTTGGTGAGTGCCAAGCCAATGAGAGACTCTGTCTCAAAAACCAAGATAGATAATGCCTGAGGAATGATAACTGAATTCTGGCCTGTACATGCATGAACACACACATACAATTACACTCTCATGGACATGTGCACACATGTATCTACACACATATACATGCACGCACAGACGCACAGACATAGATGATTGTGTCTCACTGTGTGGGTGCTGGGAACTGAATTTGGGTTCTCTGCAAAAGGAGTAAGCACTATTAACCAAAGGGCAATTGATCCATTCCCAACCATTTGCTTTCTTTCGTTTCTATGACAAAGTACCTGACTAAAGGAACTGAATGAAGGAAGGGTTTATTTTATCTCACGCTTTAAAGGTATAGTCCATCATGACTGGAAAAGCATGGTGACAGGAGCATGAGACAGCTGGTTGGAGTGAGATATCTACCCTGCCCACACCTGTTGTACTGACCACACCCATCGGGGTGTGGGAATAGGTGTGGGTATGACTGGTGGATGTCTCACTACACATGGCACCCACAGTCAGGAAGCAGAGAGAGATGAATGCTGGTGCTCAGCTCATTGTTTCCTTTATATCCAGTCTGGATCCCCCAGAAGTGCTGCTAATCTGTTAGGGTGTGGGCTTTCTCATATGACACGAGTGTGTCTAGTAGAAGACTTTCCTGAGAGGAACTCCCCAGCTGTGGCCGGGCCTAAGACTCCTGGAATATGTATCTTTCAAGGTCAACATGAATAGTAAGAGGGTGATGCAAAAACGGATTTTTTAAAAGCATTTGTTTAATCTTTATTTTGGTTTATACATATGAGTGTTTTTCTTGCATGCATGTCTGTGCACCATATGTGTACCTGGTGCCACAGAAGTCAGAAGACAGCATCAGATTCCCTCAATCTGGGTTTATAAATGCTTGTGAACTGTAACATGGATGCTGGGATTCAACTTTGGGTCCTCTGCAAAAGCAACAAGTGTTCTTAACCACTGGGCCATGGCTCCAGCCCCAAGACAGATGGTTTTAAAAGCCAGTATAGAAGCAACTCATGCCATTTTTGTGTGTGTGTGTATTTTATTGATCAAAAAAAAAAAAAAAAAAAAAAAAAAAGGGAACTTCTGGAAGCTCCAAATGGTGGATGTGTATGGCCAGCAGCCACACCAGCATCACAAACATCCTTTGGGAGCTTGGTCAGTGTGGTTCAGCTTGGTTCTCACAGTAGGTCAAGTTCTGAAAGGGACTGTGCTCAAGTTTTAACTGCTATGGATATGTATCAGTAGGTAACCATGGTGACAGACATCCAGGATTGGCAGTGTCTAATTCTCTTGGTAGGATAGATTTAGAGATGTGGGGCAGATGAAGATAATAGCGATATGTTGGGATTATGGTGTCTGATTATAAATGGGATGTTCCCTGCTGTCTCATTAGATGGACAAGAAATTCTAATAACCCCCCTTAATGGACGGCAGAGCAGGGGCCTGACTTCCTCACCTCCCACAGACCTTGAGAGCCTGGCCCAGCATCTGAGTGTCTGTGTGCTGAGCAGAGCCCGTCTCTACTGCAGGCCACAGGGCCTGACAGCCAACTCCTCTATTGTGAAGGCTGCACTGATTGGAATATTGTAGAAATGTTTTATTTTTGTAAATTATATTGATGTGTGGTTTTATGCAGGTGAGTACAGATCCCTGTGGAGCTTGTATTACAGGCAGTTAAGAACCACCCAGATGTGGGTGTTGAGAACTGAACTCAGGTCCTTTGCGCTCTTAACCTCAGCCTTGGTTACTTCAGTGTTAATTCCCACTTCTGTTGGGTGTGTGGACACTCAACAGAGGCTGTAGCCACCCTCTACCTAATCTTCTCTCCTAATGAAGCAGCCACATTGGCTAACCTAGCTAAGGAGTTTAGTCAGCAAGCAGTGTGGAGGGAGTTGGGTGTGGCATGGTTTTGTTGACTTTCTTTGTGCCTATGAACTTGGGGTATCTCCTCAGTGGAGTCAAAGCTAGGTCATTATGCAATGCTGCTCTGATATTCCCGAGATGTCTCAATATATATATACATATATATTAATAATCATTACCAAGTGTAGAAATTCCAGTACTTCTAATTCTGGGTTCTTTGAGAAAATATTTAGGTTAGAATGATTTTAAAACAAGCATCAAAGCTGCCAAATAAATTTTATCTTTGTTATTAGAGGAATTGGCACCACCTGTAATACATTCTATCCATGCTTTTGCTCATTGACAAAACAAATCCACGGTATGAACATCGATTGCCAAGTACTTTGGATGTTCTAGGAATACAGAGTTAAGTGAAACAGGCATTATTCCTCAGACTATTTATTCTAATGTTAGAAACAGGCACAAAGTTAAAAAAAACAAAGCAAACAAACAAACAAAAAACCCCAAACACACTGCATTAATAATTTACTTTAGTTGACTAAGGGGGAGGTACAGTTTCTTAAAGAGATTATGAGGAATCTGCTCGAGGCCTGAGGGAAATAAACCCTTTCTTTGGGTGAATTCTACTTAAATCAATTGAATTGTGGTGTGTATTTATGCTCACACACTCACAGGTGTGTATGTGGCGGTGTGCAGGTGTTCATAGACATGCATATGGCCCCTGTGTAGAGGCTTGGTTTGAGGTCAGCCTTTGGAGAGGCTGGGTCATCAACGGGCCATCCACTTTGCTTTTTGTTTACCCAGAACGTGCTGAGTAGGCTAGATTGACTGCCAGCTTGGCCTAGAGATCCGCCTGCCTCTGCTTCCCCAGCACTGGGACCTTAGGTATGCACCATCACACGTGGCTTTTTATGTGAGTTCCAGGATCTAACTTCATGCTTGCATGGCAAGGGGCTCACTTCACTGCCTCGACTATCCAGCCCTAAACCCAATTTTAAGGGAGAGAAGGTAGTTATGCAATTTGAAGAGGGAGAAGTGTCATGTTGGATGAAGGGATAACATTGGACAAAGATCTGAGGCAGGAAGGAAGTTGGTGTCGTTGAGGACAAATGGTAGACTACAAAAGGGGCTGACATGATCATGGTGACAGGTTGTTGAGGCCCAGGTTTGACTGACACTTTTGCGGCTTCCCCAAGCAATGGAAGCCAAGAATCCATGACACTTTTCTGGAAAGGCCTTGATCATGTTTGCCATTAGTAAAAATAAGTTATTCTGGAGTACTTGAAGGAGTACTGAAGTTATTCTGAGTACTTGAAGGAGTACTGAAGTTATTCTGAGTACTTGAAGGAGTACTGAAGTTATTCTGAGTACTTGAAGGAACCCCAAAGGGGTGACTTGAACCACTGTGAAGAGGAGTGGGTGGAGGACGCCTTTCTATTTGATGAACCCGAGATTAAAGGAAAGGGACATGGCCAGCACGTATCCCACATCCCTGCTCTGGATGAAGGTGGCACAGTAAAGATGGGCAGACTCACGTGGTGGCTTTCTGGAAGGCAGCAGAGATCAACAGGAGCTCCTGAGTAGGTAGCAGAATCTGAGGGTCCGGAGCTCTGTGGCAAGATTTTGGCTGGGGATCTGGATTTTTTAGTCATTGGCATATAGCTGGTATTTGAAATGACAAACACATAGAATCAACTGACGTGGCAACCTTTGAGCAGCGAGCCCTCTGTAGACAGTACCTAGTTAAAAGGGAACAAGCAACTACAGGATGTGTTAGTCCCCTTGTCCCGACGTCCCACAGACACTATTAATTTTTGAAAATGACAGGTGGTGTATGCTACCATCTGAGGCTACATCTTTAGCTCCTTTTGATGCTACACTTTTAGACGTGTTTCACAATCATAAAAGACAAATTGGATCACAGAATCTAAGGTTTTGCTTTCTTTTTCCATGACTCTTCACTTTGATATTTGTCTTCACAACTACTGCCATGTTCCTCCCGTTTTTACCGCACACGTGTTAAGACGGGGCATCTATGGAGAAAGAGCCTCCTCTAAAGGGGAGGTAACTGAGGGGCTGAAGGAGGAAGTGAGACCGTGGCCCCCACCAGGAGAGCAAGGTTGGATCCTGACTTTGCAATACACAGAAGTAGGGAGGGAGGTGAAGGGTATGGGCCGCTGAGTAATGGAGGTGCCAGGACAGCCACCCGGGGAAACCAGCAAGGGACAAACAAGCAGGATCTGAATGCCTCTGGCACAGAACAGTGATTCCTCAGAACACATGTTCTTTTTTAAGTTTTATTCTTAGTCACGGCCCCCAAAATCATAAAATATATTTCCATGACCTTTTCTAAATACGCATTGATGGCTTCAGGTATATCCACAGTGCCTTGCAACCACAAGCGTGTCTGGCTTGGGGCTGGAGTTTTCTCCTTGCAGAATGGAAATCCACACCCAAGCACCAGGCCAAGCTCCAGGAGTTCAGTTGAAGAGTGGGAGGAGGGGGTATATGAGCAAAGGGGGTCAAGATCATGATGGGGCCCTAAGAGGGACATACATGGATCCCCGAGGAGGGGAAAGGGACAAAAACTGAGTAAGTTGGAAGCATGGGAGGAGGGGAGAGAGAGGTAGGAGAAAGGAAGGGCGAAGGGGAGGGGGTAAGAGGACACGAGGAGGAGGGGAGGGAGGGGGAACTGTGGTTGCTATGCAAAATGAATAAAAAAGAAAAAAAGAGTGTGGCTGAGTGTTGGCCAGGTGACTTGTGGTCTTCAGAGCCAAGTCAGTCCTCTCACATAACTGACTCTTCACCCCGAGAAGACATCTGTACCTCTTCCTTCCCTTCCTGCCACTACTACCCACATCCAGGTACCGCCTTCTTTTCCCTTGCCTTTATGAGTCTGCCACCTTGGGTCTCTCATTTCAGGGTGGAAGGAGCCTGTGGCAGATGGGTCCATTCAACCCTGGTCTTGATTGTACAGAGTTTACCATCTGGCTCAGACAAAAATAAAATCATTAGCCTTCAGGTCATTGGAGAGCCCCCAGCATGGTAGGGATTTTTTTTCCCTACATGTGTTTTTCGGGGGAGGGAAGCCAGGTCAGAGTCTAGAGGGCAGGAGCCTCTGTCCAACTCCCTTCTTGTTCCTGTTCAAATTAGTAAAATAAAGACCTGATTCACCCGAAAGAAGTCAGAAGAAACAGAAAAGCTATGACGGGCGGTTGGAGGCAAAGGATAGGCATTGATGGCCCAGGCACCCACTCGCTTCACATACCTCTGGGAGCAGCAGAATTGATGGCTGTGGATGGATCCTGTGGACACCTGCGAGGCTGACAGCAGCTGTCCCAGCCAGTGCAATCACAGTCTGCTCATCTCAACCCAGGTCTCCACTGCTACATCGGAGTCGCATCTCCAAAGGCATAGAGGCTCGGTGCAGGAGGGTTACCAGTTCTGAGCCTCCTTGGGTTACAGAACTAGACATTGTCCACAATAAAACACTGACAACAGTGGAAAAAGTAAAATAGTATGCTTTCATAAAAATATATGTTTGAGTGACTTTAAGTGCCCCGCTTAAATGAGGGAACTGGGAACCGAAGGGCCTGGGGTGAACTGCATTTAATAATGCCACGCAGTGGAGTGTCCTGGTGGTACTTGAAAGGTTAGTGGCCCACCCCTCAACATCCTGATGCTGTCAGGGTGATGTCATCTAGTGCTTCAGGGTGTCCTCTGCCAGTTTAAAGAAGAAGAAGGTAGAATAAGGAAGGCCCCAGTGTTCCAATTTTATTGACAATAAAGGAAGCACACAGAGGACACAAAGGCATTCTCCGACGTGGGTGAGGGCTCAAAGATAGTGCATAAGTTTGTCTGGCAGAGATGAAACTCTTATGTGTTTGGGATATGTTCAGTTCATTCCCTTCCTCAGAAATGGCTGGTTTGGTCTATCACAGGCTATTGGATAATCCAGACAAAGAGCTGGAATCTGATTGGTTCCCACCACAAGAATCTACGGGAGTCGTGTCAGTTCCTCTGAGTAGTTCCCTATTAAGTCTTTGTCATGACGAAGAAACAGAAACAGGAAGTTGGCCATCTTCAACGTTTAAGTGAAAGACGATAGATTTACCTGGAATCTCTGTTCCCTGTCTTCAGCCTACTGGGGACCTGTCTGATTTTAGTCCCTCACTGGGACTACAAGCCATTGTGACAGTCAATCGAGTCTATGACTACAATGTGGGGGGAACTCCCTTCTAGTGATGAATGACTGTGGGAATATGGAGTGATTCTTAGAGACAAACAGGCCTTAAAATGACCTTGGAAGGATAGGGGTCACATCCGGCAGGGTTTCCAAGTTTAGGATATTGTTTCTCTGCAGATGATGTCAGTATAGAGTAATATTTTAGGTCACTGTACTGTGAGGATGAGAATGTAGTCACATTTCCCAATCCCACTTCTGTTCAATGTTTTGCAGATATAATAGAAAGGGATAAGGAGATGGTTCCAGAGGTAAAAGGCTCAGGACACAAGCTTGAGGAACTGAGTTTCACATCTAGCACTCATATTAGAACAATGGCAATTTAGACCTAGTGGCATGGGCTAATAATCCCAGCACTAAGAAGGCAAAGACAGGAAGATCTGTAGGGTTCGCTGGCCCAGTGAAAGACCTTGCTTCAAAAAACAAGGTGCAGAGACTGGAGAGATAGTGGCTCAGTGGTTAAGAGTTTTTGTAAGGGACCTGAGTTTGATTCCTAGCACCCACATTGGGCAACTTATAAATGCCTGTAACTCTAGCTCCTGATGAGGGAGCTCTTGATACTCTGATCTGGACTCCAAGGTCACAGTCATATAATAAACATATTTCTTTAAACAGCAAGGTGACTAGAGTCTGAGCTAAGACATCTGAAGTTGTCCTCTGGCAGTCACATGTATGAGTACACATGTATGAATACTCACACATGTCCACACTCAAAACAAATGTGTACATATCCCCATAACTATACACACAAAATTGCACAGGATGGCTCTGGTCATGAAGGAGCAGACATCTCTAACCTTTGTCTAGACCACAAGGCATAGGAAGCCGAATCTCATCTCTCTTTTTTTCTTATTTCCTGCTGGCTGTGGTTTTCTAGGCAACTTAATTAAACACAGAAGCATTTTTATCCATAAACTTACTCTTAGAGAATTTTCTGCCCCCTCTTTTGCCTTTGGGAGGTGTCTGAGCCCCAATTCAGGGACCACAAAGCCTCCTATTCCTTTTCTTTTCTCTGTGTCCTTTGGCTATGGCTGCCTGTAGATACCCACCCACTTATCTACCCATTGCCCCCTTCATGCATCCACTCACTCACCCATTCATCTACCAACCCATCTACCCACTTGTCTGATCCAGATGCCTCCCCTCCCCCAGCTTTGATCCAGCCAGCCCTGACTTCTCAGTTGCCATCCCATTCTTCATCAGGATGCCATGATTCCATCAAAGTCAGGCTTCCAGCTTCTTCAAGTCACGTGACCTGATGCCTCAGTTTCTCAGAGTTCCTGGTGTATCAGTCGTCTCTTTGCCATTGTGGAGTGGGGACTCTTACTTGTTTTGAGCCCCACGGTTTAACCTGGAGTTGTAGGGAATGGATTCTGCTTTGAGTTGCTGCCTGCATATCCCGAAAGGATGTGGGGAAGAGTAAGTCTATCCATAGTTTGCCATGACTTCCCCAGGAGGTGGCTGAGAGAGTGGGCAGGAGAGGCTTCCTCTCTCAGTGTTTCTTCTTGGCATTTTCCTACACTTATCCTTGTTGTCCCCAGGTGTCCATGCAGATTGGTTCCAGATGCCATCTTAGGTAACAGTATCTACAGTGCTCTAGTTTGTCATATAAAATCATATGGTGTTTACATATATTGTACACACTTCCTCCTGGGTGCTCTACATTCTCTCTAGCTGCCTGTAATCTCAAATATAATGCAAATGGACATAATGTTATTTCTTAGGAAAACAACACCGATGGACAGCCTGTGTTCCACACAGCTACATCACTGACCTGACTTCATACCATGGGGCAGAGAGACCCCAGGAGAATAACAAGCAAGAGGGCTGGAGAGGAACTGAGGTCTAGTGCATGGGGGCATGCCAACTCAGGGCATTCCATGTCCCCACTGCATCCAGAGGGACTTACGATGTTTGGGAGAGAGGACATTCATATTTTGCCTTCTGAAAATTTCTAACATTGTTCTCCGACTGTTCATTGAGAAGACTGGTTGGAATTCCTAATGCAAAACCGAAGACTAGGGCAGGGGGCAGACAGTAGTTTCATGAACTGAAGAGAGAGAGCTCATAAACTTCAGAAATCTAGCATCTTTAAGGATAAGTGGGCTTCAAGATTTGCTGGTTTGTGTATGTGTGTTTAAGTGTATGGAGGGTAGAGGTCAATGCGTAGTGTAACCATCACTCTCCACCTTATCTATGTATTTACTTAGTTGCTTAGTTACTGAGACAAGTGTCTCATTATGGATCCCTTGCATCCTGGAACTTGCTATGTAGAATAGGCTGGCTCCAAATTCACAGGGCTCTACCTTTCTGTTTCCAGGGTACTGGCATTAAAACCATGTACACCATGTCTGGCATCACCTTATTTTTTGAGATAGGATCTCTCACTGAACCTTACCTACTTGGCTAGACTAGCTGGCCAGACAGCCCCTCATATCTGCTTGGTTTTTTTCCTTCTGCACTGATGGAGTTACAGACACACCCCAACACCAGTTCTTATGTGGGTGGTGGGGAATCCCATCTCAGGTCCTTATGTTTGTGTAGCAAGCACTCCATCTACTGAGTCACCACCTCCCAAGTACAGATTTCAGGTTTTAAATATCAGAAACTGAGAATCTGTCTTTGATGGGCAACTTACGGGGAGTATTTGAGGTCTGGAGATACCCGAGTGCAATGTGGTTTCAACAGGAGGAATGGGATAAAAGGTTATGGTAAAGAGAAGAAAGGAATTATGGGAAAATGTCAAGTAGTTCTGCATAACAGTCTCCTGCAACTGGCTGGGTTTTCTCAGCACCCGGAGGTTCACGTGTAGCTGGGCATTGGACCAGTGTGCTTTGTGTGATTGATAGAAACACAGGAAATGCACATTTCCAGTTCCTCTTGCTGATGGGTAAGTGTCCCAGTACTTACCTACTGTCACATAGTCGTGTGTGAGTGTGCATGCCTTTTCTCAATTAGCTTGTCACTGTGCCAGTATTTTTCAAGGGAAAGGAAAATCATTTTCAATTATCCTAAATTGTTTAAATAAATATCCCTACTGATCTATGGAAGCAAGGCTATTGTGGTCTGGGGTGTTATTACCAGAAACTCCACCTTCAGAGCACTGGGAAGGCTAATAATTTAAAACAATTCCTAATTGACTAAATTGGTTTAAATTTAGAGTAAAAGGCTCTTCTGATTCCTTTTAGCTTTTTGGGTGTCTTGGCATTCTGTTGTCTGGATTTTTTTTTCTTTTTTGATATGAAGCCCCTTTCACACTGTTTGGGCAGACTTTGGAAAGTGATGGCTTTCAGATATGAGTTTGGGATACTTGGATGTAATGACAGGCATGGGTCAGAGGAACTGTGGGAGGGTATTACCCTTGTGTGCTGAGGCTCGCTGAGCTGACAGAAATTCTGAGTCCATCTGGTTTATGGAGAAGTGACATTTAAGTGGCTATCTCCAGTCTTTCGAAAGATCACATTCAGTGTTCTTGCTCTGAGCACTCACTGATCACCAGGCACGTAAGTCTTCAGTTTTTAGTGGAGCTTTCTTACAGGGTAGTAGGCATCCGTGACTTTTTTTAACACTTATCCTTGAAACCTATGCTTTTCCTGTGACCTCTTATCAAGTTGTTTTGGGGGCACTACCCTTCCTCCTTTGGGTTTTGTCTTGGTAGGAATCAAGTAAAGTGGTCAGTAAGTCAGTCAGGACCAACCCATGCCATTCCACAGACAAATGGCACACAGACTCATGTGAATGTTGACCCTATTTCATTTGGTACCTAGGGAATATTGCATTCCATGGCTTCTCTGGACCACCCACCCACCTGTCCAAGCATGCACCCATCTACCCATCTATCTGTTCATCTATGCAACTACTCACCAATTCATTCATCCACCAGTCCATCCCTCTATCCATCCATCTACCTACCCATCCACATACTTTTCCATCTAGCTACCCTACCCATTCACCCACCTTCTCATCTGACTACCCACCAACCCATTCATCCAATCATCTATTTATTCAGTCATCCATACATTTCCTTACCCATCCATCTACCCACTTACTCATCTACCCACTGTAAGGAGTAAGTTTTTTTCCTCCTGCTGCTGGTCTTGTCCTGCTGCCGCGCCAGCCCCAATTAATGCA
This sequence comes from Phodopus roborovskii, assembly GCF_943737965.1. NCBI lineage: Eukaryota > Metazoa > Chordata > Mammalia > Rodentia > Cricetidae > Phodopus > Phodopus roborovskii. Next base: position 3,943,122 of record NW_026126598.1, on the reverse strand, counting down.
CAGAAACTCTGTATTTGATACAATGATGTTGGCCAGCTACTTGTTTCTCATCGGCTAGCTCTGTCTTAAGTATTAACCCATTTCTGTTAATCTAATATTTCCATGTATTTTCATCTTATAGGAGAGCCGGCTGGCGTCCTGCTCTCTCCAGATTCTCCATCTTGACTCCTCCTTTCTACTTCCTCTTTCCTCCTTGTCTCCTAGTCCCTCCTATCTTCCTTTCCTATTGGCCAACAGTGCTTTATTCATTAACCAGTATGAGAAACATATATACAGAATGACATCTCCTATCATCCCACCTATATGTCTACCCATGTATCCATCCATCTGCCTGCCCATCCATCCATCCGTCCGTCTGTCTATCCATAGTTTGTTTCAGTGTCCTATCATACAGCCTTCTGGGAATAGCCCATACTGCAATAACTTGGTCTCTCATTCAAGTATGAGAGGGAAAGAGAATTTACAGAAGCCATTTCACGCATGTCCTTGGAGATTCATGAGTTTGGATATTTTGTGTTACAATCCAGTGACAGTATATACATATCAAGGTAGAGGCAAAATTCTAAATATACGTATTGAAGATACAGCAAAACTTCACCACTCTTTGACATTTTATCATTTATTAATTATAGATGCCCGTGGGCTTCCCCCCACTTGTAAGAAGATGGGACATAAACCCTTTGAAATTTTTTCCCAGTTGTTTGAGGGACAGAGTAGTGCAAACTGACATTTCTTTCACTATCAGTTTAAAGAAAGGGTTTTGCTGAGTCAATAATAAAGTTTGTTAAGACATTACAAGAGATTAATTCTGTGTGAGTTGGCGTCTCTGGTGAGCTTAGTTTTAATTAAGGTCTCAGGAAGGAAAGCTATCAGGAGGGTGGTGATGGGAAAGAGTGAAGCTTGGCTGAACCAGCTTGGTTCCTAGCAGAGTTGTGTGGGAATTGCTGCTCAAACTCCAGGAATTTTCCTGAGTAAGATCAGTCACTCCAGGGTTTATGAGAAGCAGATCCCGCCCAGAGACACAGAAGTGGGGGTGGTTTTGTTGTTGTTTCTCGTGGTACAATGAATCTAATTCATGTAAGTGCTCTATCACTGAGCTATTATTCTAGAGATAAGGCCTCACTAAGTTGCTCAGCCTGGCCTTGAACTCATGATGATCCTGTCCCAGCCTCCCAAGTAGATGGAATTGCACCTGTATAATGCCATACATTCAAGGCAAAAACACCACAAAACTCTCTGACAGGTATGGCATAACAGTGCCATGAGGTCTGTGACCTTAACCTTTGGAATCCAGAGGTGAGCGACTTCCAAAGGAGCCTTTGTGCTGGGCTAGTGTTGAGAGGGCAGGTGCACAATGGACACCTGCAATAACTAAATACCTAGGAGGCTATGGATCAGGAGGAAGTGGTGGAGGGAAAAGCAATGGGTTCCCTGCTACTCCTCAGATGTGGGTTGACAGATGTGTAGCAGGATGAATGACTGAGTGTGTTTTTGGCTGGATAGACAGATGGAACTTTCAGCTTTTGTCAGCCAACCATGAATTCTGCTTCCCAAATGCAGTCCGGTCCTGCATCTTCTGAGTGTGGATCTTCTCCTTTACCTGAACATACTGTAGCCTCCAGTGTGGGCTGTGTCCCATCCCAACAGAGTGTAAAACTGTAAAGATGCATGAAGGGTACTGAATTCATTTTGCATTTCTTTATTAGTGTGGCCAAATGCCTAGCAAGAAGCAACTGGGAAGGTGAAGGGTTTACTTACAGTCACAACATAAGAAGGAGTACAGTATCCTACTGTGGGGAAAGTGTGGTGGCAGTAACGTACGTGCAGGTCACATTGCATCCCCAGTCAGGCAGCAGAGAATAAACTGGAAAATGGAGCCAGGCTCTCAGACTTCAAGGCATACTCCCAGAATCCCACTTTCTCCAGCAAGGCTGCACCTCCAGGAGGTTCTACAACCTTCCAGAATAGCAACACAATTTTGGGGCCAAGTGTTCAAACACATGAGCCTGTGGGTGTCATGTCATATTTTAACCACAACAGGCACTTAACAGCCTCAGGCATATCTCTGCTAATGATTCTCAAAACATGGATAGAAGAGGACTCGTTCAACCCTCTAAAGGGCACCCCCTGACAGCAGCTGCTGTGGGCCTTCAAGGTGACAGACTGAGACCTTTTTGTCTAAGATGGGGAGAGATGATGGCAGGCTTTTTCCTGCCCTCATTAGCCTATGCCTGGAAGCCATAATCCACACAGTGAGGAGAGGAAAGAGGCAGATGTATCTGCATTGGGAAGATCCATTAACTCTGGCTTCACTAGCAGATGCCAGAAGAGCCTGGAGGATCTGCACGTGAATGCACTGTGTCTACATGCTGTTTGTGTGTCATGAAGAAGGTTGACCTGTTTGAGAAAGGAGGGGTTCTTGCAGACTCATTTGTAAACAAAAGTTCTAATGCATTCACAGAAGGGCTTTGCCAGTGGGCTAGACCTGCCTGGAGCAGGAGAGCTAGGATGAGCATCTAAGAGTAAAGGGCTATGAGGCACACCGATACTTGGCACTATGGGTTGGAATTGTGGCTCCAATGGAATGTTGTACTCTGCCACCTTCTGTTTGAGACCAGATTTAGAGTTTGATTTGAACTCTCTGTTATTTGTTTGCATCTACGCAGAGATAATTAAATCAGTTTGTCAACGTTCTTAGAAATAGAATCAATTGGCATTCAATAGCAAAGCTGCCGCAACAACCATCGACCTCAGATTTGTGGCCATGGACCAGCCTTGTCTTGCCTGTGTGTCTGCAGCTACTTCCCATAGTCACTCCTTGTCCCCCCTCTGTCATCAGCCTATACTGGCTCGTATTTCCTTAGCTCAGAATTATAAGCACAATTACAGAGTGCAGGCAGCTGACATTGATGCTGGAAGGCACTGGGACAAGAAGCTAGGATCTGATGAACAGTTCCTGAATTCTATGGAGATGGGCCTGCTCTTGTTTCTTAATCCCATGATGGACATAACTACTGTGTGACTGTTCCTCAGGACACAGGAACATGAGCAGACATGTGTTAACCCTAAGTAGGTCACCAATGACAGACTGTTGTGGAATATTTAAGATATGTTACGTTTGGTTATGCTATGGAATATTTGTTTTATGATGCAAGGATGTGTTACATTCTTTTATGTTACACTTGTTTAACTTTGTAAAGCTGTGTTACTTTGCCTTCCAAAAACACATAATGGGACTAATAAAAAGCTGAACAGCCAATAGCTAGGCAGGAGAGAGGTTAGGCGGGGCTGCCAGGCAGAGAGAATAAATAGGAGAAATCTAGGAAAGAGGGTGAGGAGTGAGAAAAGGAGAAGGAGAGGACGATGCCAGGGGCCAGCCACCTAGCCACCCAGTCAGCCATGGAGTAGGAAGGAAAGAAAGATATATAGAGTAAAGGTAAAAAGCCCAGAGGCAAAATAGTTAAATAGATAAGTGATAATTTAAGTTAGAAAAGCTGGCTAAAAACAAGCCAAGCTAAGATCAGGCATTCATAAGTAAGAATAAGTCTATATTTATTTGGGAGCTGGGTGGCAGGCCCTCAGAGAGAGAGAGAGAGAGAGAGAGAGAGAGAGAGAGAGAGAGAGAGAGAGAGAGAGAGAGAGAGAACTATAACAGACCAAAGAAATGACTCCAAGTAAGTTCATACGGCTTATAGACAGGAACATGGCTGACTTGAAGGCAGCTGCATCACCAAAAATCCTACCCCAACATGAGTGACAATCCATGAAAGCTGTCACCTAGAAGCTTCCTCCTCAGCTTGCAGGCAGCTTTATCAGAGAAAATCACCTCTCCCCAGTAATTGCTTGCTGCTTGTAGAGGTTAAGGAAGGGTCTTATAAATCTAGTAGCTTTCTGAACTTCCTGGGACTTGCAAGTTGTGTGATCTTCTTGAGTCTTGTGAGTCTCCTCCCTTCAGAGTGGAATTTCATGATCAGTTGGTCTCTTGCTTTCTGCTTATGGTGAGGTTTCACTTCATTGTGGGACATGTGTGCTAAGCTAGCATGGCTGCATACCTGCTGGCACAGAAAAAAGAAGAGAGTTGGAGGGCTCAGGTCCCACCTTTTACTTGAGGTTCAGTTACCTCTAACAGATCTACAAGATCTAAAGACTTCTGTCCGGGGCCCACCTCCCCAAGCTCTATCTCCTCCCACTAGTACCTACCTGGAGACCAAGCCTTTAGCAAACAAAGGCATTTCAGATGGGAACCGTGACAAGGCCCAGCCAAGGCACTGAACTCCAGAACCTTCTATCAAAGTCCATATTGGACACTTCAGTTGGAATGCCACCCAGATGCTTCACATTCAATTGTCCTCATAGGTTGTTTCTCTAAGATCCTTTTCCCTCTAGCCTTTGGATCCAGCTAGAGACTGAGAGTTCCAGATTGAGCTAGTCCTCTCCAAGGTCTCTGCAGTGCTCCAAGCCTATGTATTTACCATTCCCTTTTCTCAAGGCAAGGACTCTTATTGTTTGTTCCACTAGCCTGAAACTCCTTAGACCTAGTAAGTTTCTTTTTGCACCATACTTTAATCCTAGTTGGCTTGGGATGGGGTAGGAGGTTGAGTGGTGTGTTGGGTAGGTATGGCCATCTCTGTGCATGTGTTTCTTTCACTCTACCTGCAGATTTTGTTTTTATAGATATCCACTCATCCTTGGGCACTCTAGGCCATACCCTGTCACAGTTGCTCTGGTGCAATGTACCATGTCCTATCACAGACCCACAAGAACACTTCCGTTTTTGCAGTCATGGAAACAAAATGGTAATGAGGGAAGCAGAGGATTCTGGCACATGAAGGCAAGTGTGAGATGCTGGGTAGTAAAATGAGCTATATAGAAGAGTTAATCAGGCTCTGTATATATGTGCAGTGTGACTGTGCAACACACAAGAGTGAGACATAGTTAGGCAGCTGAGCATGCCATGAAGGAGGTCATGGAGCCATGAGAGCTTCCAGCAGAGGGAAAGGCAAAGGAAGCCATGCTGCTTGGCAGCTTGACTGTCACCATCACTCACTGTATGTAGTATGGTCTGATGGGTGGAATGTGGAGACCTGTCACCCAGTACTGGTGACCCATATGGTAAAGACCCATTGTAAAGACCCAATTAGTTGCTCTGGAAGAAGCAGAGGCGACTGTGTTCATGGCTGACTTCTGTACAGATGCTCTCCAGCTGCTGGTTGGGTGGGAAAATGTAGAGAGGAATGGGCTACAAGGGAGCTTCCCAGGCATCCATGTCCGCTATGCCTGTGCATCATCATAGGTGGGAAGAAGTGGCATGTAGGTATCTTGTAAAGATGGAGCAGGAGAGCTTAGATCATCATGATGGACAAAGAGAGGGGAGAGTTGGATGGTCCCCTAACACAGTGGGAGAGAGAGAGAGCTGAAACTGCCAAGACCAAGTCGGGAACCCTGGAGCATCTCAGGAGAGAAAAGCTAAGGTGGACGTGAGTTTCTTCTGTGTTCCCCTCCCCACTCTCTTCGATCAAGTAGGCTGTGTTTCCCATCTTCAGTCTTGGGAAGCATCCCATGCAGTTTAAGTTCAGGCTGAAGTCACCTTCCTCCTGCCAGTGTGGTTTGTGTGTGAAAAATGGTAAATCTTGCTGGGCAGTGGTGGCACATGCCTTTAATTCGGAGGCAGAGACAGGCAGATCTCTGTGACCTGGTCTACAGAGGGAGTTTCAGGACAGCCAGGGTTATACAAATCAAACATGTTTCAAAAAACAAAACAAGATAAAGATAATTGTTTGGGCAGGGAGAAAGCAGGGATAGACTGGGCTTTGTTTAGAGGGGATCAGACCAGCCCATTGCCCACCTCCTTTCTTAATAATTCTTTTCAAGCCCTCAGCTTCCTGGATGTATCTTGAGTCAGGTGATGCCTTCCCATCTCCAGTTGTACAACTGCAGTCTGAAAGAAAGTCCTCTGTCTCCTCACTCTAGTCTTAAGGGGGGGTCCTGCCAGGTCTGCTCTTGACTCCTTGCAGGTCATTCCTATCCCAGTGGCCACCTCTGTCTGAAGCATAAATGAGTTGACAGACTGCTGTATAAATCCAAGGGTGGCTTTTCATTGTGCTGAAGACAAGATGGGGACCTTTACTGGCAATGACTTGCTGACTTGGAACCTACCTCCCTACTTCTCTCCTTCTCAGCAGTGCCCCTGCCCAGGATTTCTCCAATCAGCTTGAGCCTTTGGCTCATGGGCGTGTCCTGCCCATCCCTACCTGTGGTTCCAGCCCAAGGGAGCTCATATGTACTTCTGGCTTTAGCTAGTAAAATAGGTCACTGACTGAATGTGCCCCCTCTGAAACTGGCCCACTTAGGAGCTGCCCCTCAGTTGCTCAGAACTCCTCTGTAAGCCTCATTCAACAGGACTAGGGTGAGTCTGTTTGTATATGGAAAGCCTGGATTGAAGAGAACTCAGATCCACACAGAACACTTTATATCTGTGTTGTCACCCTTTGGAAGTCAACTCATTTTGTTCATGAGATTGCTTTCTCTGTTTGTTTGTATATTTCACATATCCTGTATGAAGCAAGCGCTGGGTTCTATATCCTGAGAAACCTCTCAGCGGGACAAAACAAATCATATTCTTTATGGTGACACTGTTGGGTGACATTTCGCAGCCCTTATTCACGAGCCTGGCCTGTGCATGCACAGAACCCAGACATTGTCTCATTTAATCTGATCAGCTGAGTGATTAGCTATTGTGATGACTTCCATCTGAAATGAAGACATTGGAAGGATCGCCGAAGAGCTAGGATTGGGTGTGGACTCAAGTGCATTTGGGTTCCTGCTACCTCAGCTTCAAGCTAGCAAGGTCAGAGAATGTGAAGGACATGGTTGGCTGGAGGTCCAGAGCACTAGATGGTAGCCACAGCCAGCCAAATTAGAGAGAGTTCATCTTGAAGCTTCTAGCAAGGACCCTAGGTGTTTTGCTGTTGTGATTCTGATTCTTTCAAAAATATTTGTTTTTAATTAATTGTATTTAATTAATTGTGTTTGTGTATAGGTATATACCCATCAGTGCAGATGCTTATAGTGCAGGCTATAAGAGGGCATAAAGTTCCCTGGAGATGGGCTCACAGGTGGCTGTGAGCTGCCTGATGTGTGTGCTGGCAACCAAATTTGGGTCCTTTGCAAGTGCACAAGTGTTCTTAGCCTCCAAGGCATCTCTCAGGACCCTGGGTTTAGAATCACACAGGATGTATCTTTGAGGGTTTTTCCAGAGATCTAGGAAGGGAAGTCCCCTCCTGAATGTGGACAACACCATCCCATGGCCTGGGGTCCAGGACTGAATAAAAAGGAGAAAGTAAGCTGAGTATCAGCATCCATCTCTCTCTGCTTCCTGATTGTGGATGCCATGCCTCAGAGCTAAAGTAAACCTTCTCTAAATGGCTTTCGTCAGGTATTTTGTCACAGCAATAATAAGAGAGACTAATATAGAAACAATCACAAGGAGATTCATAGAAATGCGCAAACACTGTTAAGTAGCGCTTGGCCTCTTGGGGCTGGTTTGGACGAATGCCTGGAATGAACCCTTGTGGTTTTCTGCTTTGGTGTTGCTATACCCAATCCGTTAGGTGGCATTGACTCGCCTTCCTGAGGACTGTCTCCTCATGTGTCTGTACAGGGTCTGGCTGGGGTGAGAACAGCAGGGCATCTAGCATATGGAAGTTTAGGGATACTCACGTCTAGGTCTGCAGTTCAGAGTCTATGCCTGAGAGTATCCTGGGTACCCACCCTCTCTCCCAGAAACCTGGTGTCAGTCAGAATTAACTTCCTTTGTCTGGTTGATCTGTGGCTATACCTTTCAGGGATTTCTTCATTGGCAATAGATGTAGGAGGACCAAGCTCATTGTGGGAGGTACCATTCTCCAGGCAGATGGTCCTGGGATATAACAGAAAGCTATCCAAGCATGGGTAAATGATCTAGCAAGTAGTGTTCGTCTATACTCTGCTTGAAGTTCCTGCTTGAGTTCTTGCTGACTTTCCTCAGTGATGGACTGCGGCTAGAGGCCTCAAATAACCCCTTCTTCCCTAGTTTGCTTTGTGTCCTGGTGCTTGTCACAGCAACAGAAAAGAAACTAGAACACCTGGAGATCTTGGAGATGTGGATGAAACAGGCCCTTTGCATTCAAGGCTGCTTCTTTCAATTACCTAGACACTGGCCTCTATTCCAGGTCCCATTACATCCTGCTTCCTCTAGCTATGGGCAATACAAAGTCTCCCTCCTTTCTCACCTTGAATAGTTACATAGGAATCTGCCAGGCATGTGTGATTCTGGGGCAGAGACCTTATCTTTAACAGAAATACCTCTTGGAGAGCTGTGCGATATGAAGCAGTTGAAAATGGAATCAGGTACAGTGGCCTTTGCCAGCATTGCCTCTCCGGCTAAACACTTTCAGAGACAATGATTAGTGGATGTGCTGTGGGGGTGCAGGCCTGTGAGCCTGAGATCAGAGGAATGGAAGTTTGGGCCACCCCACCTCCTTGCCTATGGGCCACATAGTGAGCTGGCCGTAATTAAAAAAAAATGATTTGTGGGCTGGGGAGATGTTTCCCCAGTTGGTAAAACATTTGCAATGTAAGCACAGAGTTCGAAACATAATCACCAGAAGCCATGTGAAGAACAAACAGTGACATGTACTTTTAGTCCCAGAGGCCAGGGACAGAAATGTGTGGATCCTTGGGGCTGCCTGGCCAGGCAGTCTAGATGAATGAATGAGTTCCAGGCAAAAGTGGGATACCATTTCAGAAAGTAAGGGGAAGAGTGATTGATGCCTGAGGTTAACCTCTGACCCCTGCCACACACACACACACACACACACACACACACACACACACACACACAAGCTATTTATTATAAACTCACGCATGGTATCAAACTACTATGCCCACTTTGCAGATCAGGAAATTAAGTCATCTCTTAGCCCATACAGGAAGTACTGTACTCAAGCTGGAATCTGTTCCTGTGTGCTTTGGAACATGGCCTGGAACATGGACTTGGCCCTAAGACTCCATCTCTCTCCTGTGGCCAATGCCACAAATTGCCATTGGCCTAGTAGCTTCAATGCACTCTCTCTCTCTCTCTCTCTCTCTCTCTCTCTCTCTCTTTCTCTGTATCTCTGTCTCTATGTCTCTCTTTCTCTGATGGTTCTGCAAGTCAGGGGGTAGCCTGGATCCACTGTACTGAAGCCTGTAGTCTGGCTCTTTCTTCCTGGCAGCCTGCAGGGAGAAGCGTCTCCTTTCTTTGCCTTTTAGAATTATCTGGGCCGTTTGACTCTGGGTTACATTCTCAAAAACATCCTCCTTACTTCAGCTTCTGTCCTGTCTGCACAGAAAGACCCCTGTAGCCTCCACTGAGCCTACCCTATGCCTAGGACCTCTCCCTATCTCAAGGCTACCCTCCAAGTCCTTTGAAGCTTGGAAGCTGAAACACATGACTTTCTGGGCCTAGGGTTTACATATATTTTTGTGGTTCTTTGCATTTGTTTGTTTGAGATTGAGTCGTGTGTAGCTCAGGCTGCCCTTGAACTCCTGTCCAAGTATGGCCTTCAACTCCTGGTCCTCCTGTCTCCACCTCCCCAGTGCTGCGATTACAGGTATGTACTGCCATGCTTAATTCATCTGCTGTGAGGGCAGAACCAAGGGCTTCATACACATGCTATGTGAGCACCCTACCAACTGTCTGTATTTTGAAGGAGGGCATTGTTCTCTCCATCACAACCACTAAGAACAAGCTAGGATTTATCCAAAAGGAGAGCGAGGCTGTGGGGTTGCTGGAAGATTTTGGAGATCCTGTGAGATGGAGGAGGCTGGATAATCACCGAGCAGGCCGGCAGGACAGGTTCTCTGGGTGGTGTCTGCTCTGCAGTTTGACTTCCCCAGGTCTTCAGGGACTGAGACAAAAGCCACATGTTCATTTATTTCAGATTTGGCTGGTCAGCCTGCAGGCTCCTCCCCATGGATTCTTGTTTTGCAAGCCAGGAGGTGACTAAAATTGGTGACATTGCATTCTGATGCTTCTAGGGATGCGGCAGCAGGGAGCTGGCAGGCAAGGGTCTATGTCAGGTGCATGGAGGTAGCAGTTTCTTTTAAAGGATCAAAGGGAGAACCAATCAACGCTCTCCAGGAGACAGGCATGCATAAAGCACTGTTTATAACATTAAGTTGTATTTTCCACAATCAAATCTTAATAGTTTATGGGTCTGGACGGCCTGTGGATGACAGCCTTCTCTCCTTAGAGGTCACTGAAACTTCAAAGCATTGAACCTTAAAACCCTTTCTCATTGGCAGACACTGTTGTGTAGCCCCAGACACACCTACAGCGTTAAGAGTGTCAGTTCCCCTGGAGATCTCCTTCTCCTGATTCTCTCTTCCTGTCCCCTGTGATGTGTCAGTGTTGGAGATGCTGTTAAGTTAGGAATGAATTGGGACCCCATCAGGCTCCTGGAATTGGCGTGTGTCTCCGTGGCTGGCTGTAACTACTTGCTCATTATCTCAAGGACAGAACTTCAGCAAAAGGATACCTCAGACACACACACACACACACACACACACACACACACACACACACACACACACAGAGAGAGAGAGAGAGAGAGAGAGAGAGAGAGAGAGAGAGATAGAGAGAGAGAGAGAGAGAGAGAACAAAAAACCAAAAAAACAAAAAACAAAAAAACAGCACGGCAAAGACAATTTTCCATTTGTAAATAGGCTATGAGAGCCCCAGAATGTGGCAACAGCATTCAGTTATAAAGGAGACTTAAGTAGAGTTTGCCAAGTTCCAACTCCATGGTCCTTGAAGGAACAGCTGTTTCAGTGGTCCCCATAGTCCTATGGGGTCATCCCAAGGACTTGCCAGCCAGTAATAAGCAGCCTTTCTTTCATTGCCCTGCCCTGCAGATGACTGACTCTCGCTCATACTGTCTGTCACTGTCTCTGAGTTCCTGATGCCCTTTGATGCCATTCCAGAGTTGCTCTCCATGATGCTGTTTTCTCCATATGAGTAGCAAGTGGCTAATGAATGCATTCGTCTTTGACAGTAACTACTTGTTGGAGACTAATGAGTCACGTGCTAGCCACTAATTTCCACCAAGCACTCATCTGGGGGTAACAGTCACTGTTCACACCCACAGGTGAGATGTGGGGTGTCACCAGGGAAGTCAAGAAAGAGTCCTTAAAGGTGGCATGGTGAAGCAGGGTAGTAGGGCCTCAGAGGGCCACAGCACATCCTCCTGGTCACTTTTTCCACAGACAGATGTCAGAGGCAGGGTCTCAGACAACTCAGTCAGCCCTGTGTTTCTTCAGTTTGTCCCCAGGGCTTTGTCTCAATTCTGGGGAATTTTCAGTGTAGTTTGTCATCGTATCCAGTGTCATTTTACTGGTCCCTGGGTCAATTTCTTTTCTTGTGTGTATATATGTATGTGTGTATATATGTATATGTATGTGTGAGCATATATGTATGTGTGTATGTATACATGTGTATGCCTGTGTTTGTGTGTACACGTGTGTACATATATGCTTATGTATGTGTATATGCTTGTGTGTGCATATTTGTATATAACTGTGTATGTATAGATACGTGTATACATCTGTATGTGCATAATATGTATATGTTTTAGTGTTTATGTATGTGCATATGTATGCATGTGTGCATAAGCATATATATGAAAATGTATATGTATGTATGTGTGTATATATTTGTATATGTATGTATATATGTGTATGTGTATATATGTGCATATGTATATGTGTATGCGTTTGCATGTTTGTGCATGTTTAGGAGTGAATGTAGATGTATGTCTGTGTCATATATGTCTATGTATATGCATGCATGTTTGTGTGTGGGGAGATGCTACCACACAACTTCAGGAACTGTGCATATTTATTTTGAGACTGTCTCTCACTAGCCTGGGGCTTGTCCAGTAGGCTAGACTGATCCACAAGGCTGACCACAGTGTCAGTAATGGGATTACAAGCACACCCCCTGCACCTGCTTTTTGGTTTTAAACACAAGCCTGGGATTAAACTCAAGTCCTCATGCTTACAATTGAGTCATCTCCCCAGCTCATTCTCTGCTGTCACTAACACAGTGCCCTAGGCCAGGCAAGTTATAAAGACTCAGCAGTCTTGGGGGTCCCGGATGGAGAAGAGTCTTTACTTTCACTGGTCCCCTCTCCTGCCTCCGTGTCATCATCTTTGTCCCTCGTTCATACTGGGAAGCTGTGTTCATTGGTTATCAGGCTTCAGAGATGGCAGATGAGAGCAATGGTTCTCAACCTGTGGGTCACGACTCCTTTGGCAAACCTCTGTCTCCCAAAATATTTATATGACAGTTCACAGCAGTATCAAAACTACAGTTATGAAGTAGCAACAGAAATAATTTTCTGCTTGAGGATACCGCAACACGAGGGAGTGTACTTAGGGGTTGGTTGCAGCATTAGAAAGGTTGAGAACAACTGCTCTAGAGATTCAGTGTCCAACACACCCCACCCACAGCCAGCAGCACTGCACTGAGTACCTTGAAAGTCACCAGGAGGGCAGACCTCATGCTCATGTGGAGACCTTACCACCAAAAATCAGACACTAAAACAGAGACACCTGACCCTGGGTGTCTTACTTCAACCATCCTCTTGGTACCAGAGCCGCCAGCAGCCTTTCAAACCCGTCTTGTCAGCATCAGATGCATCTTCCAAATGCATCTTGTCAGTATCAGACATGTCCGTCTCTGTTGTCAATTACGCCTCCATAGACAAGTTTAGAAGCACCGGGATGGGACCCCCTGGGTGGTGCTTCCCCAAACTCTTCCCATGTGAGATTGTAAGCTGTCTTTTCAAGAAAACAGAGGCTAAGCAGCCCACAGAGCTTTAGGCATTGGAGTGTCATCTCTTAATATCTCAAAATATCTTCCTGCCCCACTTTGCCACGTGTCTGCTCATTGGTACTCTCTTCGTCACTTTCCTCCTTGCTGACCAAATGCCAGCTGAGGCAACTCAAGCACAAAGAGCTTCCCTTTTTGCTCTTGTGCTGTGCTCCTGGAGAGCCTGAGGCTCGTGGTCCATCTCAATTAGGAGAGTTCTTTGCTGATCACTAGAACCTGCGTGTACAAGAGCAGCTCAGGTGCTCACACCTGCCCTCCCATGGTAGGGGCACTCACACACGTGTCAGGGAAGAATTGCACACCTTTGTAATGAATGGCTACCTACTCTTCTCTTGGTTGAATGTCCAGAGCTTGGCAGATGTTCTGAGTCAGCCCAGGATACACGTTAAAAGTTGTGATTGTTCAGTGACTGAATCGTAGCAGGTTTTGAAGAAAGGTGTGATTAACTTAAAGGCTTAAACTATGAACGTTAACAGCATTCTTGCGCAGGGCTGAACAGCTCAAATCTTGGAGAGACATGATAACGGCCTCTTATGAATGTTTGCAGAAAGCTTGATGAAGGGGACCAGTGATGAAACAATCGGGGTTATATTAGGGTATAGGATCCAGCCCCATGGTAACAACAGTGGGGAAGGGTCGCTAAAGTTTGCCTGACGTGGAAGGTCACGAGACCTGACTATGTGACTATGTGACCTGGAGAACTCTGACATTTGGTGAGAGGGTTCAGGCCACGACTGCAGGGCAATGGGGTGAGGATATTGGCTTTGACTATAGGTGGAGTGAATGAACAAGGAATACTCCCCCACCCCCTTCCAGCACCTTCTACAGTCTAAGCCAGAAGGTCTTGTGATGAATCTGAGTGCACAGAACAGTGGCTTTATGTGTGGGACACACTCACCCATGGAAACTACCAGTGCTTCCTCCCAAAGGACAGCTTCCTGTGTGTGAGTTTCCCTATGGCCCAGGTGTTACAGGAAAGCCACTTCTGCCTCTCTACTCTGGTGCTTTCAGCATTTCCCAGCCAGGGAAGCTGTCATGGTCTGTGTGTGTTCATTTGCTCCTCCCAAGCCTGGTGGCTCCTGGGGAGAGTTGGTGGCTCCTCCATCTCGTTCACTACTCCTATCCTGCTCTTGCCTGGCCCAGTGGCTGTCAGGATCTGAGAGTGCCCATCCCCCGCCCCCAGGATCCACTTACACCTGTCGCCCTCAGTGTGGACTTGGATGAGGGTGACAGCAATCGTTGCTTGGAAAAGCCAGCTGCAGGAGCAAGTATTATAGAGCAGGCTGAAGCAGGAAGAGGCAGGGACTCCAAGGTTGAACCACCCAAGGGTGTGTTGAGGGAGGAGGCCAGGCCTGGTTCTGCTTCGTGCTTGAATTTCTGGCCTCAAGCTGGGCCAGGTCTATAGAGCTCTGTCTATCCTGACTAGGTACATTGCTGTCTATGGCTCATTAATTTGGGGCTGGGGGTGTGGCCATGAGGGCTTTGATTACACGTAGGTCTCTCCACCTGGGAAGCTAACTTTCCATTCTACCCACCTCCCCCAATGAGCTGAGCTGAAGGATGATGCAATGGGGACTATGCCAGTGGCTCCTGGAGATAAGACAGCTTGTGGGATATCTGTGGTTCCCTTTCTAAAGGGTACCCACTGCGTACCTAGAGCTGGTGCCTGCCCTGGACATGAGTGAAACACTGAACATGAGTGGGAGCAGGTTTGATGGAGTCAATCACAAGGAGAGTGATGGTCTCCAAGTCGAGCATCTGGTGAAGATGGATGGACACCCTTCACCAGATGGATGCACGCGCACTTCCACATCTCGCCTCCAAGGCATAGGGCTTCCTTCTCATGGACCTGTGCAGTCTTTAGTGTAAGGCCACATAGCAAGCCTGGGTGCTTGTAGCACCGGTGTGGTCAGCGGCGGCTGTGGGCTCTCCTTTCTTTCTCCCATTCTTGCTAATCTTTTTTTCCTTTCATCTCTTCCTCTGCCTTTTCCTCTCCTTCCTCCTCCCGTTCCCTTCCTTCTTCCTTTCCTCCTCCCTTTTTTCTCGCTCTCCCATCTTCCTTCTTCCCTCTTTCTCCCTCATTCTCCTTCTGCACTCAAGCCTGTTCTGTGTTTGGTGGGAGGCAAGTACAGGTGCACATTTGAGGCAGAGGAAGAGGACTAGTTTCTTTAGTGGCAGAGGAAGGAGCGGCATGGCCACTTAGGCTTAGTGGGGAGATCTCTAATCTCATTGATTTTTCTCTGGTATTCAGTAGAATATTATAGCTGAGACAATTAAGTACGAGTCTGAGGAATGAGTGGAGGAGCCATTTAATCTGCTTAGCTTGTTCGGTAATAGGTGATCAATACCGTGCTTTTTTTTTTTTTTTTTTTTACTACAGAAATGCTGTAGGCCTTGCTGTGTGATGGATGCCTTTGGAGATTACTAGAGGGAGAAGGATTTCTCTTTTCTCTTTAGTTTTCTTGGTTTCAAATGAGTCTTTGTGACATTCTCCCGATGGCTATAAACTAGAGAGATGAACCCCCAACAAATGTGTGATGCCAATTTTCACTCTACAAATAAAGGTGGCCCTGGGCCTCAGTGCAGTCATGTTGATCCTGTCAGTATAGAGTTTTGAGGTAATTTTCTTTATTGTGCTTTGTACTTTGTTTTGCAAAGTGGATTTTCTTGGCCCCAGGACTTTCCAGGTTATTTGCATCTGGAGCCTGTGCTGCAAGTTGAGTTGATATATACAATATGAACTCGGGTGATCTCTTACCAGTTATAGTCACGAATCTGCAGTGAAACAGTGGTAGGAATAAAGTGAGCTGAGGGTCAGCATGCATGCATGCATTCTCTCTGCTTCTGACTGTGCATGTGACCAGATGCTTCAAATACTTGCCTCCGTCACTGTCTGCTGTGATGGACTGGGACCTGGCATTGTGAGCCCCAATAAACCCTTTTGTCCCTCGGTTGTTTGGTCTGGCTGTTTGATCATAACAAATGGAGAGGCAATTAAGACACAGGTACACTCTTCCAAACCCAGCTTTGACATGGTGTTGGGCATCCAAACTCAGGTCCTCATGCTACCATGGCAAGCATTGTGCCCACTGAGACATCTCCCCAGCTCTAGACCATTTTATCTTTGTTGTTTATCTGTGGTAAGTTGGAAAGTTTTAGTTTTGTTTTCAGCTCTAAAAGTCGCCCTTGTTTTAGTTGCAATGTAATTGCTTAGGTTGCCTGTAGCTTTATTGGCTCCCTCACCCAACAATGGCTCCTGAGTAGCATGGTTCCTGGTCCATTTCATTTTATTCTCTTTGCTTCCTTGGAATGCAGCGAAGTCTGCTTGTTTCAGAATTATCCTGTATTTTACATTATGTTCAGAGTTCTTATTAAAATACTCCGGGAAATCAGTATTTCAGGCACAAAGTATGTTTTTCTTCATGAAGGCTGTTTTCTATAGCCGGTGCAATAATATTTAGTTCAGTTTATGTGAAACCAATGTCAGGAGGAAATAATTCTCCTGTCTCATAAAGAGGAAACATCACACTGTTAGAGATGAACAAAGCTACAAGGAAGGTGACTTCTGGAGGGCACATTTCTCTTTGGAGAAATAACATTAAATGCAACGTGTCGTTGGGATTGTCTGTTACCAGAAAGAGAAAAGAAAAATGCTAGAGAGAAGTGGATGTCCTAAGAAGGGAAGCAAAGAGATATGCCCAGTGAGAGAGAGCACGTGAGACAGGTGTGTGATGCTAGTCCAGTCTCCTTGAGTTTGGATGTTGGATAATGGAGCAGGCAGGAGTTGCCCATTGGTGTTCATAGCTCACTCTCTACTTCTTTGAGTCTATGGACTCGAGAAGGGCATTTGTGGCTTACAGTCAAGATGAGACACTGTATTAATTATTTCATTTTGTGACAAAATACCTGACCAAAGCAACTTAAGGAAAGACGGGTTTATTGTGGCTCACAGTGGTAGAAAAGATGTGAGAGGAGCTCGAGGCAGCTGGTCACATGGCATCCACAGTCAGGGAGCAGAGAGAGATGGATGCTTGGGCTCATCTCACTTTCTCATTTTTTACTTATTCCAGGACTTCAGGCCATGGGATGATGCCACCCACAGTTAAGGTTGGGCGTTATATCCCAGTTAATATAGAAATTCCTTCTCAGGCATGGCCAGAAGTTTGTTCCCTAGGTCATTATGGAGCCTTTAGGAAGTGCAATGGGACCATGGAGGAGGAGAGAGGGGGAACATAAGATAGGTGGATAATGGGACATGTGTGCTATAAAGGGGAGTATGGGAGTAAAGAGAGGGTACCTGGGGGGGGATGAGACAGAAGGATAGAGGAGGGATAAAAACACTAAGGATGTTTGGAAACGTCATAGGAAAATATGTTTTTTAAAAAATGCTTACTTTATATCTATATCTATATATACACACACACATATATCTATCTATCTACACACACACACACATATATATATGTATACATAGTTTAAATGGAGTTTCACTGGACCTTTTAAAATTATTATTTTTGTGTGTGGGGAACATGAATACACAGAGGCCAAGTTTTGGAGTCTGTTCTCACCTTCCACCTTTGTGTGCAGATTGAACTTGGGTTATCAGGCTCATGTGGTGTGTGCTTTAGCACACTGACCCATCTCACTGGCCTCCATATGTGTCTTTTGGAATATGATGTCTGCAAAGAAAATGGCAGGAGTGGGTAGTTGTCACGTGACAGACATATGCATGGAACGTTGCTGTACCCCAGATTCCTCTCCTTTCGCGCAATTCCAGTGTTCCCACAGAGGACAACAGTCTTGATCATCATTCCTTTTGCCAGGTTTTAAATGTTATTTACATAGAGTCCTGCAGCTTGTTCTCATTTGTAAATGGTTATTTTTAAAATATTTTTATTTGTGTGTGTGTGTGTGTGTGTGTGTGTGTGTATCTCAGTGTGTCTATCTTTGGGTAAACCTATCACATTTGTGCTGTGTCCCCTAGAAGCCAGAAGAAGGCATAAAATTCCCTGGAACTGTTGCTAGGGACAGTTGTGAGTCACTTGGTGTGGATACTGGGAACTAAACTTGGGCCATCTCTCTAAAGAGCAGCCAGTGCTCCTAACTGCTGAGCCATTTCTACAGCCTCTGTTCTCATTATTGTGTAGCTTCTAACGTCCTACCTATGTTGAGGAATTCATTTAGCTACTGTGTGTATTTAAATCATTTGCCTAATTTGTTATTGGCTTTCCTATTATGGTATTATTTTCTCCTTTCAGCCATGAATGTTTGTGTAAGTGTGCAAAGACTAGATTTTTTTAATTTGAAAAAAATGTAATATTATTGTCTAGTCACATATACTCATTAATTTTAATACTATCTCAATATATAACATTACATATTATGCATACACATATACCCCACATACATATTTCCAGCCATCTCATGGTTGAATTCTGAGATATATCTAATAGGCTACCAAATTTATAGTCTACCTTATTCAACTATTAAATATTACACAGGAGACTAGTAAATGCCAGACATTTGCTGGACTAAACATGAACATGATCCATCCATGATCCATGACCTTCTAGGTTCTGTTCTCGGATAATGAAGTCAGCAGTAATGCCTCAAGTGATAAAGGTGGCAGGTTAAAGATAAGATGTTCACAAGGAGTATGACACAATCTGGCTTACCAGTTTCTCATCTCTGTGTAATGAAATAGTCTCTATACAGCTTCTGTGACATCTCTTTTTTTCTGATTTTATTATTTTAACTGTTTAACTTTTTTAATCTATTAGACTTCAACTTTCAGCTTTTTGTGTTATGTTTGAACAATGGGCATTTTCAAAATTCTTTCTGCATCTCATATATTATATGGACTATGGGAATATGTTGATCTTAACACTTTAGAAATGATCATTCTTAGATCACTGCCTTCTATGTATCCATTTTTTAAAATATTTACTTTATGTGTGTGCCTGTGTGAATGTATGTGTATATGTGTGTGCAGTACCCACAGAGGCCAGAAGAGGGTGATGAATCACCCTTAAATTGGAGTTATAGGGAGTTTTGAACTGCCAGATCAGGTGCTGAGAACTGGACTTAAGTTGTCTGCAAGAGCAACAAGGGCTGTTAACTACCTGAGCCAGCTCTCCTGCCCCTTATTCACTTTGCCTGTTGTGTGATGATTGTCTACTACTCTTTGTATCTTGTCAATCCTGGGAGGTGGGGTGTTTAGTCTGAGAAATTAAAGTTGATGTTTTTAGTGTGAGACTAATTCTTAACTTAAAGAAACCTACACCTCCATCACTTTAGAGTCCAAGCCTTCATTTTTCATTCATGGATGTTGATTGCCTGAAACAAACTGGTGGAACCAGGAATTAACATCTCAGTTAAACAGAACTATTTCCATTTGTTGTTGTAGTTAACAGGAAGTGTTAGTTACCTTCACACTGCTTTGGCCACAGTTCCCGACAGGCACAACTTAAGGGAGGGACAATTTATTTCAGCTCAAGGTTTTAGTGGGGCCGACATGGAGAGTGGCTCACATCTTAGCAGAGACTGTTCACATCATAGCAAATCAGGAAGTAGAAAGTATCATAGGACCTAAGAAAGCTAGGCTCTCAAAGCCTGCTCCCTAGTAGCCCTGACTCTTAATGGCTTACAACTTGCCAAAATAGCATCACCAGTTGGGGGTAATTAATTCAAACCGTGAGTCTGAAGACTGGGCATTTGAGATCCAAACCTTAACCACACGGAAGTCTTTATCTCTGGTTATCACAGGTGTGTTGGACTAGCATAGGATAAGTTTTGTGAACTTGATTCTGATTGAGTTTATGGAGTTGCTGGGTTGATCAAGCATTGTTATTTGTAGCAATTCATATTCTGCCTAGCAGTTCTGTGACCCCTGTGGCTGGGGCATAAGATAACTGCCACAAAGTGTAGGGGGAGATGGGATCAAAGATGGGGTGGTCAGAAAATGTACTTCCATGAGGAGGTGGAGCTTGACCCGAGCATCAAGAGATGAATAGTGTTTTGGTGGGAGGGAAGGGAGAAAGAGCCAGAAGCTCCATGAGACAGGACACCAGAGACAATAGAGGAAGGCTCTGTGGATGGCCTTGTGGTCTCTGTAAACAAACTGGCATTGTTGATTTTTGTTAGGTCCTGGTTTCAGAGCAGTCTGAATGGAAAAGACAAGATAGCTATTAAGGGCAATTAAGTATCTCAATTGTCTCTTTCTTCATGAGGAACTGACCCTGGGTCTCACCCTGCAGGACAGCATTGTCCTCTCTCAATCCCATGTGGGCAAAATAGCCTGAGTGCCAAACTGCTTGTAAATTATTCTGGGGATTGACAGCTGTGATGGAGAGCAGAGGCAAAGCTACAGCAATATTTATTCTTGAGTTTTAAAGAAAAAATCAGATGTTTTATTTAGTTAGTTTGCTAGCTATTTTTTATGCGTGCATGCGTGTGTGCATGTGTGTGCGTGTGCATCCATGTGCCACAGCATGCTTGTGGAGATCAGAGGATAAGGGAGTTAGTTCTTCCTTTTGATCATGTGAGTCCTAAGGATCAAACTCAGGTCTTTGGCCTTGGCAGCAAGCGTCTTTACCCTCTGAGCCATATTGCTGGCCCGCCTTCTGATTCTGGCATTGCATTTTGAGATAGAAATCTGTAAAATTGTGCTGAGGAAAGATGAGGAACCAAGTGAAGAGTGGGTCTCTCCACATCTGTTGAGTCAACAAACCCTCCTGTCCATCCAAGGCCTGGATACTGCTTATATTACAGCAGCTATCGTTCGTACTTCAGATACTTTGGACCAGGGCACTGTTCTGTCTTGCCTGAATTGTTCTGACAGCTTCCCGCCCTTGCTTTCTTTTTCACCTTCCATCCCTTACATGGAACGATTGTCCTAAAACTTTGTCAGAGCCTCTCTGGTGTAGCTACTTAACGTTCAAGAACAGCCCCACACCGGGCCCTGTGCCTCTTGTCACTTAACCATGGGTATGAGGCTCATGAATTTGTTATTGTGGTGAGCTTGCTGGGGCAGCCTGTTCCTTTTCCTGAGGCTGCAAGGCTCTCTACCAGAGAGCAGGTGCCTTTGTAATGCTGCTTTGGGAGCCAAGCAGAGTTACATCTGCTGTATTCTGGTCCAGGAGAGAGCGGCCAGGCTCTGCCACTGGGTGGCCTTGTCTTAACATCACCACAAACTTAGACTCAAAAATCCCCAGTGGTTGAGAGTCTCAAAATAACCCAGTTTCTCAGAAGGCCCCGCAGTGCCTTCCAAGGCCACAGTTCTCCTCCCCCATTGTTCCCGCTGTTCCTCTCACACACCCAGCGGGGCTTCCACTGCTCAGTGCTTCTGCCAGAGGCTCGGTTCTCCTCGCATCCTTGCCTTTCCTCAAATGCTGTCCATGTCCACCAGGATGCTGAGAACAGCAAGGGTCTGTGTTAATCCTCCCCACCTCCCCAGCCCTACCCTGCTCATCTGCCAAAGGCTTCTCTGTGTTCACTCACAGTCTCTTACTGCTTGAGAGACCACACATTTGCCTCCCTTGTTGTCTGTCTGTCTGTCCCCACTGGATAGAATGTTCAGAGAGACCTTCTGTTGTGCATCTGGGGCATTTCAGTCTCTGCAGAGTGCCTTTATTGTGTCACTTTACTGTGATCGAGAAATGAGCCAAGACAGAAAGGAAGGACGAGAGGAAAGAGGAGGAAGGAAAAGGAGATAGGAAGAGAAGGCAGGAAGGGAAGGGAGGGAAAGGAAGGGAGGGGGTGTAAAGGTTGATCTGCTCAGCACTGGGAAACCCTCCGTTCTCCCTCCCTCCCTGCAACCTCATCCGGTGTAGCCCATGGTGGCCTCAAACTCTTCATGCAGCAGGACAATGACTTAGAACTTCAGATCCTCTGACCTTCATTTCTAAGTGCTAGGACCACTGGCTTGGTTGTGGTTCTGGGAATTGAACCCAGGGCCTCATGCATGCCACGCAAACCCTCTACCAACTGAGCCACATCCCCAGCCCCACTAGCTGTGGATGATACTACAAAGATTCCAACCTTCAGCTCCTGGCCAGTTCTTAGATTTCCCCATTTTCCTGCAACTGTACTGCTGTGGGCTGACAGGCTTTGGAGTCCACGTAGGAGAAAGTGTCTGATTGTTCCAGAAGAAAAACATCTCCAAGTGACACTGAGTGGACTGCCCATTAATTATAATTTCTCATATTAAAGAGTAAAAATACTCTCTTGCTCAGAAACAGGGTTTGTTGGCATATGAAAAGAGAAAAGAGAGTTATCTGTGAGTTTCTGACACGGATGCTGCTTTAAATAAAACAGCTCATTTTATTTCTGTCCTGGTTTTAAGGAGTTTTCTGGGCTGGTGGATGAATTCTCAAGCTTGTCCATTATTCTACAGCATTCTACAACAGAGGTTTCTTCCACCATGAGGGAGTATATGAGAGACTCAAGGACAGCGGTTCTCAACCTGTGGGTCACAGACCCCTTTGGGGGCCCAATGATCTTTTAATAGGGGTCACCCAACACCATTGGAAAGCACATATATTTACATTATAATTCATAATGATAGCAAAACTACAGTTACAAAGTAGCAAGGAAAATAATGTTATGGTTGGGGGGGTCACCACAACATGAGGAACTGGATTAAAGGGTCGAAGCAATCGGAAGTGTGAGAACCACTGTTCTAGAGAGACTCCTCCCTTCTCACTCCATCCAATACCTTCAGGGTCACAGGCTTTTGAGGGTTTCAGCTTATATTTTATTCTTTTCATATGTGCTCATGTTTGTGCACATACATGTAGAAACCAGAGGTCATTGTAAGGGTGTCATCCTCAGTAGCTCTACTAGTTGATTTTTTGAGAAAGGGTCTATGAATGAATCTATAAATGTATTGAGCTGCATTCATAGCTGTCTTGGGATGCATGCAACCTTCAGAGCCATAGGTTGGAAATATATATATATATATATATATATATATATATATATATATATATATCTGTAGCCAAGTCCTGTGATAAAATATCCAGGGGTGTGGTTGTCACCCCAATTGTCTAGGACGGTAAGCCAAGCAGCAGATCCTGGGAGGAACCAATGCTGGGATCCATACTACTATGCAAAACACTTCTGGTTTTCTGTAGCTTGATTTTGAGTGTGTGTGTGTGTGTGTGTGTGTGTGTGTGTGTGTAGCAATGTTTCAACAAGGACCCACTCCTGAGTGTTTATTCGATTCATCTTGAGCCAGAGCTCCAAGATACCTGCTTCTGGTGTTCATTTGCTAACAGGGCTTCCATAGACAATCCTGGGTTGCTGTTCTCAGATGAAGTTGATCTTAAACAGAGGATAGCCAGAAGCACAACCAGTCACAATGACCATCAGCTCACTGGGCCCTTCTTACCAAACTCCTCCCTGTCAGACTCCATAACAAGAAGACCTCCTGGCACTGGGAATCCCTCTGCTTTTTATGAAGGGTCTTCACCAAACTCTGATTTTGATGATGGTGTTGACCCTCCTGAACACCGTGAGAAACTGACACTACCAAGGCCATGACCTTTATTGTAGATTCAGTTCAGAAATTCAAAGCAAGCTCTGACAATAAGACCTCAGCTCCTTCTGTGGGCAGAGCTGTCCTGGGTGTGGATCATGGGAGAGGGACATGAAAAAGAGAACTGGAGCCTTACTTGGACTTCTGAGTCACCACAAGTATCAATAAGGCCCACATTCCCTTCTCATCTTTTGTTCTCAAAGCCATACACCCACGTATCCACCCCCGTCTAAATAGCCCACCAGCAGCCATCAGTACCTCACCTAGTTGCCAGCATCCAGTTCCAATGTCACATTTTCTGTGCAGCCTTCCATGTCTAAGGTTCCACCCCAGAGACATGGCATGTGCCATCAGTGATGCTACCTCTCAGCTGCCACTTGTCAGCATCTAGAGCAGTGGTTCTTAACCACAAGGGTTATTCTGCCGATCAGTTATTTATATTCTGATTGCTAACAGTAGCAATATTATAGTTATGAAGTAGCAACAAAACTTTATATTTGAGGTTACCATTATATGGGGTCACAGTGTTAGGGAGGCTGAGAACCACTGCTCTAGAGCATGACAAAAATCTACAGCCCGAAGTCTCTTTCTGCTTTGTCAGTATGTGTACTGTGACATTGAGTTCATGGACCACACACTGCATATTTCACAGATAGGGTTCAAGCCACATTTCAACCATTTCAGAATCAGCAACAATATCTTTGGTACCTTAACATCCACCAAATCATGGATGAGGTGTCTTTTATGGGCAGGATGTCTTTGATGGACAGGCTATCTTCAGTGAACAGGATATCTTTGATGGACAGTCTATCTTTATTGGACAGGATGTCTTTGATAGGCAGGGTGTCTTTGGACAAAACTTGTCTTTGATAGACAGGTACATTTGATGGACAGGGTGTCTTGAACAGTAAGTAATTCAGCTGAATAAACTTTTCAACTTTTAAAGACATTGCCAAATCATTGAGTATAAGATTACATGTATTTCACCAAAACTCAGAGACAATACCACAGCCAAGCAATGCCTGGCAGGTTCTAGAACCTTGGATTTGACCAGCCAGTATGCTGTAATTAACCGGGATTCAGATTTACTGTCTCTCCAGTGCTCTTCCTGGTTGATGAGTCTCAGACAGTTTTACTAAGGACAACACACCTCTATATCTTCTCTGTGAAGTCAGAACAGTCATTTAAGTATCTTATTTTAATTTATAATTCTGTTGTTATTTGCTGGGCACAGGGGACATCACCTCTCAGTCTTCTCTTGGGTGATATACTCTGTATCTATGAAAATCCATCCCTGAGTGAAGTTCATGGCATGATGCTGTCTCCTGGAATGAACTGTAGGCTTTTTAGTTTTTGTTTTGTTTTGTTCTGTTTTGCCTTGTGTTGTTTTTATTGGTGCACTTGAGACTTCTTTTTACCTCCTGTAGTTGGATGATGTATCAGGTGACTGGTTATAGAATCTGAATACTAAATAGCAGGCATTAAGTAGTTTGATGAAGGGACAAGGTAGGCAAGTCAAGAGCCTACTTTAAAGATGGAGTCATCAGAGAGCTAGGTATTTCCCTTGTCAGAGTGAAATAAACTCATAGCAGACCAGTGTAATATTGAAGTCTCTCATGATGACCACTGCCGTGTTAAACGGATTCTCTACAGCAGAAAGGAGGGCTCTGATGTGAGTGCTTTCTAGCACAGTAAGTAATTTACTTCACATTTTCAGAGAGACTCCAGTGTATGAAGGAAAGCCCTCCATTTGGGAACTCTGTGTAGATCTCATGACTCAGACCGGGATCCCTGTGCAAGCACCTGATGTGAAACTAAAATGACAAAGCTTCCCTTGCCTCTGTCACTCGCAAGGGCAGAGGTGGGAGGTGTTCGAGCCTCTTAGAATGGACTCACAGAAAGTCAAATCACTTTGGTTACTGAACTGAGCGCTTCAATCGCGACACTCCCTAGTTTTTTGATATTTACATTTGGGAGAGTTTATTTTCCTGTTGGAAGGAACCTGCCCGTTTTCCCCTTTACTGCCCCAGAGTGGATTTCTTTCTTGTCCTTATTTTCAAGATTTTGTCTAGAGGGCACAGGCAGCTTTGGGTGGATTCTCATTAGGATGCGTAGGCTGCTGTGTCTGGAAGTAGTAACGTTGATTATGTGCTGACTAATCATCCTTACAGGGATAACTCTCATATCTGCCCAGGAATGGTGATGTAGCTTTGAGAATCATCTAATATTACAGATGAAGAATCTGGAGGACAACTGTAGTTGAACCATTTGTCCAAAGGCACAGCATTAGTAAGAAATGCCAGCACATGCCAGGTGATGATTTTTTTAACCTGTCAAGTGGGAACAGTGACATACAGAGCAAAGCACTCTGGGAACACTTGGTTATATCAGAATCAGGTGCTTGGAAACACACAATAAATAACCCCCTTCCTTTCTCCTTCATTGTCCCTGTAGGGACACACTTAGACAAAAACAGATGTCCAAGGAAAGCCAAAATGCAAATGACAAAGCAATATCCCAAAGAGTGAGACACGAAGTTAGGGATGTGCCTCAGTCTGCAGAGAGCTTGCCATACATACAGATCCCTGGATTCCATCCTCAGCAACATTTAAAACAGGTTTGGGGGATGCATACTTGCCAACCCAGCACTAGGGAGGTAGAGGCAGGAAAATAAGACATTTTAAGCCATCCTCAGATACATGGTCAGCCTGGGCTGTAAGAGACCCTCTGAAAAGAAAGAAAAGAACAAAAAGAAGGAGGAAGAGGATGGAGGAAGAAGACAGAAGGTGACGAACTAAAGCAGGACCAAAGGCCTTGGGATGTTCTTGCCTTAACTGAGAAGAAACCCCATTAGTTATGGGGCACCAGGCATTTGCATTGCACCACACACCCAGTGACCCCTTCCCTTTTTACTCCCTTTAGTCAAAGCCTGGGTGTAGCCCACAGTGTGGTGAGCCAGCGTCCAGGACTGGTGAGAGACACAGCCCATTCTTCTCTTCCTTGTATTTAGTGATGGCTCCGGATCAGTGTGGCACCCTTGATCTTCGGGTCAAGAGTAGAAGCCCCTGTGTACAGGCCTGCATCCTCACAGGAGTTGGGGGCTGGGGTAGCCAGGCCTTCAGGGGTCTCTAGCATGAACTCCTTGCCCTGTTAACTGAGTTGCTTGACTGTGGAAGGGGCAAGCCCAGGACATAAGCCCCAGATCCCTCTGGGCTCTTAGTTTTTTGTGGTACAATAAATTCCTTGCCTTGTTTAAGTTGCTTACATTTGGATTTTTCTGACAGTTTTTTTTTTTTTTTTTACGCACACAGGCAAGCAATCGTTTCTCAGCCTTTTGGGTGAGATCAAGTGCAGAACTGCAAAGGCAGTATATATGGAATGCTCTCTAGGGATGTCTCTCACTTATGGGTAGACTTTTAAATTGAAATGTAAAGCCTACATGTGTGAAATAGGTAAGAGCTGCATTGCCATCAAGCAGGAGGAGGGATAGAGTGACAGCTCTCATTTGCATGAGGAACTAGGCACATGCTGCTCTTTCAAAGCTAAGAGTTCTCCCCATCTTTACAGAGGGAAAGGCTTTTTTGGTGATGGCATCCTTCCCTCTCAGAGCTGCCATATCTGTGAACTGCATAATTGTTTTTCATTGGGTTTGCACAGGTCAGTATTCCACTCAGCGATCTATGCTAGTTATGGCAGGGCCACAGCAGCTTTGAAAGCAGGACACTTTTGACACGAAGATGTCTGTTATGTTTATTGAGCTTTGAGGAAATAATTTCACCTGCCATGTTTGCCCATTCTGTTCTCGCCTCAAGACTCAGGGTGTATTAGTTACTTGTCTGATCGCTGTGACCAGATGTCTGCCAAACAGTAACTTAAGGGAAGAAAGGCTCATTTTGTCTCAGGGTTTAAGGGCATGGCAACAGGACTGGCTAATGCTCATGGCATTAGGAGCAGGAGCCTGCTTGCTAAGATCTGGGGTGGGGGATGGAGGATCAGGAATCATCAGTGAGATAGAAAGCAGGGTTAGGTTCTGAATCTCATTGCCCACTTCTAGTGATACAACTACTCCCAACTAGACCCCACTTTCTAATGATTCCCTAAACACCAGCTCCACTGGCACCATTTGCTGGAGACCAAGCGCTCACATGCATAGGCCTGTGGTGGGTGCTTCACACTTAAACCATAATGCTAATGCTAAAGTGCTCATTTAAAAATCCTAAGTCTTTGCAAGCTGGTGTCACTCTTATCTTTCTGTTGGGTTGGTGAGAAGTTGCCATATACCCAGTAGTGCAACACAGCACATGTTGGTTTATCATTCTTCATTGTTTGGGCTCCCTCTACCTCTGCTTCCAAGGTTTGCATCAAGGACCTTGGGTGATTGAACCTCTCTTGCAGGCAATCCAGATGAATCCACCTATATTCAACTCCTAATCACATCTAGGAAACCTGTGGCCACTTGGGATAACAGATCCATAGATTAAGGGACAAAGACGTGGGTGTATGAGGATTGGCTTCACATTCTGTGTGACATGTCATTCTTAGGCCAGCTGTAGTTAGGATTCCCTCTGATGTTGTTTTGCATCCCTGAGTTGAGTATGCCTTGCTATTCAGGGATGGTCTCTAGGGACATCTGCTCACCAACAAGCATGGTCCCCTCATGCTTATTGCTACTCTCCAGATGTGTAAAAAATATGTTCACAACTTGCTTTGGTGTGCTTTGGTGGGCTAAAACCTCATGACCAAAGTGACATACAGAGTATATTTGGGCTTATGATTCTAGAAAGATAAAGGTCTGTCATATTGGGGACACTTTACCCCAAGAAGCAGGCATATGGAATAAGAAGCTGAGAGCTCACATCCTTCTCTGTAAACATAAAGCAGAGGGAATGAACTAGAAATGATTTGAGTCTTTAAACTCCCAAATCCTGCCTCCAGTGCTGTACTTTCTCCAACAAGGACACAACTCCTAAATCTGACCTAACAGTGTCACCAAATGGGGAACCACATGTTCAAATACACAAACCTATGGGAGACGTCTCATTTAAACCAACACAGGTCCTGTGTGCGCCAAGACTGAGGTTCTCAGCGTGGAAGGATCCCATGCGCCCTTAGATGCTCCTTCCCTGCAGTGTACAGGCTGTTTCCATGGCCACTGTTGCTTTCAGTCTGGATGAGTTTCATCATTTTAAAATTGCACTCAGCACTTCAGAAAAGGGGCTCTTAGCATTATCCTGCAAGCTGCATCTGTCTGGGTCTGCTCACTAGCTCCCCAGATATGGAATGAGGAAGCCACAGGACAGTGCATGTCTTGGTTTAGTCTTTTGTCACTATGATAAACACCCTAGCAGAGGTACCTTAAAAAAGAAAGCAGTTATTTGGCCCAGGATCCTGGTTACAACCCTTCATTGTGAGGAAGTAGCAGGAACTCAGAAGCCAGAGCAATGCATGCATGTGAGCTTGTGCTTAGCCCTGTTTCTCCTTCTCCATATAATCCAGAGCAGTGATTTCACCCTTCCTAAGGCTGCAACCCTTTAATACAGCTCCTCATGTTGTGGTGACCACCCCCCCCCCCACAGATACCATAAAATCATTTCATTGTTGCGTTAATTCATAATTGTAATTTTGCTACTGTTATTAACTGTAATATAAATATCTGATTTACAGGATGTTTGATATGCAACTCCAGAGAAGGGTTGTGACCCACAGGTGGAGAAACTGCTGATCAAGAGCCAAGAGCATGGTGCTGTCTACTTTTATCCAGGTCCTTCCACATCAGTCAATTCACTGGAGACAGCCTCCACGCAGACGTGCCCCTCCACACAGACATGCCCCCAGGCCAGCCTCAGCTAGACAGTCCCTCACTGAGACTCTCTTCCCAGTTGATTTTAGAGTGCGTCAAGTTGACAGAATACACCTTTGCAGCCCAGATAAAAAAATGTGATATAGGTTATAGGTGACCATTGTTAGTCTGGGGTCACAGCCCCCTTCAGAGACGCTCTGGTGTTTATTTGGGGTCTGACTTAACACCTTGTTGAGTACCATAATGCTCATGTTCCCATCCCCACCCCTGCCTCCTCTCCTCTTGCTCTCTGTCTCTCTCCTCAGCCTCTGAGGCCTCCTCTACCTCTTTTTTTTTTCCTGACTCATCCCCCAGCACATTAATGTCCCTAACTGGAATCCTCTAGTGGAGATGAGAGACATAACCCAACATCCTCACAGGCATGCATCTACCGAGACTCTAGTATCTGTCCTCTTTGATGCTAAAGATAATTGTCATAAGAAGGAAGAATCATGGTTCATATATAGGCATGGAGCTGGCACAGGCCATACCAGATAGGCATTACCCTTTTCAAAGGACAGGCCACACATGCAGGACTTTCTGTGGAATAGTGGGTGTTGAATAGTGTGGGCGCAAGTTGGAGATGGGGGAGGCTGTCCCCCTT
Source organism: Phodopus roborovskii (assembly GCF_943737965.1). Taxonomy (NCBI): domain Eukaryota; kingdom Metazoa; phylum Chordata; class Mammalia; order Rodentia; family Cricetidae; genus Phodopus; species Phodopus roborovskii. The sequence goes on along the minus strand of NW_026126598.1, from coordinate 3,913,229 downwards.
TCTGATGGAATGGTTTCGTGCATCTGTAATTTAGGCTGCTGTTGTATTGATGTCAGTCATCTTCCAAGGTGTAACACCACTCCCTCCACTTCAAGACTGGAAAAGCTGGGGCCAAGAGATTTGGTGCATATCTGAAATCCCAGTTTTCAAGAGGGTGAGGCCAAAGGATGGAGAGGGTAGGCCAATAGGGCTGTATAGTGACACCTGTCTCAAAAGAAAAAAAAATTATAAAAATGACACATTGGGAATAGCTAGATGGCCCAGTCTTCTGTCTACTATAAGGAAGAGTCCTTTGTCCTGTTCCTGATAAGAAATTCCCTTCTGAATGCTACTGCTGCTGTCCTCTCTCATCCCCATCCCTTTCCATTTCCTCTCCTGCCCTGTCCTTTATTCTTTTAGGAAACATGGTGCATGGGTTATATCACTCAATTATTTTGCCCTCAGCAGAAGAGAGTTATTTGTGTTTATTTTTTTAAGCCGCTCAATCCCTGAGCAAATTAAACATTAATATAAACAGTTTAAACACTGATGAGATGTGACAGTCTGATAGTTTTAATATAAAGTTGCTTAACGACACTATTTTTTTTTTCTGTATTCGGATAGGTTTCAGAAGAGTGCTGTGTATGTGTGGGGGAGGGGTTTGCTTCCCTGAGGATCAGAGACCAATAGTCAAGTTAACTTAACTTCTTGCATGGGGTCCTCTGCCTAATCTCTGACCCCAGACCTTGCTGGTGGCTCTACAGCAAGATGCTTAGGTGTGAGTTTGGAGTCACTGACAGCCAACCCATGAAAGCCTCTGAGTATTTTCTCTATCCCCATATATTTCTCCATTTCTTTTCTTTTTAAATGTTTTCTTTCTCAGTTGAGAGGAAGCCAGACAAAGATGTACTGCAATGAACAAAACAGACAAACAAAAACAAACCCACAGCTTTCATTTCAAGGGGAATAAGACAAAGTTTATTTTGGGATCAAATATGAATGATCATGACCTAGAATACAGAGTCATATCTATGCTTATTTTTATGTCACAACAAGGCAGAGTCACCTAGAAAGAGGAAATCTTAACTGAGGCATTGCCTTTTTTAAATATTGGCCTGTGGACAAGTTTGTGGGTCATTTTCTTGGTTAGTAACTATGTTGGAGGGTCCAGTCCACTGTGGGCGGTGCTATCCCTAGACAGGTGGTCCTGAATTATATAAGGAAGCTATAAGCCAAATGAACCTTTTCATCCCCTAGTTAGTTTTGGTTAGAGTTTTATCACAGTAGGATTGAGACTACGCCAGATGATTGGTGACGAATGCCTTTAATCCAAGCACTTGGGAAGCAGAGACAGGTAGATCTGTATGAGTTTTTGGCCAGCCTGATCTATAGAGCAAGTTCCAGGACAGTCAGGGCCACACAGAGAAAACCCTGTCTTGAAAAACAGAAATAAATAAAAACAAACAGAATTCAGACTAGGACAAGGTTCCCCCAAATTCTACATGCTAGCAACCATTTCATGAAGTTTTTAAAGTAATAGCAAGAAGGGGGTCCTGAATCAAGACACTTTTCTTCAAATTCCTTTGGGAAACTTAGGGCAGGTGGGGAAATCTCTGCTGTAGATCTCAGATATATCTGACAGCATTCTTAGCTTTGGGGTTAGGAGAAGGTAGGGGTCTGTAGATTGCCAAAGGATTTACCTGGTAGTCACAAGGATATCTCACACTGAGGTTGCTAATAAATGGCTTTTGGGGGGCTAACATAGCTCAAGGTAATTTGGCTCCTTAACGCTATAGTCATTGACATTCTAGTCAGTCTTCTAGTCTTGTGGAATGTTTAACACACATAGAGATTTTCTGGGAGCTCAGTCACAATGTCTTCTGAAGATGGAGGTTTCTGTCTGGCCTGGTTCCACAGCCACTTTGCCCCAAATAGACACATGGGCAACATATTAATATAAAACTGTTGGCTGATGGCTTCTTACTGGCTAGTTCTCTCTTAATTATTAACCCATAACTACTAATCTATGTATTTCTACGTGGCCTTATCTTACCAGAAAACACGTGGGATGTCCTATCTTCCTGGCTTCTACATGGTGTCCCCTCATGGTCTCTCTTTGTCTTCCTCTCCCCTGAATTCTCCTCGTCTCGTATCCCCGCCTATACTTCCTGTCTGGCTAGTGGCCAATCAGTGTTTTATTCCTCAACCAATAAGAGAAACATATATACAGAAGGACATCCCCCATCAGTCTTCATGTTTGCATAACAAAAACTTCAGGTTCATTTCACGAAGAGGTCCTGGGGCTCTGTGCAGTTGGTTGCAGAGACTTCTCATGGGGTCTTTGGCTGGTTGCTAACTTTTCATTTTATGCCTGGCATTGCACAGAATGTTCTCAAAACATTTTATTTTCCCTGGAGAGGGTTTGAGTCACATATATAGGAAAGTAGGAGAGGACACATAAGTTATTTTGTGTGTCATTGAATCATCCTTTCCCAGAAACAGGCAACGTTTTGTGCATCCCTAGAGCTCTGCTGGAAGACCCTGGCACCTGACTCTTGGAACCTTTCTTCCCTATGATTCAGAAACTATTATAGTTCTATAGGTGAAAAAAACAACAGTGTTGTGTGCTCACTTTGATTAGCAATGGAAGCTGGTCTCATACCTACTTCTTTGGCAAGGTCCCTGACCTATGTGCTGAGCATATTTGTACTCCACATTCCATTTTGACCTGGGGATTGAACTGAAGGCCTCTTGCATGCTAGGCAAGTGCTCTACTTTTGAGCTATAACTCCAGCTCCACATGACCATTTGAACTGTTGTATACATATGGTCACCAACTGCATTAAAGTAGAGTCTTTCCTGTCAAACCCAAGTGTCTCGGTTCCCTAGGTAGAGTGGCTAGAAGTAGCAATGAGAACACATGGTGTCTGTTGCCATGGTTTTCACACAAGAATGGATTCTTTGTATGGTGTTGGGATGGATGGACACTACAGAGATTTGGTGTTACTGGCTTTGACACTTACATAATGCCCCCGGTTTAATTGGAACCTACACCTGGAGGGGGATATTCAGGGACTGGAAGAGCTGGTTATGGTACAGAATTGCAGATTTTCAAAACACAGTAAAGGGCTGTGGAGAAAGGCCAGTGGGTGAAGCATTTGCTGAGCAAGCATGAGGGCCTGAGTTCAGATCCTCAGAACCCATGAACATTGGAGACAATATCACATGTTTGACATCTCAGTGTCACTGTTGTGGGGTAGGAGGTGGAAACAGGAGAATCACCAAAAGCTTTGCCACCTTCTTTCCCATCCCAACCTGTTCTGGGCTCTTCATGGTGCTTACCGATGCATGGAGGCATCTTGCAAGCATTCATTCTCTAGCCCGGTTTTTAGTTCCTCCTTCTCCCAGAGCCTTGGCCTAACAGATATGGCTCCTGTTGATCTCCAGCGCAGTGTGACACTGACACTTGTAAAAGGCCCAGTGGATGAACTGAGACAGACATGTATCTGGTCTTGCTATCTATATAGCTTCACAGTCTTCAGATGCATATATTTTAGCAAATTACTTTTGATGCTAGTATGTGCTCTGTACACTGAAATGTCCATGGGCAGGTGCTGTGTCCTGCATCAGTTGCCTTCCTCACTGTGCTTTGGATAAAACACAGGCTTCCTCAGTCATTCAAGCTATGGCCATGTCTGAGAAGTGAAGACCAACTCCCTTCAATAACATCTGAACCATGAACCCAGTGGCTCAGGAGAGTGTTTGCAATAACAGTGCTACTCCACATCTGTAAGTCCCATTCTGATGAGGGCTGGAGTGCTGGCCCTGGGGAAAGTGCATGTATTTTCTCACCTTGTGCTCTGGGAATTGCAGAGATAGCCTCTGGCTTGCTGGGTTGATGCTTTCTCAGTTAGAGGGTATTAAAGTGTCCCAGGTGTGTCTACCACTTCTGCATTGGCTGAGCAGCCTGTGGTGATTTAGGCAGCTGGTAGAGACAGGGTATCAGGAAGGGCCATCCTTAGTCTTAGCCTAAGGCCCAGAGGTAGCCAGCCTTTTACTTATGTCATTTACATCCAGGGGTATCTAACCTACAATCCTTGTGTTGGGAGCATGTGTTTATTCTGCCTGGCACTGCAACATGACACCGTGTGTGTGTGTGTGTGTGTGTGTGTGTGTGTGTGTGTGTGTGTTCATGTGTGTTCTCTACATGGAATGTGTCCTGGCTTCTTGGTATTCACAGTGTGCAGGACCCAGATTGTACCTTCTAGCTGACCCTTGCTAGTCTTTTAGCTATAATCATTTCTCTTAATTTGTTTGTTTTTTGTTTGCTTTTGTTTTTGTTTTTTGTTGTGGATTGTGCAAAGAGAGGGATAGACTTCTATGTTTGAGTGGCTATCTTGTTTCTAATGTATTGGTTAAGCAAACAGCATGCTCTCAAAAAATGTAAAGATTAATATAAAATATCTGTGAGTCCATTCATGAACAGGTCACATTCTGTTGCATCAAAATTATGACCATAATGCCAAAATGAAAGCCAATTGTTTTCCTAATAGGCCACTCATTTGTTTTTATTGTGCCTAGCTCCCTATTTGACAATTGGCTTGTTTTGTGAAATTAAATGGTGTTCTTAGATGATAGAACGTGTCTCTCTAGAGGTTGGAATACAATGGGTATCCCAGCAGCCACTTTGTGCATTGTGGAGTGAAATGGGTGCCATTTTGTAGATTGTAAGGCACGGAAAGGGAGGGAGGCGAGGTAGGGAAAAGAAGAAGGGAGGAGAAATATAAAGGAATGGAAGGAGGGAGGGACCCATGGAGATGGCTCAGTTAGTAAAGCACTTGCTACATAAGCTTGAAAAAGGAGAGTTTGGATTCCAACTCCTTTGTAAGTGTTGGGTAAGCATGGAAGCCTGCTTTCAAGTCTGTTGTGTAGAAGACTGAGCTAAGAGATCCAGAACAAGCTAGGTAGCTGGCTTAACCATATCAGCAAGTTCTGAGTTTGATTGAGAGACCTTGCCTCAATGACTAGGAGGAAAGTGCTTAAAGAGACTCCCAAAGCCAGCATCAGGCCTTTGCACACATGTATAAATGCATACCCCTACATGACCCTCACACATGCAAACATACATACAAACACCATATATACACACACATATATATAACTATATACTATATATAAATCTATATATATATATAGTTTACAGAAACATGCAAAAGATAAAAGAAAAAGGGAGAACGATGGTTAGTTTTTGTTAAATTGACACGGGGGAAGAGAGAATGTAAACCAAGGAATGCCTCCATCATATTGTCCTGTGGACAAGTCTGTGGAGCACTTCGTGACTAATGATTGATATGGGAGAGCCCAGCTCACTGTGGGCTGTGGGTGGTGCTGCCCTTGGGCACGTGGTCCCTAGATGCGATAAGAAAGCAGAATGAGCAGATTATGAAGAATAAGCCACTAAGCAACATGGCCTCTGTTTCAGTTCCTGCTTCCAGATTCGTCCCCCAAAGTCTCTCAATGATGGACTGTGCGTGATAAGATAAAATAAAGCTCTTCCACCCAAAGACCTGTGATGTGATACTTGGACATGGAGGGAGAAAGGAAAGAAGGTTACCTGGGAACTTCAGGTCTTGGTGAGACATTTGTAGTCAATGAGCACCTGAGTTGGATATCAGGGTGAAAGACCTCTATATGGTTTGCAGACTAAAGCTGGAGTTATTTCCTCTCCAATGCCCGGCCATGACCTTTTCTCGCTTTACTATTTTCCTGAATAGTATCAGAGGACCCAGTGTGGTTGACCTGGCACCATGTAATTAGCTGCACAATTAAGTTTTGTGTCCCTGAGCAGCAGGGTCAGATGTTCAAAAGGGAGGTTCAGGAGGCCTGGGTGCTCAGTGCTGATGCCTGCTCTGCTCTGGTTTGCACTTTTGACCTTGGCAGTTTCTAGACTGCATGGTAAGCTGGGTTGAGGCTGCTTAAGGCAGTTGCTCTGTGAAGCATTGAATGTGTTTTTAATAATCAAGGGGCACCTTGTAACACAAGATGTCCCTTTAGGAATCTCATGACCGTGGTAGGGTCCTCCTCTCCCCTCTTAAATCTCCGTCAGTGGGATTATGTAGTACTCTCAAGGGGATGAACCTTGGCAATCCTGATTACAGTTATGCTGTAGAGAAGAGATCTTGCAAAATCCTGGTGGAAAACATAATCTGCTCTTTAGAATAGAAAGTACATAATCTGTTTGTGCACCAAATTGTTCATTTGTTTATTAAATATTTACTGAATGTCTGATGTTTTCTGGATGCTGTTTTAAAAACCCCAAGTACTGTGGGATCACATGAGACCCCTAGTAGATGGTGTACACACTTCTGGTCTGTAGCAACTCACAGGGAAACACAGAGTGATCCGGAATGTGGGCGCTGAGTATGACACACATAGGGACATGACCTAGTGATGTACTGTCATTGCTCCAGAAGGATAGGTTTTTACAGCAGATGTGGCCAGAGGCAGCCTAGGATTGTAACCAGGCTGATGGAGGTGGGAGTAGGGATGGCACCCAAGAGTAGGGAGAAAGCCGGAAGCCCCTCTCAGAGAACACAAAGAAAATGCCTGCTTTCTCTTTGCGCTGACTGTTAGATGGGAAAACCCAGGTTTGGGGAAAACACAAATCAGGTGACAAATATATAATGCTTTAACAGGTAAGACATCTTGTTAGGCTTGTGTAGTGACTTCACACATTTCTGTGACATAATACCAGACAAACGTTGCTTAAGGGAGGAAAACTTTATTTGGGTCCACAGCTTGAGGGTGCAGTTCATCACAGTGGGAAGGCTCAGTAGCAGGAACATGAAAGAGCTGGCCACATCACATCTGCAGCCAGGAAGCAGATGGAGCTGTTGACATTTAGTGTGGGTGTTTCCTCCTCTGTTAAACATTTCTGAAAACATCCTTATAGACATGTCCAGAGGTCTACCAGATGTCTTTTTCCATTTCCATTCTGATTTTAACTCCATCAAGTTAGGAGTCACAATTACAACGTTCATAGTATCTTGGTTTTTAAGAAAAATGTTTATATGTATATGTATGTGTGCACGTATGCATGCTGATATGTATGTGGTCACATGTGCTTAGATATGCACAGGTTTGATATTGATGTCTTTCTTGATTGCTGTCCACCTTACCGAGGTAGGTTTTTTTTTTTTTTTTTTTTTGAGACGTGTGTGGGTGGGTTTTTTTTTTTAACCAATTTACCAAGTCTAGCTAGCAAGATTTCCCCAGAGATCTCCTGACTCTACTTTCCAAGTGCTGGGGTTACAGACAGGCCACTATGTCCACTTGGCATTTTCATATGGGTACAGTGAATCTGAACTCCAACCTTACAGCTGCAAACAGCTTATTATTCCCTGTGCCATCTTCTCAGCATACTTTGATATTTGAAAAAGAAATTCACATCCATTAGGCTGTAACCTATGAAATTGTTGTTTGGGTCAGTCCAAATACAAGTTGTTATCAGTTTTAGATAGTTGGTCTAAACATAATTGCGAGACTCATTCTGCCCTGAGCTTGGTAATGACACTAGACAGAATATTTTGTCATTCCATTGTGTAAACTAGGTCTGAATACTGGTGTCTGTCAATCTGACCCGACTGTAAACTTGTCTGCAGCATAACTTCTATGTTCTCCAACGTGAGCTGCAATGTTAATTCTCAGAAGCAAGGAGGATTGGCACCTTGCTGATTGTCCCATAAGCTGTGTGTCAAATCCAGGTACTGTCTGAGTTCTTAGCTATCCCTCACTGCTCCTGACAGATGCTGGCCCAGACTTGAGAGAGGAAAGTGTGCTTGGAGATCACTGAAGCTGAAGCAGGTTGTTGATGTCAGGGACATTTCCAAATAGCCAGGATAACCAAGGGTTATTATGTGGCTGCTGCTGCTGTGGTCTACAGCAAAGTTGGTACAGATGTGCCTGTACAGTCAGGTGACTCAAACCAGTGGCACCCTGTCCCAAAGCTCTCTAAATGGCTTCTGTAGGTTGTGTAATTCCTAATAATGATAATAATAATAACAATAATAATAATTATTATTATCATTACAGATAGTAAGAGAAACTGTGGTTTGTTTAAACCCCACCTCAGGAAGGATATGTTCCCTAAAGAGAAAAGAAACATATTTTGTTGTTGTTGTTCATTGGTGACAGGATGGTCTTCACAGGATGTGAGTGTTATGAAAGGTAGATGCTGCCTCCTGTTCTCGGCTCAAGGATCCAGGCTCAAAGGACCAAGGCCTGATGTGGTTAGTTCATTCCCTGTCTCTGGTGGACTCGCACCAAGTCAGTTTCCAAGTCTCTTCTTCATCCTTAGCTTCCCTCCAGGAAATGTGACTGTGATCACTTATGTGTGTTTGTCCCTCATTCTTCATCATCCCTGGACGAAGGTCCTTCAATGAGGGGTGTGAGGTTGCATTAGAAATGACACCATGTATGATGTAGATGTGGGGGTCAGACAGTGTCTGACCCCACTTCCACTTTGTTCCACCTGGTCCATCAAGGGAAAAACAATTGTTTATCTGATAAGATGTTAGTGCCCTTCAGCCCTTGCTGACATCTTTAGCAAAAAACAAACAAACAAACAAACAAATGAAAAGGATGGAGGCCAGAGGTCAATATCAGGCATCTTCTGCAATATCCTCCCACCTCTTTTGAGACAGGATCTGTCATTGATCCTAGTGTTCACTGATATATCTAGCCTTACTGTTCAGCAAGCTCCAGGCACCTTCCCATCTCCATTTCTCCAACACTGGACTTAAAGCATATACCATCATGCTCAGCTCCTTTTTAATATGAGTTTGGGGAATTGGAACTCCAGGACTCCTGCTTATTTATGCTCAGAGGCTTAAACTCCTTAAAGGTATTATTATCCCCAGGAGGGGAAAGTGCTTTTGTTTGAATTTTATTTATTTACACATTCAACATTTATGGGTGTCAGGTGACAAGTTTTTCTACTTAACACTAGTGACAGTGTGCAGTATCTTTTCTGTGGAGATGTAAACAGATGTTTCTACACCCCAGGTAGGACACAAGCAACCAAAGGGAAAAATAATTTTCATCCGAACTGAGCTTGGTGAACCAAGTTTATTAGGGTTACTCAGAGAAGCGCAGGTAATCAAAAGGCAGCTTCATCAGTACAAAGTGATTATCATATGGGTGACAATCCATTAAAGCTCTAGCCCTGGAACTTTGGACACATTGTAGACACCTCCACCAAGGATAATATTCTCTCCTTTTTTCTTTTATTTTTTTCTTCCATGACAGGTTTTCTCTGTGTAGCCCTGGCTGTCCTGAAACTGTCTCTATAGGCCAGGCTGGCCTCAAACTCAGAGATCCACCTGCCTCTGTCTCCCAAGTGCTGGGATTAAAGGTGTGTGCCACCATGCTTGGCTGATAATATTCTCTCTCTGCTATAGAAGCTTGGGCAGGTCCTGATGTGTTTTGTAATCATGCGAATTCTTACAATGCTTTGTGAGTTTGAAAGGACTGTTTCAGTCTGGAGGAAATACCCACCCAACACATATCATGTGCACGTGTGTGTGTGTGTGTGTGTGTGTGTGTGTGTGTGTGTGTGTGTGCGTGCGAGAGAGAGAGAGAGAGAGAGAGAGAGAGAGAGAGAGAGATACATTTTCTTTGTGTGCCACACTTGTGTATGTACATGCACGTTGTGAATGTCAGAGGCCAGTATCATTTCTTCCTCAATATTTCTTCATGTTGTTTTTGAGGCAGGGTCTCTCACTGAACCTGGTACACACTGTTTAAGCTAGATTGGCTGTCTAGTGAGCTCCAGAAATCCCTCCCTCCTGTCTCCATTTCTCCAGCCCTTGACTTATAGGCATGCACCACTGTGTTCAGCTTCTTCTTGGTTGTGAACCTAGCCTTTAATTTCTGAGCCATCTTTCTAGCCCCTTCAGCTTTTTAAAAATATGGGTTTTGGGAATTGGAATTCCTTTCCACCTCAAGTACATACCAACTAAGCCATCTCCCCCAGTCCCTTTACATATATTTTCTATCCATTGAGTTGATTCAAAGAAACACTGGATAATTCAGAGTGGCATCATGAGTTCAAAGGTGGGAGTTGGGTGTTTACCGATGTGCTCTCCCTCCGAGTCTGCAAATCTGGTGTCCCAGGATCACTAACACCTGCCCTTGGTTCCTCCCAACAGTGACAGAAAGCCGGGGGATCCTGGAGAGCATCCAGCGGTTCTCTCTGCTGCCTACCTACCTCCCGGTGACCTACCACATCAACAATGCCGATGTGTCCTTCTTCCTGAAGGAGGCCAACCAGGACATCATGCGCAACTCCAGCCTGCAGTCGCGGGTTGAGTCCTTTCTGATCTACAAGTCCAAGCGACTGCCGGTGCTCAACGCCAGCTACGGGCCCTTCTCACTTGAGCAGGTGGTGCCTCAGGATTTGATGCTGCCTTCCAACCCGTTTGGATTCACCAACACATTCTCCCTTAACTGGAGGCTGAAGGCCTACATCTTACAGGAGAAGGTCTACCTGAGCCATCCCAAAGTGCAGGTTCTCTTCCACGTCGTGGGCAGAGACTGGAATGACCACAGGGACGAAAAGCTACCCTGCCTGCGGGTATTTGCTTTCCGAGAGACCAGAGAGGTTCGGGGCAGCTGCCGGCTGGGCGGAGCCCTGGGGTTGTGTGTGGCCCAGCTGGAAATGTTGCCTGGCTGGTTCAGTCCTCCTACCATTATGTCTGGGCGCAGGAGGCCCACAGAGCAGCCGGAAGGGAGCCCTGTAGAACTATATTATGCTGTACAGCCAGGGGATGAGCGAGGGGACTGTGCCAAGGAGGACTCGAGGAAAGGTGGTGGCACTCCGATGGGCCACAATGATGTTGATGAATCTAGCCCCCCTTTGCACAGAATTGGAAGTGTCTTCCTTCGTGAGACCCCCAGCAGTCCACCTCTGAGGGAACTTCGTTTAGATAACAATGTCGCTGTTCATTATGTCCCCAAGACTGTACGGCAAGGAGATGTACTCACCTTCCCCATTTCTGTCTCCCGGAACTGCACAGAGGATCACTTCACACTGAGGTGAGCAGGTTCCTGAATTTGTCTATGGCAGCCCTGAGGGTCGAGGGTCCAGCTGGGCAGCTGTGTTATGCCTCTAGCATGGAGCTCCTTTCAGATGTTCACATGCTGTGTTCTCACTGTGACATATAAGAGGTAGTTTGATGGTTCTGATTGTCCACTAAATTATGAACAATGTGTATATGTGTGTGGATTGGGGGGTCATGTACATGTGTGTTCATGAATGTAGAGGACACAGGTCAACCATAGGTGTCCCTTCTCAGGTGATGCCCACCTTGGTTTTATTTTTGGGACAGGGTTTCTCACTGTCCTGGAGCTTGGTGGTATCATCAGTTGGTTAACCAGTGAGACCCCAGGATCTTTCTCTCTTCACCCTCCAGCATTTGGATCAACAGACAACTGTTTCACATGGATTCTGGGATTCAAACTCAGGACCCAATGTTTTCATGATGAACACTTTATTGATGAAATATCTTCCTAGATCAGAATATGTTATTTATTTTTTAAGGTTTTGTGTGTGTGTGTGTGTGTGTGTGTGTGTGTGTGTGTGTGTGTGTCTATATCTGGTTATATGCATGTGAATGTAGTACCTGCAGAGGCCAGAGGGGGCATCAGATCACCCTGGAGCTGGAGTTACGGGTAGTTGTTAGCTACCAGATGTGGGTTTTAGGAACTGAATTAGGGTACACTGGCAGTGCCAGCAAGCGCTTTGAACCAACGAGCCATCTCTCCAGGGTCATAAAGTAGTCTTTTTAATATTAATGAAACTCCCAGGCTGTCATAGAAGAGCCAGGATGTTGTCAAGATCTATTGGCCTTTGTGGTGGGTTTATCAGCAAACTTGGGACATGGAACATTCTCCAAATCAGCCACTTCACAATTGGGTCTTTAAACACCTCACTGTTACAGCAAATCTGCAAATGGTGGCGACAGTTGTCAGGGAGGATGGAGAACTTGGCTCTGCCAACTCAGAAGCTATTCCAGACAGACAGGCTCTAAGTATAAAGCGGTACCAGCCTCAAAGTTATCACTTTGTTTCTCCCTGGAAATAGAATGTGGTGTTTAAAAAAGAAATAAAGAGCGTAAAGGGTGGGGAATATATGGTAGGATCTTGGATATCTTATGTAAGGTTGTAGCAAAGGAGACGTTTAAAAGAAGCACTTTGCACTTTAGAAAAACACTCTAGAACTTTCTTTGGAACATAATATGTAAGAGGAACTTGCCTTGTGTCAACTGTGATGTAACTAAAGACTTTAGCTTCATTTTAAATGTAGATAAATCTGACTGTAATAATTAATCAGGACAAACATTGTCAGTCAGTCAGTAGTGTCCCAACACAGCATGCCATGACTTGGCCTGCTGTGCAACATATTACTTGCTTTCTTTTTTATTTTTAAATCTATTTTTCTCTAATTTATACTGTGTGTATATATGTGGTGTGTGTGTGTGTGTGTATGTGTGTGTGTGTGTGTGTGTGTGTGTACCTCATGAGTGCAATGCCCATAGAGGCCAGGAGAGGGCATAATATCCCTTGGAGCTGTCTGATTTGGGTGCTGAGAACTAAACTCCGGTCCTCTGCGAGAGCATCAAGTGCTCTTATCTGTTGAACCATTTATTTCTCCATTCCCCAACACATTAATTTTACCATGATCTTGTAGAATATGAATGTAACTGCATGTGGGGTACATGCTGCCTGTGGTTCTTCAAGTTCATTAGCTACCAATCTGGTTTCAGATTTTCATCAAGATTTGCAGCTCCTCTCTCTCTCTCTCTCTCTCCCTCTCCCTCTCCCTCTCCCTCTCCCTCTCCCCCCCCTCTCTCTCTTCTTGCCCTTATCCTTATGTTTTTGTTTAGGGTTGATGAGTTCAAGGAAACAGTTGATTCTCACCTGGCATCAGGGTTCCTTTTTAATTTTGACTAAAGCAATAGACATTAGAGAACAGCATTTGTCCAATGATTGAACTTGGTTCAAACTGGGAGATAAAAACCTCGGCTTCATGATTTGTGCATCTGGGGATTAGCTAAAGGGGTGGGAGTGGTGGGGTGGTAGAAAGACATCTGTGGACCTGTGTCTTCAATATGTCTGTCTGGCAAACAGATTTCACTGCAGCTTGGCTTAAACCATCCCCATGATCTGCTGTTGTGTGCTTCAATTTCCAAATTCAATAGCCTTCCACAGCATCTTTAAAGATGGCTCATTATGAGAGAAGCGCTTTGCCTAGAAACCATTGGAAGAGTTGGCCTCTGCTATAATCCTTACCATCTTACCTTGGATGTTCATGCTGATCATTGGCTGGTCCAGGCCTTGGATCTCACCATCCCTTGGACTTCATTTTCAGAAAGTGAGCTCGTCTAGCTTTTCCTGGAAGCATCTCTTTGTATGTTTATGTTTCACAAAGGCTTGGGATCCCATCACCATCTGTAATACAATAAATGTCTTCCTTGGAGTCTTGGGTGAGATATGCTCTCTTAGTTCTCCAATGGAACCAAAAGGCATCCCCTTTGCTGGGCCACACACCCCATGGGGTTAGGCTTAGGCATTTGCACACTCTGAAACAAACACATTGAACCCTTGTATGTTCATTGGCCCTGGTTATATGTCAAAAGATTGGGTAGTTTCAGGTACAGTGAAAATGTACATTTATTCAGAATCCATTCTTTATGCATTTAGTTTAAAATTTTTCTTTATTTTTTGCAAATTTTTGACATACATTCATTGAAATATATCTACTATCAATTTCCCCTTTCTGCCATATCCTCACAATATGCACCCTCCCAACTTCATGCCTTTTTCCTTTGTAGCCCACTAAGTCCTGTCAATGCCATGCATATGTGCGTGGGGGTGGGATTACCCACTAGAGCAGAGGGAACCTACCAATAGGGTTATCCTAAAAAAAAATAGAATGGTTCTGTTTCTTCTAGGAGTTATTGACTGTCACTAGCTCCTCAGTTGGGGTTGAGCCCTGGAGACTCTCCCTCATTCATGCTGGGACTTTTAACTAGATTGACCACATACAGGTAATCATAGCTTCTGTGACTTCATGGGTGTGGTAGCTATGTCATGTTCAGAACACAACATTTCACAGCTCTTCTCACCATCCTTTTGTTCTTAAATCCTCCCTGCCTGCTCTTCTATGATGTTCCCTGGGCTTGGGTGCATGCTTGCTACACACTTAATGTATGCCAATCTTGAGTGATCTAACCTGTTTAAATAAGTGGACAGCATAAACTTGAACCTGGTGATGTGGTGAGTCTATCATTTGAATTTCCGCACATAGGGTTAGGTTTATCTGTTGTCTGTGACCTCAGGGGAGATGCTGTGGCGAATGTATGACGGGCTTCCATTCTGGTTGGAAGAAATTATAAGTACAATTTAACAAGCTCTTGCTCTCTCTGTCTCTGTCTCATTGTCTCTGTCTCTCTCCCTTTCTCTCTCTCTCTAGGGTGTGCAGTGTGTGTGTGTGTGTGTGTGTGTGTGTGTGTGTGTGTAGGGGTGCAGGAGAGGGCAATTGTCACTGAGAACAAGAAAGCCCTGATAGCTTGTTGTCTGATAAAATCTATCCAACCCTGCTGCTCAAGTCTTGAAGCCCACCTTGCAGAAGAAAAGCAAAGCACTTTCATTTTGTGGACATCCAAGTTCCTTTGAATATCAGAAAATGTTTTCCTTCCCATGAAGAACAGAAGCACCCACAGCGCTTGTGCCCTTTGCTCTGAAATGCCACCCACCGTCCCCTTTCCCATCCCCCTCCCCACAGGATGCAGTTTTCAGAAGTCACCAGTGCCCAAATGCCAAGCTGGAGAAGAGGAACACAGGGACCCTTTCTCTCCCTTTGCACCAGCTGTTCCTTTATGTTTCCCCTATAGAGGTGAAATTTCTAAGAAGCCCTGGTCCTCAGATTGGACTGGGGCTTGAGTCAAATGCTTATTCAATGTCAAGGACAGAGACCAGATCTATAAAAGGCAGAATTAAGACAAATCAGGGTTCGTCCCATAGTCAGGGCCATTCTTGAGTTCCTTGACTGAACAAACGCCTCTTGATAACAAACATTAGCAAAGACTACTTGGGGCTTGCAGTGGGCTCTGCAGCTGTAATACTAAACACCCAAGAACTCTTTGACAGCCTTGCGCCCACCACATATTTAAGATGCTTTGGGAACTGGAGAGATGGTTCATAAAGGAAAGTGTCTACCATAAGAACACAAAACATGCCCATAAAACATGCCATATATGGTGGTGTGTGGTCCAATGGCCAGCTAATTTAGCTGACTCAGCACACCTCACACTTCATGAGAGAGACTGTCTCAATAAGGTGGTTGGCCCCGAAGGAACAACACCAAAGGTTGACCTCTCACCTTCACATACACAGATGCTCACAAGCACACACACCACCCTCCACAAATGTACAGGCCTGCACACATGTACAAATGTTAATCACAACTAAAATATCAAAGCTGCTTTGGTTTAAGCCTTCCCAGGGCATTTTCATGCTAAGAAAAGACCTGTAAAAGAGAATGCTAAGGTATATAAAAGTATATTTGACATGTGTCAGGGAATCAGGATTGAGATGGGTCTGGGAATGCCCTTCAGGTGGTGTATTAGTCAGCATTCTCTAGAGGAACATATACATAAAGGGGATTTGTTAGAATTGTTTACAGGCTGTGGTCCAGATGGTCCAAAGAAAGGTCCAAGAACCCAGTAGTTGTTCAATCCATGAGGCTGAATGTCTCAGCTGGTCTTCGGTATAGGCATATGCTGGAATCCTGAAGAAGTAGGCTCTAATGCCAGTGAAGGAATGGGTTTGCCAGCAAGATCAAGAGTAATCAGGCAAAGAGAGCTTGCTTCCTTCTTCTCTGTCCTTTATGTAGGTTGCCAGCAGAAGGTGTGGCCCAGATTAAAGATGCATCATCCTACTTCAAAAGATCCATATTAAAAGTGGGTCTTCCAACTTCAAATGATTACATTCAGAAAGAAATAAAAAGGAAAATAGAAACTCCCTCACAGGACTCCCCAGCTGCTCCGTTAATTCCAGATGTAGTCTAGTTGACGATCAAGAACAGCCATCACAGGCAGCAAGCTGCTTTGCAGAGGACTTGGGGCTTTCGAAATGATGAGTTGATCTGTAATTGGTCTTGAGCTTCATTCAGTCCCTCAGGGCTCCTCTCAATCTAGTTTAGCTGGTGGAAGCCAATTTGAATCCTGGAATATTTCTAGTTGTAGGCTATACATGTCACCATGGCTAACTTAACAAATGGCTTCCTAGGTGTCTACTGAGGAACTCAAGGATTAATAACCAAGGAAGGGTATTGACAGAGTGGAGTCTGGCTGGGGAACAGAGGTTGGCATCGACACGTGCCTCTCCTAGTTGTCATCATGAGTCCTCCAACGGCTCCTTGCCATTGCTGTACCAAGCAAAGGCCCTCACTGAGCTCCCTGAACTCAAATAATTCCTTGCCAGACCTGAGGGGCAGAGAGGGGACAGGTATGGCTTTTATAAGGAGAAGTAGCTCCTAAAATTACCTTTGTGGGAGACGAGGCATTTCCTTCCTGTGAAGAGAATGGTTTTGGGAGATTCCCAACCTGACCCTGTAAATGACCAGTGTGACATCTGTTAAACCCTACATGCTAAGAGGGCATGGCTAGGACACACTGAACCCCTGGCCATGTCAGAGCAGAGAGAACAATTCACCCTCTTCAGCGGCCCAGCAGGAAGCACCCTGTGTGTCTACTATGACAAAGAAATTAACTGAGTATGGGCAGTGACCACTATGATTAGGGAATCCAGGGGTTCTCCAGAAAAGGGAGTTAGAACTAGGTCACATGAAAGATGTCTGCTACAAAGTGTTGAGTTGTTGTCCCCACCACAGGCATGAGGACGCTAGAACTGACAATGAATGATGATGGTGATACTTATGGTGATAATAATAGTAATGATGGTGGTGGTGATGATGATGATGATGATAACCAGGGTGATGGTGGTCATGATGACAGTGGTCATGATGATGTAATGCTTATGGTGATAATGATAATAGTGATGATGGTGATGGGGGTGATAATGATGACCAGGGTGATGGTGGTGATAGTGGTCATATGATAGTGGTCATGGTGGTGGTAGTGATGGTGAAGATGATAGTGATATTGGTGACAAGTGTGGTGGTGATAACAATGATGATGGTGACAATGGTGATGCTGATAATACTGGTGATGATGGGGTGTTGATGATTATGATGGAGGTCGTCATGTTTGATGATGATGCTGATGATGGATGTGGACCTTGGATACCTATGATTCCACATTCTTCTTTTCCATGCTGTGTGCAATGTTGACCAAGCCTTTTTCTGCTATGTAAACACAGCCTCATGTTGCACTGTATCCACCAGGAGCCTCGGGAATGAGGCAGTACTTACTCAGACCACTCTCACTGAGGAACTTGAATAAATACATTTGAAATGTAGTTTCTCCTCCTGTCTGTCTGTCCAGCCTCTAAGGGGAATGGAAGGAGGCTGGAGAGTAGAATCCCTGCACTCTTCTGATGAGAACCAGCTAGCTAGATAGAAGAGGAACACACTATCCACAATCCTTTTGTTCCCCTAGAAAGTGAGTCAGGGCAGCTTCTGGGGCCTCTGTGGGGGATGAGTCTTATTTATTCAATTCTTATTTATCCAGGAATGAGGGCAGAGAATGCAACATGCGTAGTGGGAACAAAAGTTGCTAATGGGGGGGGGTAGCTATAGGAGAGATGGTGGCCTTTCCTAGTGCCCCTGGTGTTACATTAGTCATTGCCAAAAATAGCACTTTGAGATAAAAAGCATTGTTTACCCAGCAGTACCACAGGGCACTTAAGAGAAAGAGACCAGCTCATAAAGCCCGGTGTCATGGGCACCTGCCTAAGCGGGGTTCTTCCTGTGCATCTTGGAAGGGTCCTTAAGACTCATTGAGCCCCAGTTTCTGGGCCTCTTCCTTGTCAGGTGTTACAGAGCATAAACAAAGAGCAAGGGGAACTTTAAGCACAGGTTGGCAATAGATTCAGTGCTCAGTAGATCGATGTAGCTGGCCATGAAATGCAGGGCGTCAGGGGAAATGCAAACAGACAACTTAAGGTCACTTTGAACTCCCAGCATTGATTCTTTTTGAGAGTCCGCTGGTAAGTACATAAGTAGCAGGTTTCCTCTAACTTCAACTTCAAAGAACAAATACAGAAAGGTACATGCTGGAAGCCACTTAGGAGGCACTTTCTTTGATAATAACTCCTGAGGTGTCCAACCCAGCAATGAGTTGGGCCTCAGCTTCCTTCCCCTTCCCTACATATAAAGATATAAAACACAAATTTACTTCAGTTTTTCCATTTTCAGATGTGTTTTCATGCTTGTTTGCTTGTGTTGATGTGTATATGGATATACGCACATGAGCTTGTACATGTATGTGGGAATCCGAGGCTGATGTCAGGAATCATCCTCTATTGCCCTGTCACTGATTCAAACCCAGAGCTCCCCAACAAGGTGAGACTAGCTTGCCAGCTTACTCTGAGGATCCTCTGACTCTGTCTTCCAAGGCTGGAATCACAGAAGGGCTGCCACACTCGCCTGGCATTCGTGCAAGTTTCTGGAATCCAAACTCCAATCCTCATGCTTGCCTGGCAAGAGTTTTATCCACCAAGAAGTCCCCCAGCTCTGGGGATTTATTTTTAAAAATGCAACAAAAGCTATAGGTTTAGAGGGGGGAAAAGAAAGACTTGGAGCGGGGTTGGCTAAAGAGCGAGCCAGATGTTTGCATGCCGCACATTTTCTCATCAGACCTGCTGAGACTCCTTTCTATATAGTCTCATGCAGAGAGACTGGTGGATTGGAAATGCTCGTGTGTGTTTTGGATACTCCTCCCATTGAGGAATAGGGGCAGATCCCCTCTTTTATCTGCACTGGTCTCTGGGAAGAATGATGCGGATGAACCAACTTGGATCTTGAGGACTTACAGAGAGTTTGGTCTGGCAGTGGCCACTCCCAGTAGCACCTAATCTTGGATTCCCAAGCCACTGTGTGATAGACAGGTCCAGCTCTCTCTACAGATGCTGGTGGTCTCATTGTTTGACCCTCTGGCCCTGTCAAGAGAGGCTTCCTGTGTTTGTTAACCTTTGAGCCGTGTCTCTGCCCTCTCAGGTGTCCTTCTACACCTATCATGGTCCTCACACGAGTGTCCATCCAGCTTAGGTTAGTTTCTAGATATAGTCGGTATCCATTGAGCTGTCTGATGGGGCATCAGTTTAGGAAGACATGTTTGCCCGTAGAAACAGTTGTCCTTTCATGGCCCGATCACCTCAGGGTGTGGCAGAGATGGGATAGAGCCAGGTGAAGGGAGCCAACTCTGTCCCAGCTGGGAGTCAGGAGAGAAGGGCCATGAGCAGCTTGAACTGACCCTAGCGAAGTAGAAGACCCTAAGCAAGGTGAAACAACACAGCACATGGCAGAGGCCCAGAGTGGCCTGAAGAACTGGGGGTTCGGGGTAACCTCTGCTCCGTGTTCAGTGTAGGAGTCTGGAGGCACCTGTGTGGCTGTTGTCTCCAGCCACTCCTATGTCCCCCTCATCTGGCTTCTTTCCCAAGGACCTTCCCATGGCTGGAGGCCAGCTCTTTGTCTGTTCTCTGCTCTAACTGTTTCTCTCTTTTTCTGTGACCTGTGGTGGAATGGGGCCTTCTTCCCAGGTACCCTCCCCTGCAGAGCAGGGCCTTCTGGGAGCTCAAGTCCAACATGTCTGTCGACGGAATGATTTACGTAATTAAAACCAAAGGCTATGAGGCATATAAAGGCATAGGCTGACTCGCAGTGTCATGGAGCCCGGATCTGCTGATAGAAACACTGTGTCATCTTTTAGAAACATTGTGTCATCTTTCAGAGGGTAGCGATGCCTCTGAGACTCTGGTCGCATTCTTCGGTAATCTATCCGAATGCAGTTACTCTCCCTGGATACACTGGCCATGTGAACTGGATCATTCCAAATCTCCATCCTGCCTGTGAGGTGTTTTGGAGCACCGTATGATACTGAGTGTCACCCCTGGCTGTAATTTTTCTATGACTGCTCCTCCCTCTTGGGCTGTGGGAACCCCAGATGGCTCCAGTCTTTGCCAAATACTCTCTCAGCCTCAGTTATCCTTGGCAGAGATCATAGGGGAACTGTCACACCGTACCCAGTCTGTTCTGGATTCCTTTTCTAACCTTGGAGGCCACCATTGGGGCTGAGAGTTTTCAGTCTCTGTGCTTTCGCTGGGTCTCTCATGACCTCTTCCATGCTCGAGGGAGTCATGAGTATTTAATAGACAGGCATATTTTCCTACTGTCTAGAGGCTGTTGAGAGAACACAAAAGCAGCAGAGGGTATGGAGTCCCCAGAACTCTAAACCTGACTTGTTCAAAGCCACTAGGATTCATAGCAGGACCAGCTCTGGTCTAATAAGATGCATGCTAGAACCTTCTGGACTAATATGGCTGCAGTTTGTGACCTAGAGCGAATGCAGAAACCGTTTAGTCCCGGAATGTGCTTTCTTTAAAAAGGACAATCCATTTTACCACTTTTAATTATGTGTCTATGTATGGGTGTGTACACATGACTGCATATCCAAGAGGCTAGAAGAGGGCCTTAGCTTCCATGGTGCTATAGTTACAGGTGGGTGTGGTGAGCTGTTCAATGTACATGCTGAGAACTGAATTTGGGTCCTCTGGAAGAGCAGCCCCTGCTCTGAACTGCTGAGCCAGCGCTCCAGCTCCCTGAGATATACTTTAAACCAAGAATTATGCAAACAAAATAACCAGGTTTGCTACAGTGGACACAATTTATTGGTCAGATGTCTTTTGTGAATCTAGCCATCTATGTACAGTGAAGCTTCTGACATTCTTTAAGTAAAATCGCAGTGTCACCTTTGGCAGGAGGGGACATTTCTGAAGGCTGCCAGGATTTCTCGTAAGCTGCTGAGAAATTCTGTCCTTTCGAGAACCTATTGCACAGCCTTGGGGAATCCAAACTTAGCGCTAGCTTTTCTTTCCATGAATCTGAGGCAGTAGTTTATTCTAATTCTGATTTCCAAACTCTCCTCCCCACCCCCGTGTGTGTGCGTGCGTGTGTGTGTGTGTGTGTGTGTGTGTGTGTGTTTGTACTGTGAGTTCATGTATGTAGGGGTGCCGGAAAGCAATCTTAGATGTTACCATCTGGAATGCTGTCCATACCTTTGGGGAAGGGTCTCTCAGTGGTTTGGAGCTCTGCAAGGCTAGGCTTGGCTGGCTAGTAAGCTCTGCAGATCTGACTGCCTCCGTCTCCCCAGTACTCAGATTGTATTCTTCCAAATTCTCAATCATCAAAGCAAAGAAAGTCCAAGGGTTTTCATTTTAACTGCTGTAGGAGATGAAGGGCCATTCCTGTCTTTGTCACCATGTGAGAGCCATGGACATGAGGCTTCTGTTCACAGTGCTGAGTCATGACTGTCTTCTGGCCAAGAATTGGTTCCCTTCCCCTTGTGTCTGTTTCCAAAAACAGCAAGGCTCATTTTTCAACCAGGGTATCCTCCTGGTTACCCTGGTGTCAGGCAAAATGCATTTTCTCTAACTAACCTGCTTTTGACCTTTGAGCTATCGAATCCAGCACATAGGGAGCCCTCAGGTGAAGGGCATTGGGTAATGGTTTCTGATGGAAAAGCAGGAAACTGCCCTTAGCACCATTTGGCTCTGCAAGCTGTTGGGTTCTGGAGGCTCACACTCAGAGCATTGCAAAAGCTGGACTGGCTGCTATTGCTCTTGTTGGCAGATGAGTGTCCCTTGCCAGCCTGGGTGGGCTTCTTAACCCTCTATCTCTGCCTACATTCTTTCCTCCTCCCTGGGTCCTTGGATTCTTTGTAACACATCAAAATCACACTCCTGCCTGGCCTGTAAATTGCTGGTCACAGAGATAACTTCTCCTGGGTTCAAGATTATTATTTATTACTGATATTTTTCAAGCTTGTAGATGTACAGAGAACAGGGCCTTTTAGCCCATGAGCCAGTTACCTGGTAATTAACAACTGTGCTATCCAGGCTGTCCTGTCTCAGGCCACCTCCATGGTTTTGAAAATTAACCTTAGAAGGTTAGAGAGATGGCTGTGCAGTTAAAGAGTCCTGGCAGTGCTTATGGAGGACTCAGATTCGATTCCCAGAGCTTACAAGGCATCTCACAACTATTTGTAACTCCAGTTTCAGGGAATCCAGCACCCTCTTGTGACCTCTTTCAGGACTGTATGCCACAGTTCATGGACATTCTTTATGCAAGTGAAACACCAAGACACATATAATAAAAGGGAGGGAGGGAGGGAGAAAGGAAGGAAGAAGGAAGGAAGGAAGGAAGAGTAAGATTGAGAGGAAATAAACTGAGTAAAAGTCACAGCTATGGAAGGATGCCTATGGCATTATTCTAGCATAGTGGCATTTTCATAAACTGACTATAATGATAAAGAGTCACTTGTGGCTAGATGAGGTGGAGAGGGATATCTGTGGAGCCTTAGGGGGTGATTTGTTGCCCCATAATGATGGTCACAGGGATCTATGAATCTATGCATGTCTTAAGACTCCTAAAAATATATGCTAACATATTTGTATACCCACATAGCTGTTATGTGTCTGTCTGTCATCTTTCTGTGTGTAGATGGCATGATTGTGTAGATTTATAAGAGGGCCCAATAAACTCTTAAAATGTGACTTTAATTGTAAGGGACGACACAGGTTTGAACTCACTTTGCATAAGCTAGTCTGCTGTAACAAGTACACCTCACTATTCCTGCTTCTTCTCAAGCAAACAGGCTTAGGCTGACTGGTTCCCTAAGCCCTGCTTTTCTCTCTGTAACAGTTAGAGAAGGCAACACAAGCTGTTGTAACAGACAGCCCTAAGTCTCAGATGCCCAGCACTGTTTAGTTGTCCCGGTTCACACTGGCAGTGGCCATGGGAAGGCTGTCGTGAGGTGAGGCCTCAGTTGCCCCCTGAGCATCTGCCATCCTATAGGAGTCAAATCTTTCACATCTAGCCAGCAGGCAGGAAGTGAGAGGTGGGGAAGACCACGATGGAAGTCTGCTTTACCCTTGAGTGGCAATCACTTTAGCTTGAATGCCCTGTGGAGAGCGAGGTCTGGGGGAGGCGGCTGGGGGTTTCCTGTCAATCTCTCTTTTTCCCTCTGATTTATACTTGATCTTTAAAAGAGAGCCCCTTCTACCCAGCTCCAGATCCCTTTACCAAAGAGCCTATCCCCTCCTAACTAATTTTCATACTTACATTGTCACCGTTAGGTGGTAATACACTGGGGAAGCCTGGGGTCCCATCATCAGAGGCACAACTTGGACTTCCCTGGTCCTTATGATATGTGTCGCTCAGCTTTTCATCTCTGTAATAGGATAAGAATGTATGTACAGGAGGAAGGACTTATTTGGCCCATTGTTTCAGAACCCATCTGTGGTTCATTGTGTTGGCTGCTTTGGGGCCAGTGACAAGGCAGGGGCATCATTGCAGAGCTCGTGGGATTGGCCACTTCTCACATCATGGTGATTAGGAAGAAAAATGTGAGAGGAAAAGATGGATGGCCCTGGTGACCTACTTCTGTTTCACTAGGTCCTATCTCCTCCTATGACTTCTACCCCATCATCCACACATTCCCCCACACAGCACCACAACTAGGAGGAAGTCTTTAGTACAACAGCTTGAGGGGACATTCAAGATCCAAATTATTGCCACAAGTCTGTGTGGTGGTCTGCCCTTGCCTTGTTACATACCCTTAGAGACCAGCAAACCCCTGAACTGTGATGTGCTGTGCTAAGCTATGTTTCCTTGTTTGCTGGATGTAAACTAGTCATGTTTATTATAATATCTGTCATGGTGCCTCTCCTTCTGCTTCCCCTAAGTGCAGCCTCTTCTCTTGGTGAGTATGTGCATCCAGCATGGTGCCTTTGGGAATCTAAATCACAACCTTACCGTGTCTTCTCTTTACATCTCAGTTCACCTGACTTCTCACTTACCACCGTCACTTTGCTAATTGCCCAATATTCAACTTCCGTCCATTAGCTTCAAGCGAACAGTGCTCTGTGGTTGCTGAGGGCAGCTTCTGTGACCTGGTGGAGGCCATGTGCACTTCTGTAGAGTCCTCATCCCTCATGTTGGAAGCATGTTATAATGACCAGGTTACCACTGCCAAGGAGTGTCTTTTTCACTAAGCAAGAACACACCAGCTATCTTCTTTTAGAATTATTGCTGCCTCCCAAAGCTGAAGCTCATTTTACTTGAAGCCACGAATCTCTGCTATTCTCTTCTGTTTGGTAGGGATATTACACAATAATATTTTTATATTTTCTCTCAATATTTACCTATTCTTTGTTTTCTCTCTTTCTCCTGCCAAGAGACATTTTCAGTGACTCCACAGCCCAGTGAGGGAAACATCAGAAATATTTCCAAGAGTTTTTACATGAATGCTTCCAAAATCAGATTATTTCTCCCTTCCCTTTTGCAAATGGGGGAGAGGTAGGATACAGATTCCGCCAATTGTACATATGTGTGTTCCGGGGATCCTTCAGCTCTGGGCTCCCTTGGGCTCACAGCCCACTGTGAGATCTGTTGGAGTTTGGAGCAGCTGAAACCATTGCTTCAAAAGCATATTCGCAACAGTCAGAAGTTTTGCTCTTTGTAGAGCCTCGTCAGTAGAATTAAAATAGAATTTATTTCATATAAAAGGAGAAAATGATTAAATTTCCCTCAAGACCCCTCCACTGCAACCTGACAGCTCTTAATTATAGAAAGGAATCAGAATTTCAGATTGGCACATTTTCTCAAAATGAGCTAAAACATACTGTCACTTTGAAGTTTTTAATGATTAGGCGATAGATAAAAATCAAAGTAGGCAACAGATAAAAATCAGTATGTGTGTGCAACATGCTTATTTTAGCTGGGTCTAATGGGATAGGTGTGTCCTCCCACCTGCTAAAGAGACTGAGGCAGGGGGATTACACATTCAAGTTTAGCTGGGGCAACTTAGTAAAACCCTGTGTCAAAATTAAGAAGTAAAATGGGGGCAGGGGATGTGGCATGGTGGTGGAGTGTTTTCCTAGCATGCTCAAGGCCATGGGTTTAGTCCCTAGCACCACAAATATGGTATGTTTTATATATGTCATAAAGAGCAACCTACACTGCGGGTGTGAGAGGCAGACAAAGGTGTAATGAGTTTTGAGCCACAGAGATGTGTATCAGCCAGTTTGCAAAGTCTAGAAACTCTCACGAAACTGTTTGCAAATATCTCGACAGGCCATGATATGCTAACTTATCCATTCCTTGTGTAGAAGAGGTCAGCATTGTAAGTAGGAAATTAAAATGCTAATTTCCCTCACTGACTGCAAGAGTCCAAAATCCTTCTGCTTCCTCCCCTTCCTTCTGCCCCATTTCATCTCACCAATACCTTGGCTTCTGGCTCTTTGCTTTTCTGCATCTCCTGAGTGCAGCTTGCATAGAGGAAGGGCTGCAGATTCCATGGGTGTCTGGGGCTTTCCATGTTGATTTAGCTATATACACCACAGCTTCCTCCCTTCCTTCTTTCCTGATTTCCTCCCTTCCCTCATACCCCCCTTTCTTTCATTTGTGTGTGTTGTATACATGTGAGTGTGTGGGGACATGTATGCACATGTATGGTTGGGGACTGATCAATATCAGACATCCTCCTCAGTCACCCTCTTGCATGTGGGATGAAGAAGGTCACTGAAATGGATTGTTTGGGGACAGGAGTTTATTAGACAAGGGATTAATGCCAGGAACAGATGGATAAACAACATCTCAGGGCTCCGGGCTCCGAACATCTCAGGGCTCCGAGAGAAGTTAGGGTCCCAGTAATAGAGACAGGCAGACAGAATGGGTGGGTGTTCTGAACAGAGCTCAAATGATGGAGTCAGTGTCTTAGAGCTCTCTGAGGATGGTAGTTTCAGAGAGCAAGCCTGAAACCAGGTCCACTAGCTTGAGGCAGGGAAAGGTTTGGTGAACAGGCTGTGTAGTCACTGATGCCCCTCGGATGTAAACTCACATTCCAGGTGCCAAACCTGGAAGTGTATTAGTATCATGGCAGGTGCCTGTCAGTGTCTGTGAGAGGGGAAGGGCTGCTGAGGGTGTCATGTTCTGAGCAGCAACCGGAGTCCATAACTTTACATTCACGCTTTGTTCACTATGTTTCTTTGAGACAGGGCCTCTTGTGAATCAGGCTTGCTGACTGGCAAGCTCTACCCATTGCTGTAGATTCCAGCCACACGTTGCCCTCAAACTCAGGTTCTGAGGCATGTATGGAAAGCATTTAACTGACTGAACCATCTTTCAGCCCTGAGCCTACTCTCCCAGAATATCACTGCTGTTTTATGAGCTGTAGTAAACTGTTACAGGACAGTTATCCTGTCTGCCTAGCTGAAGGCAACACTGTTCGGATGGTGGTAGGGTAAAAGGAAGCCTACCTAGAGTATGCTTGGCATTGTAGGCAAACAATGGTGATGTCTGTGGATTGGATTGTTGCTCTTGTCTCTGTTGCTGTGATACAACTAAAAACAACTTGAGAGAATAAAAGTTTTATTTGGGTTACAGTTCCAAATCACAGTCCATCCTTGAAGGAAGTCAAGGCAGGAACCCAAGAAGGAGTTTGAAGTAGAAGTAATGAAGGAATATTGCCTGGTGACTCTTTAGCAGGCTCATGTTTAGCTATCCTTCCTAAAGAACTCAGAACTACCTGCCTAGGGAATGGTGCCACCCACAGTGGCTGGACCCTCTTGTATCCATTAACTATATAAGCCATTCCCCATAGACATGTCCACAGGCCAATCTGATCTGGCAGTCTCTCAGGGGAGAGAATTTCCTCTTAAATGGCTCTAGGCTGTGTTAAGTCAGTGCTAAATAGGGCAGTTGTTATCAAAAGATAAGGCATATTGTCTTAGTTAGGGTTTCTATTGCTGTAAAGAGATACCATGACCACAGCTACTCTTATAAAGGAAAACATTTCATTGTGGTAGCTTGCTTACATTTTAGAGGTTCAGCCCATCACGGCCAAGAACATGGCAGCATGCAGGCAGGCATGGTGCTGGAGAAATAGCCGAGTGTCCTATGTCTTGCAGGCAACAGGAAGTAGACTGACACATTGGGTGGTGTCCTGAGTATATAAGTATATGAAACCTCAAAGCCTGCCTCCTCAGTGACACACTTCCTCCAACAAGGCCACACCCACTCCAACAAAGCCACGCCTCCTAATAGTACTACTCCCTATGAAATTATGGGATTATGAGGTTATGGGGCCAGTTACATCCAAACTACCACACATGTCTATGGAAGGGAAGCTGAAATGAAGAAGTTACCCTACAGAGAAGCTTCATTAGAATAACAGTAGCATCATGGACATAAGAGGCCACAATGATGCCCTTGAGGGAAAGAGCACGAACCCCTAAGCCCAGAGAACAAAAGGCTATGTATTGTTCTTACAAGTTTTGGAGCCGGGAAGGGACTGGAGGGAATGAATTACACACCATGGGACATAGCCTATTGCTAGATATCAGGTCCCACTGATACAAGTCTAGCTGTCCCACAAGCCAGAAGCTAGTGGGGTAGGCCTTGTTTGTAACTGTAAAAGGAAGTGAGGGGACTCCATTCTTTTAAGATTTGAAAATGTTATTTACTCTGGACAGAGCTGCAGAAGTGTGGGCTCACTTCTTGGAGTGAGAGAGGGACAGCTGGAGAGTCTATAACCTAATGCAGAACTGAGTGCTAACTGCATTGTTTTGATAAGGGAGTAGAATTAAGAATGCAGCTCTGGGGCAGTAGTGGCACACACCTTTAGTCCCAGCACTCAGGAGGCAGAGATAGGCTGATCTCTGTGAGTTCAATACCAGCCCGGTCTACAGGGTGAGCTCCAGAACAGGCTCCAAAGCTACAGAAAAACAGAATGCAAGCTCTGGGGAAGGCTGCCTGACTGTTTTACATCAAAGCCCACTCTACCATATAAGGATGAAGACAGAGCCTGTGGCTTATGACAGCTTGCTTGTTCAGTTTGCCTAGAACAGAACTCCATGTTGTGGTGGCTCGGTGAGTATTACTTATGGCTGTCCTTGCTGATTGTTATACCAATATCTGAGGATTGACAAAGAGTGACTTTTAATATTTATTTTAGTTTGTGTGTATGAGTGTGTGTACATCTGTGCACTGTGTGTGTGCAGTGCCTACCAAGGCCAGAAGAGGGTGTTGGATCCATCCCCTGGAAATGGAATTAGGTGGTTCTGAGGTACCATGTAGGTTCTGAGAATTGAACCCGAGTCCTCAATGCTCTCAACTGCTGAGCCATCTCTTCAGCCCTCTGCTGATCCTATTTCCTCACTGACCAGAATTAAGGGTTCTTACACTCTCTGAGAAAGCCTCTCTATTGATGAAAATTACTGAACATTAAGAAGAAAAGCATCTCAGAGGGGTTCATTGACCCTCATTAGCAAGTCCCCTAATGGTCCAGTCAGTCTGGTTCTGAGACAGTGCTGCTGTCTGCCAGGCAGGTGATATCCGCCCCCTCCCCAATCCCTGCCCCCAGGTAAGATTCTTCATCCTTCAAAAAGCACAGGCCTGATTTGACTGGAGCTGTGCTGAGAACAAGACAGAACACCACTGGGGGAAGAGCCATGCTACAAGTTCCCTTCTCAGTTTTCCCAGATGGCCATAGTGGGTCTTGACGTCGTCATGTCTTCTCACCCTCTGTTTTAGCTGGATAGCTGGACATTTCTCTATTCTTTGTGTACGTATGTTTGATGGACGAATGTTTGTAGCAGGCTTTCTTTTGGGCCACCAACCAGCTCCCACATCACAACAGGAAGACTTGTTATTAGTCATGAATGTTTAGTGTTAGCTTAGGTTCATTTCTTGCTAGAACTTGTAATTTAACCTGTTTCTCTTCATCTACGTTTTCCTTGGGGCTCTTTACCTTTCTTTCTGTATGTCTCACTCTGTGTCTGCTGGCTGGTGGCTGCTTGGCTGGCCCCAGGTACCCCCCCCCCCACTTTTCTCCCTTGTCCTCTCCTCTCTTCTTCCTCTGAGCCTAGATTTCTCCTCTCTCTGCCTGCCAGCCCCGCCTATCCCTCTCCTGCCTAGCTATTGGACACTCAACTTTTTCTTAGA
This sequence comes from Phodopus roborovskii, assembly GCF_943737965.1. Classification (NCBI taxonomy): domain Eukaryota; kingdom Metazoa; phylum Chordata; class Mammalia; order Rodentia; family Cricetidae; genus Phodopus; species Phodopus roborovskii. Next base: position 3,884,005 of record NW_026126598.1, on the reverse strand, counting down.
TCAATCAGGTGCCTTAGGCAGGCAAAGTGAAGCAAATGTAGCATCGTTAACAAAGGCAGCACAAATAAATGTAGCCCACCTTCACATAGTAATATTCCCCAGCATAAGCAAATGCAACACATCTTTGCTTAGTTAATCACCCTCAATAATTTCTCTTGGGTATTAATAATAAAAACCCAGAGACAGATATTGGGGTTAAAGCTGAAGATCAGAAAAAGAGTGGCCAGCCACTAGAGCGTTCTCGCCTCTATGAATGCTAAGATAGTAAGGGAGCTCCTGGCCTCAGACTGCATCTCCAGACTGCCACTGCTCCTCAGACTATACTGAGCTCCCATCCCCTCCTGCTTTATATTCCTCTCTAGTGCTGGAATTAAAGGTATGTGATCCCAGTGCTGAGATCACCATTGTGAGCTGTTTTCTCTCTCTCTCTTTTTTTTTTTTTTTTTAAAGACTGAATCACTGGTGTAGCCCAGCGTGGCCATCTGCCAGTTTCCTGAGTGCTGGGATTAAAGGTGTGGCCACCACTGCCTGCTTTATGAATACCTAGTAGCTTAGTGGGTATGTGGCTAACTACTAGCTTAGCCCCTAACTAGGTATGTGGCTAACTAGTGGTTTAGCTCTTAACTAGGTGTGTGGCTAACTAGTAGCTTAGCTCTGTACTCTGAGCTTCGGGCAAACTTTATTTGTTAGATTACAAACAAAATATCACTACATCAATCACTGTCCAAAACATTTTTTGAAACAGGCTCTATCACCTGACCTAGAGCTGACTAGTGAGCTCCAGGGATCCTCCTGTGACTACCCCAGTGCTAGGATCCCAGACGTGTGCAGCTGTGGGTAGCTTTTTACAGGTGTCAGAAACTTGAACTTAGGTCACCATGCTTGACAACAGGCCATTTATCAGCACTATCTCTAAGGCCCCTCCCTTTTGAAACTTTCAAAGTCAAGCTGTGATGATTCCTTGCTTGGAAATCACGAGAAGATGTGTAGGTACCATGTTTCTCCTCTCTGCTTTCCTCCTTTTGGAAGGACCTTCAAATAGTGACATTCCCTTGTGTGAGACTCTTCCAGCCCCATATGATCTGTGATAGCTCAGCTTGGTAACATGGAGGATAGGTTTCCTCTCCAGTCTCTGCCACAAAGCATACTCATTTGTGGACCATGGGGACTGTCACAACTTTGGATTAAAAATCGCTCTTCTCATACTGGGTCTTCACAGATGGACTGCCTGTTGCTTTGCTATCAATTATTTAGAATTAATTCATGGTCACTCTGCCAGAAACCGCTAGTTGCCTAGCCAACATCCACCCTGCCCATTTCTTGCTAACACAGTTCTGACTTGTCCTGGAGTCTGGTCCATTTCAATTCTTCTCTCCGTTGAATCCTTTATGGCTGTTTAATCCAGGATATTCTGTTGAGAGCTAAGCAGAAGTTTCTGCATGGCCGTCATTTAAGATACAAATAGCTAAGCTACAGCTTGGCTTTTCCTCGCTTCCTGCCTGGTGCAGCATCCTGGTAGTCAGACCTTGAGTCAGGTTATTAAAGATTGGAATCTGAATGAGACAGAGCAGGAAGATGGGGGGGGGGAATCTGGGTCTTTGATGGATTGTTTGTCATATTCCTAGGCTTCTGTAGCTTTCTCATATCAGGATTTCTTTGAGATGAGATACATGGGTCATCGTGTCACTAAATAACCATATTTATGTATATTAATTGTAACCCAGAGCAAGCCTTATTATAACTAGCTCATAAAGTCATCTGTCCTTTCATGTCAGCAAACTGGAACCTAACCTCAGAGCTAGGTTCTGTCTTGCTGTCCCTTAGCATGCTAAATAACAAGCTGACCTTCTTGAGCCTGACTTCTGCCTTAAGGGAAAGGAGAACAGGTCGTCAAAGGCACTGTGGATACAGAGACAGTACCTGATGCAGAGGGAGGTGGTACTGCTTTTAGTCCTGCAAAAGACCTTGGAATCTAAGCCCAGAGGTGGGCATTCTCTTTGCCTTTGAGGGCAGCAAATAGCTAAAGCTTCAGCTTGGAGTCTCTTACGCAGCTCATACTGAAGCAGAAAGCCCAGTTTAGGCTTCTCGCCATTCCTCCAGCTCTCGTCCAAGCAGAGCACCCTCCCACCTCCACGCCTGATCTATAGACTTGCTCAGTCTTGATTGTTCCCACTGTGCTGGATGTAACCCAGGGCACCCCACTGTTGTGTAGAATCCACGAGGGTAGGGGCAGCCACTTTTCATCAGAAAGCCTAGACTACGGGACACTGGGTACTTATCTGATTATCTGAAGAGCTGGAGATTACAAATCTCACTGTCTGATTGAACAGAAAAGGTGTTCAGTGGGAAGGGGGGAGAGAGATAGAGATAGATAGATAGATAGATAGATAGATAGATAGATAGATAGATAGATAGATAGATAGAAGCATACTCAGCTTGTCTTTACATTGTGTCCCTTACACTTTTCTTAATTCAGTTTCATGTTCAGAGATGAGCACCCATCTGACCAAAGCAAAGTGAAATGTGTGGGTTGCACAAAACCAAACGTAGTTGCACAAGAATCCCCTCGTCTGCATTTTCACTCGCTACATTTACCTGTGGTCAACCATAGCCTGAAAATATGGACCAGAAGCTTCCAGAAGTGAACAAGTATCAAAGCACATGTCATTCTGATCAGCCTAATGAAGTCTCATGAAAACCTGCTCATTCTCACTATGGCTATCTCTTTATCCACTGAATCCACAAGATACATGTATGCTACCTGCCCGTTATCCACACAGTAGCCATCTCAGTTATCAGAATAGCTACCTTGGTGTGGCAGCTCTTACTGTCAATCATGACCCAGGTATATAAACACAAAAAAAGCTGTCAAGTAAGGTAAAAGGGTAAAAATACAATTACGTTTTTGTCTACTTTTGGTTTTGTTTTATTTTATGAATATGGTATTGCTCTATCCCTGGCTGGCTTCAGACTCACTATGTAGTTCTAGCCCTCTCTGAATTCATGATCCTCCTGCCTCAGGATTATAGGCATGTCTCACCACACACACCTTGCTACATTAAGATGATTTTGAGAAAATAAAAACCATTAACATAAATTTTGTCAAAGCATATTGTCCATAATTATTCTATTTATTGTTTGTTGTTGTCGTCCCTAATGTCTTACTGTGTCTGATTTAAGTGAAGCTTCTTCATAGGTGTGTATGGGAGAATCTGTGCGCACATGTATGGCTCAGTGTTGTCTGCTGTTTGCCTTTGCTGGGGATCTGGGTGGCTGGTGATGGCATAAGGGGGTAGCTATGTATCTTCATAGTCACACATCAAGTGAAGTTATGCATCATTCAGATTGGAAGTAGGTAAGAGTAGAGTCTCCTTGGAGAGCATGTCTTAAGGGCAAGCACTGCTAGGCCCCAGCTGAGCATCCAAGCTGTGTATCCTTTGCATGAAATCACCCTTCAGCTGTCCATCCATCATCAGCAGTTTGGCATTTACAGATGTATAACAAAGATAATGTCTGCTTCCTCATCTGATGGAGTTACAGGGACTAATGGGTTAGCATGCTACCAGAACATCACATTTTCAGACCACCAAATCACCTGCTTGCCTTTCTGATCCCCATCTCTAAAATGTGTTTCGCAATTTGTGAAAATTAGGTTTTCTGGAAACTTTTCTCTATTTGCTAAACCCCGAGTAGCCAAGGGAAGGATATGTCTGTCAGCTTATAATGTCATTTCCCTCTGCACTCAGTGGCTATTGGAGAACCACCCAACTTGTGTGTGCCTGTGGCTTTCAGAAGGTTGAAGAATTCCATTCGAGCAGCCTGTGTCAGACAACTGCAGAGCACATTTTTCTAGAAGATTCTTCTGTCCCAGCTACAGGGCGGTGAGAAGCCAGGAAGGATAGGAAAAATGAAGCACAGGGAACAGATGCTAGTGCAGTGTTATAGGAGCCTGGAACTCCTACATTATTCTAGATGGTGTGGATGGTGACCTCCGACATGGAGTGTCTGTCCGAAACTGTGGCGTGTAGCTATGGGCACAGGAGGGAGGCTCTATCACACTGCTGTGCATCTGCAATGCTGGTTTACGAGTTAGCATTGGGAGCTTAGGAAGAAGTCCAGGAGGTTTAAACAAAACCAGGGATTTGTGCTGATGACAAAGGCTAAAACCACTGTGAGCATCAGGGGGATTTGTGGAGGCTATGCAGGAGAAATGAAAAGAATTTCTAAGGCATTTTCATGCAACTTTCAGTTGCTCTCAATTTTTATGTAAATGACCTAACTCTTGTGTGCCCCACCCCAGCTAATAAGCCTGTTTCTACATTTCTGATGCACCCTTGCCCCTCCCAAAGCGTCAGGTTGTCTAGGCTTCTTCATGAGCATGCACACATGGGCTCTCCAGACTCCCTGGTTCTCCCTTCCAGATCCAACACTACCTGAGACGGACCTCTCTTTGCTATAGTGTCTGCCACTCATGATGGCTGCTTCCAAGCTGCTGGCTGGTAGGTTCTACTCATGGGATCTGTCTGACTCCCATCTTTCTGCAAACCTTAGCCCATCCCTGCATTCACTGCAGACCTGCAAGGTCATTGTCAAAGTCAAGTTCAGAGATGCTGAATGTGGAGGATTAAGTGCAGGTACCCACAAATAATGGCATATGTCCAGAAGCTCTGCTAGCAGCTCTGCAAGCAATGCACTCTTGGGGGAATGTGTTGAGCACAGACTATCCGGGTTTAAGGTCACCCTCAGACATGTTTCCTTTCCTCTGGCCACAGCTATTTTCCTGCAGACCATTACTCCCCCACCCTTGACTTGTTTCTAAGTGCTGTTGAAATGAGAAGATGGCAAATGGCCCATTGCATTTGCCTTAAACATACAAGGTGTTTTGCTTCAAGGGGGAAGGCTGTCCTCTCAGCCAGTGACCTTTGACATTTAATTTAACTGGAAAAGTGTGTAAATGATGGTTATGAGGTTGCTTAGATTTTTATTTCCCTGCTGATGCTTGAAATGTGAAGACAGGCCCATTCAGCCCCATTGTCATGGAACATATTGGAGCCAGCTGTTCACAGCAAAGGTTTTAAGGGCTGTGGGCACAAGGAGGCTTCAGGGATAGGCTCGATCAATGTGTTGTCCTTAGCTGGAAGCCTGCTTCCTCATGAGGGTGGCCTGGGAAATTACAGTTTGTGTATCATGAGACTGAATGACACCTTTGTGTGGCTAGGCTAGAGGCTGCAAGCAGGTAATACCAGAAAGACCTCCTTTTTAGGGGCCTGGGGAGATCATTCAATAGGTAAAGTGCTCACCATGCAAGCATGAGGATCCCGGTTCAATCCCCAGCACATAAGTAAAACAAAAACAAAACAGGCATAGCAGCTTCTTTCTATGATCCTAGCACTAGTGGGGGAAAACAGGATGATCCCTGGGGCTTGCAGTCCAGTTAGTCTTGTTGATAATGGATACCTGCTTTGGTGAGAGACTCTGTCTCAGGACATAAGATGGAGAGTGAGACATCTGGCTTGGGCCTCAGACCTTCAGGTAAACCAGCACATACACATGAACATATACATACACCAACCCCTTACCTACATAATGAAAGGCAGGTGACTTCACATTATATCACAGTTTCCCAGAGTGTCTGTACTGTAGAACAAAGCGGGATGATGAAGATCCTTGGAATATGTTGTTCTTTGTTCCTGGTGATGAGGGCTTACATCCATTTCCATCTCTATGGGGGCTATTTAATTCTACGTTGGCTGTGAGGTGAGAGAACCAGATTCTTTAATGGCCTGTGGCTTCCCTTCCCCTGCACTTGTGGACATGTGTGGCTTTAGTATCCATGTTTATATCTGCTCATCCCCCCCCCCCCCCCCCCGCCATGTGCCATTAATAGTTCAATGTGCTCCTCAGATTGGAGAATAGGAAATGGCTGGAAAACAGGCTTTGAACTCTTGGCAATCCTCCTACCTCTGCATCCTAAGTGCTGAAATTGCAGGTACAAGCCAGCACACCCAGTAAATCTGTGTGTTCTGCTTCGTAACTGAAAAGGAGGGTCAAAAGTCAGAAGAACCACAAACGTGCAGGCACATCCAGAGAAGACGAGGGCAAGACTCCAAACTCCTGCTCAGTGCTGGCCCTGTATGTGTGCAGAGGAATGGCAGCCACATGATTCTAGCGTGTGGGGTGCTGGCTTCAGAGCTGGAGAAGGAGAAGGTGCTGTCCTTTTGAGAGCGCTGAGGGTAAGCATGGCTATCTTCTTGCTTCCCTGCCCGGCAGGAGTGGGCCAGTGAGTGGCCACAGAGAAGCACTGATAGGTGAAGGGCCAGTAAGTGCTGTGCTGTTGTGGAAAAGATTCATGCGTCAATGGGTGAAATGCAAGAACAGGAAACTCCCCTCAGGTGTTAGGAAAGATGCTGAGTCCTCCCCACAGAGAAATGAGAAAGTATCATAAAAGTTCCAAAGTTTAACCCCTGAGACTGCATTTCACACCCATCAAGTGAAAGACTGCAGGCATGCCAGCCGTGTGTGACGTGTGTGACATGTGTGACGAGAGGGGCAAGGAGGGTTCCCGTGGTGGCCAGTCTCCCCTGAGAGGGAGGACACTCTTCAGTTTGAGCCACAATGGGCATCTGAGGGAGAGCTGAGGTACCTGTGACTCAGCTGTTTCCTTCTAGCTGTTGACCACAGTGGAAACAATCCCTCATGGAGTGTAGGCTTGGGCTAAATGTAAAGGTGCTGAAACAGCTTGAGCTTTCACAGTATGCGAAGGAAACCATGCATGCAGTGTTCAACAGGGAACATGTAAAGATCGAAACACTTGCTCAACCTACATTCCACAGCAGAAATAAATAAGTGAAGGACAGCTGGGTGCCCAGTAGGAGCTTAATGCCGAGCAAAACGAAGTGATTGAGGGTAGGGGAAGACAACTTCCAATCTTTTGTTTAAGAAAAAATATACACTTGCAAAATAATAATATGTAAATCTAAACATAAATGTGTGTTGAAAATATAATTATAGCTGCATAAATGGCAATATATAGAGAAGATATCTGGAGAGGGCCTGTAGAAATTGCTCAGTGGTTAAAAGCATTTGCTGCTCTTTCAGAGGACCCTAGTTCAGCTCCCAGCACCTACATCTGGCTGTTCACAATCACTTGTAACTTCAGTTGTAGGGGAGTAGACGCCCTCTTCTGGCATCTTCAGGTACTGCACTGCTCATATGCATAAACCCACACAACAGACAAACACATATGAATAAAAATTTTAAGCTAAGATCTTTTAAAAAGTGAAAGTAGGGGCTTCTATTTGATTTCATTACTTTGTATTTTATTTCATTTGGTCTTATGTATATGAGTGTTCATTTTATAGATACATACATGTGTATGTGTGGACACTAAAATGTGTATAGATCCTTATATAGAATAACTCAAATGATAAGCATATCTTATACCTCATAAATATACTACATGAGATTCCTGGAATATTTTTCAAATATAAAATGAATTTATTTTAGAATTAAGAATTTCAGTTGGATATGGTAGCACATACCTTTAATTATAGCACTGGAGAGGCAAAAAAAAGTCGGCAGGTCTCTCTGAGTTTGAGGCCAGCCTGGTCTACATAGTGAGTTTCAGGCTAGCCTGGTTTACATAGTATGACTCTGCGAGGGAAAAAAAAAGGATAGTGAATAGGTGAATGATAAGTACCATACAGATGACAGGGTGGAGGGATGTCGTATGGACAGTTCCCAGATGGCTTCTACCTCAAGCGATGCTCCGTTTCTCCCATCTGGGTGAATTCTTGAGATCCCTTCATTTATGGTATTTGTGACTAGAGGATACCATTTTACAGGTAAATCGATAATTCTCTATTTTTATTTTAAGGGAGTCAGGAATTAACGTTAGCTTGTGGTTTTGACTATGGGCCTGCCCTGATCACAGTCAGTGGCACATGTGACACACGGCACTTCTAGAACAGGCAACAGAGAGTGGGGAGGGGCTAGTGTTCAGGTGTAATGCTACACCTATATACCAAGCTGTTCCCTCCAGCTTGGCTCAACCTCCTGAAATTCTCATCACCTGTTAACATAGTACCAGTGGCTGCAGACAATGCATTTAATACATGGCCTGTGGGGCACATTCCCAATTCTCTATTATGCATGCACAAAAGGACATGGTCAGTGAGCTCTGCCTTGCCCACTAATGTAGAGTGAGATGTAGGTGATTTGGGGTAGAACAATGCCTCTGCATAATTCAGAGCCACAAGTAAGGAAAGCACCTCTTTTCCCATTCTAGTAATCACTATGTTTTGGGGAAATCCTTAATTGTCATCAGAGTATATTTAAACATTCTTCTGCAAACGGATGTTGAAGATAGTCCATTGCTCTGAGCTCTTGCCGTACAGTGCTGTTGTGTTTGGGCTTATAGTGAAGACACTTAGTTACTTTTACAAATTAACTGGATCTGGGTATGGTGGATGGTCTCCTCGAACCTCTGAGGCGTAGAAAACACGGCTCTTGTTCAATTTTGATGTTTTGTGTTGGATCAGGAAATGAAAGCTCAGAGAAAGGGGGCCTGCCCTAAATTATAGGTCTGCACTGGGTCTTGTAAGTCTGCAGGAAGGAAGTCACGCTGTGGGAGATTGGGAGGAACTTTGAAGGCAGAGGAAGCATCAGGAAGCCAGGCACAGCATCACTAATGGAAATAAAATGAGAAAATAAAATGAGGGTGCTCTGTGTGTCTATGGAGGTGGATTGGGTATCTGATGTCACTGGTTCTGTAGGCCCCTAAACAGCCTCTGTATTGTTCTCAGGGCTAATAAGGGCAATAATACCTGCTGGCCCCAGGGGCTGTTTGCCTTTTATCCCTGGGGATTTGTTTCAGCCACTACAGAAAGTAGAATTGAGGAGTGTTTTGTGAAGTTAGTGAAGGTGAACTAATGGCTTTGTTCCTGAAATCCTTCAAAGGCTGCCATCAGATCTCCATTAGCTAGTGTTCTCTCTCTCTCTCTCTCTCTCTCTCTCTCTCTCTCTCTCTCTCTCTGTGTGTGTGTGTGTGTGTGTGTGTGTCCCTCTCAACATCTCCCCATCTCCCCTTTCCCTCTAACTTCCCCAACCCATTAACTCAGGTCTACCCTGGCTGATCTAACTCAACTGGTAGCTTGCTTGCCTAGCATGGGTGGGATTCTGGGGTCAAGTCCCACGTTAACCAAATGTGGTTATACACAGCTGGAACCTCAGCACTCAGAAGGCAGAGGCAGGAGGATCAGAAGTTCCAGGTCAGGCTTGACTACACAGCAAATTCAAGGACAGCCAGGTATACATGAGACATGGAGGGTGGGGGGAGACAGCCCAATGTAATCAAATTAATCTGTTCAGCCCAGTTTAGCTTTCCTGCTGCCCTCCCACTGGCCAGCACCCTCAGCAGGCTGCACCCAGCGCCTCTGTCCCAGACTGACAGTAATCAGGTACGCCCACCCCCATAGCCCCAGAATAAACAGAACTGCTGGTTTTCTTCTTTTCTTTTCTTTTTTCTTTTCTTTTCTTTTCTTTTCTTTTCTTTCCTTTCCTTTCCTTTCCTTTCCTTTCCTTTCCTTTCCTTTCCTTTTCTTTTCTTTTCCTTTCTTTCTTTCTTTCTTCTTCTGCTTGGCTTAAGGTAGGATGGAGCTGTGTTAGCATCTCAGAGGCATGTGCAGTTCATAGTTGGGGAATTTTCATGAGATAACTCAGCTCAGTAAGCCATAAAATGAGACACAATGAGACGCTGACACCATGAAAGTCTAAAAATAGAATAATAGCCCCTTAACGCACACGCTGCAGGACACTGTATTGTAAGAGGGGAACTCATTCTCTGAGTAGACCTGACAGGATTCATCTGGAGGTGAGCCTGATGCCTGATGGAATAGACTGCAGCCTGAGCCTGCCCTAGAGCAGAGGCAGGTCCCCAGGAGTGTGTCCCACACTCTGAGTCACTGGGCTCTGGCAGGGCAGGTGCACAGACAGAGAGGTTGGCCATCAGTGCTTACTCTAGAACAGTAGTTCTCAACCTTTCTAAAGCTGCGGCCCTTTAACGTAGCTCCTCGTGTTGTGGTGACCCCCAACCATAACTTTATTTTCATAACTGTCATTTTGCAACTGTTAGGAATCATAATATAAATATCTGCTTTCTGGTGGTCTTAGGTGACCCCTGTGAAAGGGTTGTTTAACCCCACAAAGGGTCATGACTCATAGGCCAAGAACCACTGCTTTAGAGTCATCTGAATGAAACTAACTTGAAACATGTGGCTGGGGACATTTTCCTGGGTGGACACTGAGAAGCTGATTAGAGATCACAGGAAAGGCATAAAATAATGTAGTTGGGCCCTGAGAGTTGGGCCTTAGTGAATGTCTGTAGTCTTTTCCTGGCCAGTCTTGCTTGTAGGAGCCATCCATCCATCCATCCATCCATCTTTTTGAGTTCTTGGCAACTTGGCACTCAAGCTTCTGGAGGCACTTGGGCGGCTGTCCTGGGAGTTGGCCTTCCACATTTCCAGGAATGATGACTGAAAGTAGGAAGAAGAGGGTATAGTCACAAGCTAGTGTTGTGCTTTTGAAGAGGCAGCATCTTGTGGACATGTTATTTGGGGCCTCTTTAGGGATTTGTGGTGGTGGGTGAGGGATGCAGCAGTTCAGGATGGGACCAGTTCTCCTGGTCCCCAGGGCCAAAGGGGATCCATGCCTTCATTTTACTTTGAGACCACCCTTCTCCAAAGCACACTGTGACACTGTGGTGGCCATGTTGGGATCATGTGGATGTAAGAGGTGACTTTTGAGCTTTCCTTGATTAGTAGGAGTTATCCAGGAAGCTGGGAAGGACACAGGGTTCTGGAAGCTCAGGAAGGGTGAATACCCTGAAGGGAGTGAGGCCAAGGCTGTGAAAAGTGTGTGTAAGTGTGTATAAGTGTGTGTGTGTGTGTGTGTGTGTGTGTGTCTGGCCCTATCTGTATGTGTGTATGTGTATATGTCTGTGTGTATCTATGTGTCTCCTTGTGTGTATGTGTGTCTTAGTTTGGCTTTTTACTGCTGTGAAGAGACACCATGATCATGGCAACTCTTACATGGGGGCTTAATTGAGGGGGCTCACTTATAGTTTCAGAGGTTCAGTCCATTGTCATCATCGTGAGGAGCTTGGCAGAATATAGGCAGTTGTGGTGCTGAAGGATAGTCACAGCACTGAGGGACTTTTGAGCAAAAGAGACCTCAAAGCCTGACTTCATAGTGACACACTTCCTCTAATGTAGTGGGATATTTACTTTGTCTCCTTTTGTGGCACTGACCACACCCATTGGGGGGTGGAGCCAGGGGCAGAAGTGACCTAGGGAACCAAGTCCCAGGGGAGAGGTGCGGGTGAGCACTCTCTTGCAAGCCACATGGGGATAGGAGGACTGCTGGAGGAATTCTTGGAAGCAGGAACCTGTTGGTGTTCACCTGTCTATGTTGTGAGTTATTTCTCCCTGAATAAACATCTGTTCGGCCTAATTGTTTATCCTGATCCTTATTAAACCTCGATATCTGGTGTCAGAAGTGGGATGCAAAAATATGGGAGACACCAAATACATTCTCTCCTTCAGCCACTTGAGGCCCAAGGCTGATGACCTGTTCCTCCTTCTTTTCCTTCCCCTTTCGAGGTGCCATTTCTGAACATCATCTCCAGACTTCTCCACTGGAAAGACCACACCTCCTAATACTCTCTTTGGGGGCCATTTTCTTTCAAACCAGGCACACACACTGTGTGTGTGTGTGTGTGTGTGTGTGTGAGAGAGAGAGAGAGAGAGAGAGAGAGATTGTGTGTGATTATGTATGTGTATGTGTGTGTTTGTGTCTTGTGTCAGTATGTATATCTATCTCCCTATGTATGTGTCTCTTCGTGTATGTTTGCCTGTGGTGTGTGTGTGTGTGTGTGTGTGTGTGTGTGTGTGTGTGTGTGTAGAAATGTGTATGTTTTCTTCTTGTTTCATGGAGAGAAATATAAGTGACAGTATTCCAGCTGTGGAAATGTGGAGGATGGTTATATAGCAAGTTGATGGCTGTTATGCTTAGCAATTTTCCATCTTATGGCTATGTTTTATAAATTCTAAATTCAAGTTGCTCTTTTGGCTGAAAAAAAAAGTAGCAGAAAGGTCATTCCAAAGTAGAGGGAGTTTGAACCAGCTTTGTGGACCTAAGTTCCCTTAGTTCCCATCCCCTAGGCCCATGAAACTGTCAGAGGTCTCAACACAGGACAGAAAGCCATGGAGGATCTGAAGCAAGCAGACATGGGGCCTGACCCAGGATTTTAAAGCACTATTTGCTGTGAGTTGTGTTAGATGAATTCTGCAGGGCAGTGTGAGCAAATGCTTAGCTCCAAGTGAGAGATTTCACCTTAGGATGGGCCACTGCAGACCTTAAGAGGAACATCCAGAGGGATAATGGGCTTGGGGGACTTCTCGGTGGTCAAGAGTGTACTTAGCGTGGGCAAGGTCCCAGGTTCCATCTCCACCACCAACAAGCATGAAAACAAGCAAAGAGGAACACTTGGCAAGAGTCCATGGAGGCAGCCATGTAAAGAGCCAGGGCTTGGTGAGATAAATGCTTCCTGCTTTCAAATTCCTTTCAAAATGAATACTTTTCTTTTTTTTTTAAGACTTTATTTATTCTATGCTCCAGGTCTGAGGCCAAAGGCCAAGGCCATGTTATAAGCCACCAGGCATCAAATCTGAACTCCTACCTGATAGTGTTTGCTTTTATGTGTCTGCTGCAATAGGAGCTGTTCCCTCGGAGCCAAAGGAGGGATTAGATTGTATAGCAGCATCAGACAACTTCGTGGGGTTTGTGATTGGGGATAAATGAGAATTGAGATCAGGGGTGACCCCATGGTCCTTCAGAGACTCACTCTTGGAGCTGTTTCAGACCAGATTCTCCTTGGTGCTTACATCAAGATGACAACAAGCAGGCCTAACAGACAAGGAAGGACAAGTGGCTCCATATAGTCTCTCTTGTTGGTCCCTGAGATTTTTATTATTTCCAGTTTGGTGGCTCCTCACACGACGTTCAGTCCCTTAGGGCGTAGTGAGCACAGGAGGCCATGTTGGGACCTTTAAATGGAGACCAGGCAAGTTTCATAGCACATGCTAACATTTCTAATCTCAAATGTGATGACTCAAAGTGTCTGAGTAATTGCGATGGGGAGTTAGTTCACTGAGTATGAGAGTGGAGAAACTCTGCAGATAGGTATAGGCAGAGTAGCCTGTTCCTCTCCTCATTTTGTACCTCACCTCACTCTGAGTTGTCTCAGTTGTTTGTCCAGGGGTCACCATAGTTACAGGACATGATACCACCACCCAGGTGTCACTACCAAGTCACCACTTAGGGAGTCACCATGACTACAGGACACCAAGTCACAACCCAGATTGGCACTATGACTATGGACATAGAATGACCACACAGGCTCACCATTCAAACAGACCTGGTCATCACCCAGCTGGTCACTGTGAGTCACAGACACCATGTGTTTACTCAGATGACCCATAGACCTCTAGAACTGCAGTAGGTATAGGAATAAGGAGCTTTGGATGATATTCTTGTATTGATAGTTCACAGATGGCCACCAGGTTTTTGCTGGAAGGAATATTCATCATCTGTCACTCCACTGGGAACCTTCTTACCTGGTCCCTCCTGGATCATTTCACTTTCCTTGTGGTTGGTTTTAATATGGGTTGTGTCTCTGTGGTCACTAGAGCCAAATTAATGAAAACAAACTTAAAAAAAATTGCATAGTGGACTGGGTCCCCCTAAAAGCAGGCTTCAAGAGATCAGCATTAGACATGGGTGAGATTGAAAGACCTAAAAAGTAATATTAATGATGGACTAACTTGGAAACCAATATCTGTTCCTTGGAATTTGCTAGCTTCCTCTCACAAGGCCCTGAGATAAGAAGAATTCACACTGCCCCTCCTTTCCTGTGAGTCAGCAGGTGGTAAATAGGGTCCTTAGGAAACAAAGAGATAGCTGTAACTCTGGTTTGCCCAGACAAGATTAATTAGCACACCTGAGGGCCTAAGGTCTGTTGACCCTAAGAGCAAGACCAACCGGCCTCCAAGGGTCACGTACTCAATGGACAGAGGGTCCCACCCCCTCCCTAAGCTAGTGGGTTTGCCTTTAAAAACACCTGGGCCCAGGGGAGGGGGCTTCTCCCTAGCCTGCGTGTTGGAGGAGCCCGTTTGCACAAACGTTTCCTGTTCATTAAAGCCTCTTGCGTTTTGCAGCAACTGGACTGGACATTGAGTTCTTGGGGTACCGACCGAACCTGGAAGACTCCTCATTCTGAGGGTCTTACAAGATAAGGGATTTTATAGTGTAGGAGTAGGGGGTTTCCAAGTAGGGGATTTGGCAGGTAAATAGGCAGGGTTACAGAAGCAGAATGTAACCGTAACAAGTTGGTCAGCTCATAACAACCTCCTGAAACAAGGACATAGTTGCAAAGTTATCTTAACAAAGTGGTCATAATAACATTTTCAAACAAAGGCTTGGGCTACCATTTCCTGAAACAAGCAGTACAAAACCATTTATAGTGTAGGTTACAGGTAGGGTATAGCCTGATCCTTGAGAAACGGATTTTTTGTTTGTTTGGTTTTGGTTTTTCGAGACAGGGTTTCTCTGTGTAACAGTCCTGGCTGCCTTGGAACTCACTTTGTATACCAGACTGGCCTTGAACTCAGAGAGATCCCACTGCCTCTGCCTCCTGAGTGCTGGGATTAAAGGCATGTGACACCACCAACAACCAAGAAACAGATTTAAACATAAACAGAAATGAATCTAGTTTGTCTTTATTATAAGATGGTTTTCAGGCCCAAGATGGAAGCAGGCTGCTATATCGGTAGGACTCTGAACTCATTACTCTACTTGCCCTCTAAGATGGTCAGTTATGGACTTCCTTTCATAGGTTCCTGTGGCAATTAGTAACTCCACCTGTTCCTGGTGGAGTTAACAGGAAGATAGACTTTGCCTCAGGCTCTTGCATTCAGGGACTAAAGCCAGAACTCAGTCCTTGGAGGGGATTTTACTTGCTTTCACGTTTATTAATGATGAAGTATTTTCAATTAGCTATGTAACAGGGGATGACTTTGAATTTTAAAATTATTATTTTTATTTATGTGACTGTGTGTGTGTTTGTGCACATACGTGTAGGTACCCCTAGAGGCTGGAAAAGATTATCAGATGTCTTGGAATGGAGTTACAGACAGGTGTGAGCTGCCAGGTGGGTGATGGGCACCAAGCTCCAGTCCTTTTAGGCATAACCATTGAGCCAGCTCTGCATCCCCAACCTTGCTTAGTGCTGGGGTTAGAAGCAGGAGCCACTGAACCCGCTATATAGTTTAGAGTCGGGGTAAAGGGAGGCCTAGATGGAACATTGTTTGCTAATTGTTTCCTTAAGCAAAGGATAAGTTGTCACTTTCCCAGCAAATGGGCCATTTTATAGTTTAAAAGGAAATTCCTCCTTGTCTTCCTACTCTCCCTGGGAGACTTGGTGGATCTCTCACAGCTGGGTGGCTCCAGGGTCTTAAGAATGTGTCCTGGATTGTAAAGCTGAGGTGTAGAACCAAAAAGAAGCTATTTAATAGGATTTGCATCTCAAAGGCACCATGATTGAGCTGACTGGGGGAATTTTAATGTTCTGAGACACTACAAGGGAGACAGGAGGGGAGAGGGGGAAAGTTTTGTCAGGGCATTGAATTTTGCAAGGTAAGGTTGGGAGGAGGTCCTCGCCTCCAGCCAGGGGCATGCCTACAGTTTGGTCCCATTCAGGGGATTCTATCTGAGGCTATACACACAGGCCATCACCGTGGGACTGGTCAGGGTGAAATGAATTAGGCAAGGATGTCTTAGGGATGGATTCTGCCCAGAAAAGAAAACACTGGAAAAATCTCTACATAATGTATTGTGTTTTCTGGCTACACAGCACACAGTTTTAACCTCAAAGGGAATAAGAGATAGTTTATTCTTGAGCCAAATATGTGTGTGTGTGTGATCGTGGCCCAGGAATACAGATTCACTTGTCCCAAATAACAAGTTCTAACCTGGAAACAACTTCTTAAAATTTTTATAGTTATAGAGCAAAAGTCATAAATCAGAGCACTTCAAACACACCCGTGGAAACATCTGGCTCCCAGGAAAGCAGGGAAATGTCTGCTTGAGGTCACGACTGGGTTGGTGGCAGCTGAGAGTCTGCTAAGTGAAGACACTCTAGAGGTAACTGGCTGCTTAAGAAGTCCGACAACAATGGAGTGTCCCATTAATTCCCTTTTGGCAAAACTATACTGGATATTAATTATTTCCTATTTTTAAAGTGTTTTTTGAGAATATCAAATAAAGCACTGTATTTACATCATTTTTGCCTCCATTCCCCCAATTTCTCTAGTGTCCTCTTTTCTCCCTCTCAAAATCATGACCTCTTCTTTAATTATTGTTGTATTACACACACATTATAATGTAATAGAAAATATTTATATTCATATATATACATATACATACATACATACATATAAACACAGCTTACTGAGTCCACTTAGTTTTGGTCATGTGTACATGTGTTTAGGGCTAACTACTTGGAATTAAAAATCCTAGCAGCTGCTTGTCCCTGGAGAAGACTGAATCTTCTTTTCCATCAGCCTTTCATTGCCTGTAGCTCTTCACTTAAGAGTGGGTGGGGCCTTGTGAGATTGCCCCCCCCCACAAGCAGGTGCTAGGAATTGAACCCTAGTCCTCTGCGAGAACAACTATTCTCGATGTTCTTAACTACTGAGCCATATCTCCAGCTCCACCAGTGTCATGCTTTTAAGTAAGGAAATTATAAAGCCAAACTCATGAATTAAACTAATTTATTTGTGTAATCTCTTAGGTGTTAATGAAACTGTAAAACACATTTCAAAAGAGGCAAAGCCCTGTCTTAAAACTCTACAACGGGAGCCCAGAGAATACCGAGATGGCAAAATGATATTCCTCTTTGTATAAAGCAAACTACTTCAGTGTGCATGTTCAAATAAAGTGTTCAAACTCAGACATGCCAGGGTTCTGCTTTCTTCTGTGAAGCTGACATTTTAATTTACATGATATGCATAGTTTAGTGTAGTCCAAAAAAAAAAAAAAGATATAGATGTCTTCAGGTTTATTTTCAAGATGTACATGGAATTAAAGCTCCATAGACAATTTGTAAGAGTCATTTGTGTGTGTGTTTGTGTGTGTTGTGCAAGCAGGCATGCACCCAGGCTGACTGTATGTCTGTGTGTGTGTGTGTGTGTGTGTGTGTGTGTGTGTGTACAAGCAGGCATGCACACAGGGTGACTGTGTGTCTGGTGTGTGTGTGCTTCTGTAAGCAGACATGTACCAGGAGTGACTCTCTCTCTGTCTCTCTCTCTGTCTCTCTCTCTCTGTCTCTCTCTCTCTCTCTCTGTGTGTGTGTCTGGTGTGTGTGTGTTTATATAGGCAGACATGTACTGGGGTGACTCTCTCTCTCTCTCTCTCTCTGTGTGTGTGTGTGTGTGTGTAAGCAGACACATACCTAGGGGGTGACCATGGCTCAGCCTCAGATGCCATTTCTGAGCCAATGTCTCACATTGAGCTGGACACTCACCATGTTATTGAAGCTGGCCTCTGAGCTTCTGGGCAGTCTCTTGACTCCTCCCCTAAGCACTGGGAGTAGAAGCACACAGCACTCTGCTGGGCTTCTGAAAATCAGGCCCAGGTCCTCATGCTTGCACAGTGGACACTTTTTGGATTTAGGCATCCCCCCAGTTCCCTCTGGTCAGTTCCTTAAACCCCTAGTTGGTACCAGAGCAGAGGGTGGATACTGGGGTCCCTTGAAGTTGCTGTGGTGACCATATTCCTAATGGTTTCAGACAAGCTCCATTCCTTCCTGGACTAGCGGCATAGAGAGATAGCTTGGGAAGAAAAATACAACAGATTATTTGTTCTATTAACTTATGTGAAAACAAAGCCCCAAAAGTTATTGACTGAGCCCTTCAGGCTGGATATTTTTAAGTTTTGGGGCAAAGGCTTTGAAAACTCCAGTGTTCCTTCCTAGTTGCTCCCAAGTTTGGGAAGAGCCTATTTGTGGTTCCATAGTAATGAGAAAATGAAACAATATGAAAGATAGCTGCCAAGCCTGGGCTTGCAAGTGGGAGATGGATGGGCAGCGTGATGGGCCCCGACAGCGGATGAGCTGGGCTGTTTGTGGAGTTCCCCAGCCATCCATCACACTTCTGCCAGGCACGGAGGTGTCATTCTGATGTGCTTCAGATCCCAGAGGACTGGTAAAATGAATGCAATTGGGGGCACAAATTGAGGTTCCCTTGCCTTCAAAGGCTATTAACACAGACAGGGATAGGCAAACCAAGAGCCTCCGTGTTCACTAAACTCTTAGCAAGCGGCATGATGCCGTGGATTCCAACTCCACTCAGGGACTTGCCTGCTCCCTGGTGACAAATGTTAAACCCCTAACAAGTTTTCTGCCGGCTCTGGCACTGGCCAGGATACTCACAAACCAGCATTCCCTCCTGTTTTCAATATTCACCTAATTTGAACCAAAGTGAGATTGGGGGCTTATATTGCTCCCAGGATTTAGATGGATAAAAGTTGTTTGCCAGAATTGGGAACTAGATAACTTCTGAAAACTTCAGACTTTCTGGGTCCTAATGTATCCATAATGCATAAGGCTTATGAATCTCTACAGAAATGTACAGAGGAAGTGAGCAGGAGTTTCCAGGAAGATGTTTCTCTCTCTGGACACCTTTGTCTGAGGAGGGGTGTGGGAGGTGCAGTTTGTCCTCTAGGCCGGAGGACAGATGCTGGACTGTGTTGAAATGGAAATTTACAGTGTCAGATGTGGAGCAATGTTTATCGTTCAGTTATATGTATATACCTGTGTGAGGTCCAAAGCCAAGTGGGTGTGATCATCTTCCCAGATGATCTTCTGAGCTACTTACTGTGTTAACAGTAGACAGTGTAAGGAGAAAACTGCCTAGGTTGTGAATGATTGAAAGAACCCCAGGGGACTGAGATGTGGATAAGGACATCACTATCCATAATGCATCTCAGGTTGCTTAGAAGGTGGGTGATGGTAGAGAGGAACTGGAAGGAGGATGGTCAGGCCTGGTTAGCAGAATTAGCCTTGAAGTTATCCTGCACAGTCTGGTGAGATTGACATAACTGACAGCCAAGGAGAAAGCAGGGGGATTGGTGGAGAGGGAGTGGCCAGCAGGATGCCAATTGGAAAGACTTGTGTGCCCATGACTCACACATGGCTGGGAGGGAACTTATGCAGGAAGAGGGAAAACTGAGTTGGAAATGGAAGAATTAGTGTGCTTTCTTCATAACCCTAGTTTTCATTGTCTAGAGAGCTTTAGAAGGAGTGAAACCCTCTCTGCAGGGGGTCTTAGCTCAACCACAGAAGTGGGTCTGAGGAAGAAGTAAGCACAATGCCCACCTGTTCTCCAACCTCCAAGAATCTCGGAAACAATCAGATGGGGCAGGGAGTCTTGTAAGCAGGGACTCTTTTATTGTCCCATAGCAGGCATCTTTTAAAGGAAAACACTGCAGAGTGGGAAAAGAGCCAGCCAATGGTTTAAAAGGTCAGCTTATCATGAGCCTAGTGGCCTTATGCTTTACCTAGTGATCTCGAGTTGTTCATGTGGTGACCTAATCTGGTTCAATCTAGACAACCAATCATCATTATTGGAAACAACTCAGGACTTGCCCCCTTGACTTCCCCTCAGCCCCATCCTTGACTGGCTCATTCACCCTACACCTACCCTGCCATTCCAGTCAACTGGACAGGTGACTTTTCTTTCAGGTCCCAGCATCTAGGGAAGACCTTGATAGAGTTACAGCTATGCAAGAGCACAGCCTACGGTTGGCCTTACCATTTCTGTGTGATCTTTGCCCAGGGAGCTAAATGGTGTTCCTAAGGATGGCCTGCACATCCTTTGACAACATTGCAGGAGTGGGTACCCAACAGCTCAGCCTCTTCCTGCCAGCACATTGAGAAGATGCATGTGATGTTCTCTTACTGAGAAGAGTGCTGGGTGCATCTTCCTGGGGCTTTGTCCCTGAAATGGTGTATATGGTGTGTGTGTGTGTGTGTGTGTGTGTGTGTGTGTGTGTGTGTGTGTGTGTGTGTGTTAGCAGTCTGCAGTCTTTAATAAGGTTCTACTATGATATATTAGAAGATCTATGAGTTTTTCCTAGGTACCGGAGTCAGAAGTGCATTTATAACCTATTAAAGCTGGCTGTGCCCCCTTCCTCTTTTCTTCCTCCTTCTCTTCTTCCTTCTCCCTTCCCATGTTTCTTTTCCTCCTCCCTCTTCTATTTGCTTTCTGTCTCCCCCTCTTCTTCCCCTTCCTCTTGGGCTCCCTCCTTCTCTTCTTTCTCCCCTCTCTTTTTATAGAGTTTACTTATAATTAGGAATGGGTCTTCCATGCCTGGCTTGTTTCACTGGGTGTAACCCCCCTCTCTACTTCACCCATGCTGTAGAGGGTTCATAGAGTGTCTTTCCCTTTAAAGGCTCTATACTACTCCACTGTGCACATATACTGCATGTTCTTGTCCTACTCACCTACGGGTGCATACTTAGGAATGAGAGATGGTATTTTGTGAACAATCAATAATGGTGTGTTTCACATTTCAGAATGCTAAGTCAAATGTTAAACATTCTCATTATGAAACCACATATGAGGTGACAGGTGGCATAACTTCACCCCATTATATTCATAAATCACAGTATCTTTGTATACCATAGTTATATAACATTATAAACAGTCAATTTACAGAATGGTTTTGAAAAGGAAAGTCATGCCTCTGTCCCCCAAGTAGAGGTTTTTTTTTTTTTTTTTTTTTTTTTTTTTTTATCAGTAAATATAAGGCTCACTCCATCTGTGTCCCTGTGGTTGGACCACACACCTTTCTTTTGGGCTATTTAGTACCCAAAGTCAAGTTCTAATACCTTGTTAGAGTCTACTCAATTTTGAGTTCACCAAGGATTACCCTCATGATCTATTCCTCTTGAAAGGCTCCCTCAGACACAGGCAGGAGCATGCTTCATTGTTCTCCTGGGTGTATCACAATCCATACCATGTGACCATTAAGACGGGCCACTGCAGAGAGCCTAGTGTTTCAGGAGCAGGAAAGATTATATCATTAATTAAACTTGGAGAACCTGTAGTCTCATTGCCTGGGGCAAACTCTCAGAGCCTTGGATCTACCTGTAAGGGTATGTGCAAAGAAGAGGGACTGAACACAATTAACCAGCGTGTTTCAAAGTTAGTAGACCATGGGACTCCTGTCTTGGGCTAAATACCGATTAAAATCCAGTTAGAAACCAATGTTCCAAGAGACAGGATGTGCAAGCAGGTGTATGTGTCCCACTTGTGACTGCTGTAAATTCACTGTTTCTTCACCTTAATTGAAAGAGGATGCTTCAAGTTCAATTTCTTCCAAGGTAGAATTACTTGTTTGATTTTCCACAAGAGCATCAAGCTCAGAACATTACATATCTAGGCTTGGAGTACCCTGTCCCCCCTGGCATCTAAGGGGATTGGAAGTTATGGTGTGTGTTAAATAACTAATTGTGTTGATGGTAATAAATCTCACATTTAAATACTGTGGCTACTGTGGGGTGTTCATTGAAACATCTCTTGTCTGCCTGGTGTTCCCATGGAACTCTGCGTTCACTGTAGGAGAGGTAGTACTTGCTTGCTGGTCTGTGGGCTGAAACAGTCTGCAGGAGCCATGAAGAGGCTGCCAGTCCATAACTGTGAGTGTGTGTCACATGGGGGGAGAAAAAGCCAGAGTTGGGAGCATGCTGGTCCTTTTGTTTATTTTGTTGTTGTTTTTTTGTATGTTTTGTTTTGTTTTGTTTTTTTCATTGCTGTGACAAACTGCCTGGCAGTTTGGAGAAGGCAGGACAGTAGAAGTATGAGGTAGCTGATCTCGTGGCATCTACAGGAAGAAAGTAGAGAGTAAGAGTGAGTGAGAGAGGGAAAGGGAGAGAGAGAGAGGGGGGGAGAAAGAGAGAGAGGAATGCTGGTCCTTGGCTCACTTCCTCCTTTTTGTTCAATCCAGGTACACTTTATAAGAGGGGTGTTTCCATGGTAATGCTACATCTAATTAAGTCGATAAAGAATACCTAGCATCCATCATACTAACAGAAAGAGAGGAGAGAGAGTACTCAGTGAGAGTGATAATAAATGAATGAGTGAGTGAGTGAGTGAATGAAGGAATGAATGAATATGAATGAGGATGAAGGAACACTCTGACTCCAGGGCCCTTGGTTTTTGCTCTTCGTGGTCTCTAGGGAATTGAACGACTAAACACTATTGGGGGTGTTGTAACAAGGGTGGGGACACAGCACTTTTCATGGAGAGAACACAGGTTGAAAGAATGATACTGTTGAGAACAGGAGACAGACACTGGTCACGCCGGTCAGGATCCCCTCTGGGGTGGCTCTGAGAAAGTTCTTGCTGGCCGTTAGGGGTGAGTCTCCTCCTGGTTCCTTGTTGCCCCTTTTCCTGGTGTAAAAACTGACTGTGAGAACAGGACTGCAACGTCCAGGAGAACACTCTTAGACCAGCTAACCAGTTCATTCTCCTCTTCCACACACCCTAGTTTCTGCCATAAGACCTCTGGGGTGGCTTTAGTGGTCCTTTAATTTCTTTTGAACCCCAAGCTAAGCCTACCTCATATGAGAGAAAAGTTTCTGTTGAACCCATGAACACTTCATCTTTTTTCCATGTCAGTATGCCTTGATTTGAGAAAATTATTATTATTGTTATTGTTATTATTATATTGTTTTTTGAGATAAGGTTTCTCAGTGTAGTATCTCTGGCTGTTTTAGAACTTGCTCTGTAGACCAGGCTGGACTTCAACACATAGAGATCTGCCTGCCTCTGCCTACTTGAGTACTAGGATTAAAGGCATGCACCACCACCGTCCATCCAGAAAATTATTTTATTTCATACTTTTTTGTAAATGGAGTTCTTAATTGGTCTAAGTAATAAAAACCCAGAGTCGGATATAGAGGAAAATGCTGAGAGATCAGAGAAGCCACAGCCACACCTTACCCCCTTAGCATCTAAGCAGACAAGAGAGCGAGTTCCTGTTTCTCCCTGCTTATATCTTGTTTCTGCCCAGCTATCTCACACTGTCTGTACAGACCTCCAGATCTCTATGGTTAGCTAGTGGCAAGCCCCATTCTCTGACCTTCAGACAGGTTTTATTTGTACAAGTAAGACATCACCACACTTTTTCTGAAAAATTTGCAAAATGCTAGGTATATGTGCAAAAGAGAAAGATGACCAGCTTGAAGACTAATCATGGACACTTCAGTTAATCCCTGAAAAAAAGCATTCACCAGTCAGGTCAGCCAATATGAAGCCGTGAATGTGCCCATCAAAGCAAGAATCTGCAGTGTGGAGAGGTTCTGACACCATTGCCATGCAGTGAGAATCTTAAATTGCAAGTGTGTCATTGGAGTGTCCCATGGGCAGTTGTGGGACATCACCAACCAATCCCTTTCCCCTACTTCATCCTCTTGTCCATTCCTCAGTAGGACCCAATCCTTTCTAGCCTCTCCTCCATGCCCTAGGAGACTGTTCTCATGGCAGCATATTCATGGGTTTGTCTGCTTCCTGTTTTTGCTAGCTTCTGTCAGTGGGGCCACTGTTAGGAGACCAGAAAGTTGACAGTTCCCTTCCTTCCCTTCTTGATTGGCAGCAGGGTGCCAGTGGTTGCTTCTTCCCTACAACTGGTATCTGCTGTGGCCTTACCTTGCTGGCCATATCTCCTTGGGCCCCATACTACGCCTAGCTGGTATTATAGGCTATATCTGGGTCGAGAGCACACCTGCTGAAATTTCTAGGTTCTCTTGTCTCTGCACAAAGAAGTAGATTGAAATAGAGACAGTCTATTAAGAACAAGAAGGGAAGCCTGAGAACAGAAGTGCTTAAGGGGTCTAGGGACAGGTCTAGGCTCTAAAGCTTTGGGCCCTCACTCATGGCCCTTTACAAGTTATTTACATAACATCTTCCTCCTCCTTCTTCTGGAGATGGGGCTTTTTTTGAACTTGCTCCATTTTCTCATTTGAACCCTTGATGGGAAGGGGTGTCCAGCCTTCCCCTGACCACTTTCATATATTCATCTTGATGTTTCCCCTGTCTTACTCTCCTGCCACACCCATTTGCTCTGCACACCCTTCTTCATCCCACACACTCTGCCCAAGGAAACTTCTCCATCACAGGAGTTGGAAGTGTCCCAGCCCCCACCCCTTGAGTCTATTCTACTTGAGGAGAAGCCTTGCTTTGGGGGCTCTGAAGGGCATGGCTAAGGATATTCACATCAGCAACTGAGTGGTGGAATGTGGTAAATATGCTGCGTGCCCATCGAGATGATTAGATAGGCCAATGCAGGCTATATTTGTATAATCAAAAATGACATAGTTATTGCTGTATAGTTTCCCGAGCAATGAAGGCAGAGTTATGACTGGGTCATTTCACATATTGGCTCAGTCAGCCAAAGATTTGATGGAGCAATGTCCTGTAGGGAGGGCACTGTACTCTGCCATAGGGATGGAGAGAAGAGGAATAAAGAAGTGTGTGTGTGTGCTGAGCATTGGTGGTGCATGCCTTTAATCTCAGCACTCAGGAGTCAGACACAGGCGGATCTCTGTGAGTTCCAGGCCAGCCTGGTATACAAGAGTTAGTTCCAAGACAGTCTTCAAAGCCACAGAAAAACCCTGTTTCAAAAACAAACAAACAAACAAACAAACAAAAGGTGTGTGTGTGGTGTATGTTGTCTTTTAATAAGTCAAGGACAAGAAGCATGTTTGGCCATGTGAACACAAACACACACATACCTTCTCTGACACACACACACATACACTCATGTGCTCATACATACACATATACACCTGTACATACACAGAGACACACAGATACACCTGAGCATGTATATCCACCCACCCAAAGATACACACACAAACACACACACACACACACACACACACATATATATATATATATATACCCTCACACTTATACACCTATGCACACACACACACACACATGCACACGTTTGCTCAGCACAGAAATCAGCCAGAGAGATAGGAACCCAACAATATTAAAAGAAATTCACTGTGAAGTTATAAATTAACCCTCCTCCTCTTCTTCCTCTTCCTTTCTGTCCCCCTCTTCCTTCCCCCTCCAGAGCAGAGAGAAATGAATGCATGCATACGTGCGCACTTGCTTGCTTGTGTTAGGCTCAGTTTCTCTGCTCTAAACAGTTCAAGCCCCCTGCCTAGGGAATGACACTGCCCACCTTCCACCGTGGGATGATGGGTCTTTCCACATGGATTAACCTCATTAAGACAATCCCCCCAGACATGCCCACAGGCCCACCCAATGTAGATAACCCTTCATAAGAGACTTCAGTACTGGGTGACTCTGTGTTGTTTCAAGTTGATCACCGTAAATGACTGGTAGATTTCTCAGTAATTTGAGATTCGGTCGGGATAAGGTTATGATATGGCATGTTAGAGTGCATTTCAGTTTAACTTATTACCTAACTAGTACATCTTTCCTTTATCCTATATCCATCTCACATTCTTTCTCACTCTCTTTCTGTCCTTCCTTCTTTTTGTTTAATCTGTTTATTTATTGTGTATACAGTGTTCTGCCTACATGTGTGCATATTACAGATGGTTGTGAGCCACCATGTGGTTGCAGGACCTCTGGAAGGTCAGCCAGTGCTCTTCACCTCTGAGCTATCTCCAGCCCCCTTCCTTCTTTCTCCCTCCCATCTCCACATGCACCACTCTCCCCCCAGCCCTTTGTGAAGTTTGTGTGCTTTTCTGTCTTCTACACTGGTCTGGGAGGCCTGTTTGAGCCAGGGTCCTCCATGCCCACCCCCCCATTGAGGTCTGAACCCCAGGATCTGACAACACCTTGCTGACACCCTCCTTTAGCCTTTTGAGATTCAGGCTGTGAGTTACCTAGTCACTCACTCCTTTAGAGGACCCAGGGTATGCATTAAAAAAAAAAAAAAAAAAGTATGGAATGAGTGTATTTGTGGGGAAGGGAATCCTGCTGCACGGAGGGGGGCAGCATTTGCAGCTGCACCTCAGAGAGGAGAGCAAACCTTTTTACTCTTCCAAAAAGCGCGGGAGGAGGGATGAAGGAAGGGAGGGAAAGAAGCCTTGCAATCAGGTCATTTAATATAAATACAGCAGGAGGTAAGAGCTTAGGCACAGAGCACCAGGGTTTGAGGCATGCCTTTTCTAAAAGGTGTGTGATCTGGTGGTTGACTTCGCCCATCTGTGCTTTGGACTCTGTTACTAAATGAGAATAAATGATTATACTGCTTCACATCCTTGAAAGGCTTACCATGCTCAGCTTGGAGTTGGTGGCACATACCTCTAATCCCAGCTCTCCAGAGGCAGAGGCGGGTGGAGCTCCATGATTTTGAGGCCAGCCTGGTCTACAGAGCTAGTTCCAGGACAGGTTCCAAAAAGCAATACAGAGAAACCCTGTCTCGGAAAACAAATGCTCATCTTTTGAAGTACTTGAAACAGAATGGGATAGGCACACTCTAGTACAGCACAGCCTTTGCAGGACACCAGAGAACAGGAGGAAGTTACCATGCATACAACACTCATGGGACAAGTAAGTGGTACCCAGAGCCTGCTTTGACACAGCATCATGGGATAGGTAAAGAGGTACTCAGCCCACCTTTGGCCCATGGACCTCCACAATGAGTGCAGATTTATATTGGCCCCCCAGAGAGGAAAACCATGAATAGGGATCATGCACCACATCTGTGTGCAGAATGCTCAGGCTAGACAGTAGCAGCATGAACAGGTGACATCAGGGAAGGGGCTGGGAGCATCTCTTCTGATTATAGAAGCAAGAATGTGAAGACAGAACACTGGGCAGAATCAGCTGCTGAGGTTCATGGCAGGATGGCCATGGTACCCATATAGCCAGATGTGCAGCCGGGCAGAAGTGAGTTAGGAGCAGGGGAGATAGTAAATGCCGGAGTGGCAGGGACATCAGGACCACTGGGATCAGTAAAGGGGACGTGGCCTTTCTTGCAATGTGGGAGTCATTGTCAGAGTGAATCTGGGGCAGTGCCATGGCTTGAGCATGTCTCCGAGCATGGACCACCAGAAGGCCTAAGAGTGGAGTGGGGGAGGGGGCAGGAGGCACGGCCAAACACCCACCTGTGAAGTACTGGGACTGGGAATGGCACCGTAGCTGAGTTTGGAAGGCTGTCCTTGAACTTGAGTGGGTTTGTGTTTGAAAGGATAAATAGAGCCAGAACCAGTCCCACGGATCTGGCAGTAACCACAGCAGGTCCCCTTTGTAGGGTGAGCAGGGTTGGGCCAAAATCATTTTGGATATATGCGGTTTGACCCGAAGTCCTGCTGGCTTGGATCGCAGCATGTCGGGCTGTTCTTATGGCACAGTAACCTAATACAATTGCATCTGCTGTCTTTCTCAAGGGTTCTGGTTGCTGTATGTTAATTGTCCTCGTGGTGTTAGGGTAATAGACTCCATAATGAAATGAAATGCCCTTCAAAAAATGTTATGGTATTTAAATTAAGAGGTAAATGGTTACTGGATCTCAGTCTGGTTCAAAGAAAGTTGTTGAATGAGTTTGGAGGATACTGCAGACAGACCTTTCGAGCAAATGTCAGATGATCTTTCTATTGAAAACACGGAAGACAGGAGTTTATAATGGGCACATTAGGAGAGTTTCCTTCAGCAAATGGGACCAGGGTGGTGCCTCTGCTCTCAGGAGTTAATTGAGTTTAAATGAAGGCAATTTGGCTGATGTTGAAAAATCAAAGGGATGGGGGAGGGGAATCTTTTGGAGTAGAAAGACTCTGGGAAATTAGCTAGACACAGGGACATGGACTAAGTGTTTTCATATCTAGTCAGGCGACAAGCCTTTCATTGACAGAATCATCCTGTATGAGTTTCTTGGTTCCTGGGGTGGGGTGTGCTGGGAGAGGTATAGATAGATAGCATGGTGGTGAGGCAGGGAATTTACAGGGCTTGGTGCCCCTGTGTGAACTCATTGGATGTGCGTCCACTTTGCTCTTCCATGTATGTGTGTGAGTGAGTGTGTATATGGGGGATGTGCATACACCTGTGAATTTGTGTGTGTGTGTGGGGGGGGAACACGCATGCACCTGTGAATGCCATTATGTGGGCTCTGGTGTGTATGTGAATGCATTCATATAGCCATGTCTGTGCCTATGAAAGTGTGTATGTATATCTCTTACATCCATGATGACTGTAATTATCAGGAGAATTTTAAGGCAATATGACTCTATTGGGTTTTTTGGTTTGTTTTTGAGACAGTGCTCCGTGTGTAGCCATGGCTGGCTTGAAACTTACTATGTGCACCAGGCTGGCCTTGAACTCACAAAACCTACCTCTGTCATAAGTGCTGGGAAAAAAAGATACTTGACACCCAGATACTTGAATTTATTGAAGTGTAGTTGGAGTAGGGCTGGATAGATGCAAATGGCTGTGTTACATGTAAAGTCACAAACATCTCCTGTCTGGCTCCTTACAGAGCAAGTTGTGCAACTGCAGGACAGTGCATTGCCTGGTGCCCACTTGTGTCAACAGGTATCTGTTGAGTGAATACACTGGGGGGTTTCTTTTGGGGCTGGTGTACAGGCAGCTGTCCACACCGCCATGGTAAACATTATGATTCTGCTCCCTTGCTGTTTTCTGTCTGTCTGATTTTGTAAATCAAAAATGTTTTCAGAGGTTGTTGTTCAAGGGACAAACAACAAAACACTCTTGCAGCTGTGAACGTAGAGACAACAGCAGCGTGTAGCCTTCTGAGAGTAGGCTTAGTGCAGAGCCCTCACACCCACATGCTGCTTCACAGGGATGGCGTTTCCCATTACCTCGTGTGATTTAAAGTTTGCAGCCCACAGGTGCTGTAACTGGCAGGTTTCCACATTGTCCCTGGTCCTCACAGCAGTTACCACAGCTGTTGGGGAAGATGTGGCTCAGAGAAGTGACATGAAGCAGCACGCAATATTGTCTGACATGAAGCCTATAGGCTGCCAAAGCCACACTACCTACCCTCTCCGGGCAGAATGTGTGTATGTCCGATTCATATGTGAAGATTCTTAACTCTCAGGGGGTTTCCCTGGGGGGGCAGGTGGCTTTGGGAGATGATTGGGTCCTGAGGGTGGAGCCCTTGGGGATGAGGTTAGTGTCCTCATTCAAGAGCCATGTTTGCCTTTTTCATGGTATAAGAAAATGCTGCAGAAGTCCCATGTGTTATCGTTTCTAGCATGTCTGGGGTCCCACAGCCGTGTGCATGGCCTTCAGCATTCAGGCAAAATACTTAGTCTCCTCAGGTGTTAGCATTCCCGGGTTAGGCTGTGAGTGTGCTGTCGTCATTCAGGCAAAAATGCCTAGTCATCTCAGGGCTTTAAGTAATCTATGAGCATGTGCAGCATGGTTACTTAAGTCCCTATAAGCATGAGTGGAGTGACCCCACTCCCTCTCTCTGCCACATTTCTTCCAGACAGGCCTGCACACTCTCCTTCTTCCCTTTCCCCACACTTATTATACTAATACAACTCTTAAAGTGGGGTTTGTTCTGTCTCTTGTGGTCCATTCTCATGCACGGTAAGTAACTTTGGTGTCCTGACTCAGTCACAAGATGTATGGGTGCTCACTCGGTGTTACCATGTGGAATAATCTATGGGTATGTAGGAGTTAGCTTTTCAGAGCTGTGACAGAAACCAGGGATGGACAACTTAGAGGCCTTGCTCACCATTTTAGAGGGTGTAGTCCATGCTTATCAGTTCCCATGAGCTTCAGAACAACATGGCAGCAGGAACATATAGGGGAGGCTATTCTCTTTGTGAGAACAGAGAGGGAGACAGAAAGTAACCAGGAATAAGCAACCCCAGAGCTCACCCACGTGACCTACTTTCTCTAGCTATCAACACCTTCTACCTTTCCAGAATGTACCAAGTTAAACCATCACAGGAGGATCAGGCACTGATTTCATGAGCCTGTAGCAGATGTTACATATCAACCCTCTAGCACCCAGCTATGTTAAAGCTGTCTAAATAGACCGAGATGCTGTCTTTTAAAATGGAAAATGGATGGGGGTGGTGGTGATGGACAGGTCAGAGCCTGTGCCCATGCTGAGCTGACTTAAGGGAGAAAGAGTTCATTTGGGCTCATGGTTCCAGAGGGAGAGTCTGTAATGGTGGGGGAGGTATGGTAGCAGGTAGCCAGAGAAGGAAGCTGAGTAATCCCAACTTCAACCACATGCAGAAAGCAGAGAGGGCAAACTAGAAACAAGAGGAGGCTATGAGTCGTGAAACCCACTCCCCAATGATATTTCTTCAGACAGGCTCTACCCGCTAAAGGTTCCATAGTATCACCAAACAGTGCCACCAATAGGGACCACATATTCAAATCTGTGCACCTATGGAGGACATTCCTCATTTAAAACACCATCTATATCACCTTCTAGATGGACAATGGAGTGTCACAGGCATGGTGCACAGGTCTGAACCTGTGTCCTTGCTTAAGTGGTCAGCTATATGCTGCCATTTTGCCACTTGTGACCTGAATCTTTCCAGGAATCTAGACCATTCAAATGCCTATATAAGTGGCTCCCTAGCCCTGGGAAGGGTTAATTCAGTCTTCTATCTAGATAGAACTCTCATTTCTCTACTCTGTGGCTTGGACAATAGACAGAAGCCCTGTGTTCACTGCGGCTCTTGTGCTGAGCCGTAGACCATCCCCTGGAAACACTTGAAGAAACACATCTTCATTAGGTACGTAATAAATTCATTTATATGCGATCTTAACCTTGGGAGAGTCAAGCTCCAAGAGGCAGGGCCTGAAAGTGAACAGATGTGTTAGGACTAAGGTTAAATATTGGAGATTCTAGGACCACAGGTGGGAGTCTACTTTTTCATATGCAGGAAAAATTAACTAGCTAAGAACTACCCTAAGATACCTGGAATTCAATTTTTTTTTCTTTTTTAATCTCTGGGTATATGGAATTCCTGGGTTTTCAGGGATTTTGTTTGGTCAGACAGAGAACTGTCTGCTAACTGTAGAATTCAGTTGCATCCAGTCTCTACTAGCCTGCTCCATCCATGTCTCTCCAGGCCCTGAAGAATTTTAGGCATTTGAGTTCATAACTGCTGGGTTAGCTTCACCCTACCCCACCTCCAGCCAAATCATGTTCAATAGCTCACAATAGTAGAGGGGTTTTAGCAACATGTAACTGGGACTCCAGCTCCAGGAACAGACCTATTTGAATTAAAAAAGAGAGAGCAGTGTCAGTCCCTGTCCCCATCTGGTATCAGCCAGCCCATTATTGGCTTCCTTTACATTAGGACTCTGACTAACCTGGGCAATGACAAGGTATCTGCCTGCTGTCCCAGATTCTTTGGGGGAAAAAAGGGAAGAACAGCTTATTCTGGCTGGAAAGACACAGAACTGTGGAACCGTCTTGAAAATAGCTCATTTGGGAAAAGTTAGTCTGGTTTTTGGCTCAGCTGACAGTTAGTCCCTGGTGTTTGTTGTGAAAGTTGTTCCCCATTGGCAGAGTGTTTGAGAGTCTTGATTCTAGAACCAGGTGGCCTGGCTTCTGCTGCTGGCTCTTACTAGCTGTTACAGGGTTCACCGCACACCACCTGCCCCCAGATCCTTACACAGCACTCCCATAAGCTTCTTTTGTACTCCAAGCTTAGGTCATGAGATTCGGCTCCTGCAGACAGTGTGGTGAACAGAAATGTCACCATCCTCCTGGACCTGCACGTGTAGCTAGAGGTGTATTTTTGATGATCCGGTGTGGCTTGGCCACAGCAGAGCTGACTTCTGAGGCAGCGGTGCCCACCGTGACTCTCAGTACAAGGTGGGTCATTGTGTAGGGTCCGTGGAAGGAGCAAGGGTTCCACCGAC
Organism: Phodopus roborovskii; assembly: GCF_943737965.1. NCBI lineage: Eukaryota > Metazoa > Chordata > Mammalia > Rodentia > Cricetidae > Phodopus > Phodopus roborovskii. The sequence goes on along the minus strand of NW_026126598.1, from coordinate 3,851,984 downwards.
CCCAGTAGACATTTTGCTGAGACATAGGGATGTAAGGTTCCTCTTAGGTACTTAGGTTAAATTACCCCAATTCAGAAAGTTATCACAGAAGTCAGGGGCTGTCCCACCAGAAACTGAACCAGGGCAGTGTCATGGTGACCAACTATCAGGCACCAAAGAACCTTATATAGCTAATAGTTAGGCATAAGACTTCCATTCCACAGTTACAAATAGCTGGTGATCCGCCCTTAAACAAACTGTAGGTCTAAGGGAAGCAGTTGAATATCATGGCATTCATGATTTATGCCCTGTGAGTTAGCCGAAGGATAGCTGGGCTTGGGAAAGAATTATGTTTGGAAGAAGAACAGAGAAATGGTGAGCCCCCTGGAATCCAGGTTCTTGTGAAATTGGGAAGACTCACTGTATCTCAACCTCAGGGTTAAGATAGATGAGTGACTAAGGCTCAAAATAAGCCAGGGACAAAGAGATCAAGCCAAATATATTTGGAGGAAATGCCTGGACCAAAGTTCATCTCAGAGGTCAAGCCGACTGCTTAATGGAAAGGGCAAGGGAATGGAGACGTCATTAGCTCAGTATGAAAAGACTTTAGACTATTGGAGAGGGAAACCAGCCTAGGCTTTCTCTGCTCCAGGCCAGGCATCCATGCATCCTGCTGAAGTGAACACTGTTGTTCTTCATTGTGTGTGTTCAGATGGTGGGACATAAGAAAAATGAGAAGCCCAAGATGATCCAAGAGTCATAGACAAATGTGATGGAGGCAGGGGCATTCCTCTCACTTACCAGAATCAGTGAATGAATGCAGGACCTCTCCTGTGCTCAGTAGAGGGTTTTGCACTGTGCCTGTCTGCCAGAGTTACAGATGTGTCTTTTACACACTCTGCCATGTTCCCCAGCATTCTTGCTCTAAGTGATGTAGCTCACTCTGTTCCTGCCTCTCCTGCATTCTGGGTCAAGCATATGGAGAAGGTGTTTCCCATCTGTCCTTGGACACCATTGAAGGCTAGATCTGCCCCAATGGAGAAGGCATGTCTTTGGCTGTCCAATAAACATTGGGTTTATAATGGGGAGAAATTGTCCCTGTTCTGTTTTTGGCCTGCCATATATGCTGGGTCTAACACATAGAGAGGGTGCCCTTACTCTGTCCTTGCCCCTCCAGCATTGTATGTTGGGTCTATTAAGGGAGAAGATGAGCCTGTCATCCTTGGCCTCCCACTGCATACTGGATCAGTTGGAGAAATGTATCTCTTTTAGATCATGGCTCTTTGAACCTGATGAGCTGCCTCTATCTCTTGGTTCTTACCCACATTTCTGGGTGAGATGTGGTTTTTGGATTTCAGTCTTAGAGATGGAGGGAATTGCTAAAGCCATTGCTCCCTATTTGGGAATAAGAAGTCAAAGTAAAGACCTTGATGATACTTAGGTTTACTCAGTAGTTCTATATCTCACTGCATCATGAAACTTATTTTACAGTTTGGTTGGGACTACAGGGCCATGTTTTATAGCTAAGAGTATGTTTTAAGGGATGTATCACCTTTGGTACAGGGACATCGGTGTCTCTAGGTTCTTCTATCATTCTCTTTCCTGATAGGTGAACTTAGTGTGGGCTGAGCTAGTGACACCACTTGGATCCTTATGTTGCCAACAGAGGTGAGCCAAAGTCAGCACACACTAGACTGCCTCTCAGGAGGAAGGCCTTGTGGTAAATCCACCCAGATTTAAAAATAAGCCTTGTATCCCCTCTCCTAGTCCTTCAAGAGTGAGGAAGAGGCTGGGAAAGTGAAGCTCCTACAGTCCTCAGCACTTGCCTCAGATGTGGACAAGGGGGCTGCAGAAAGGGAAGAATATCCCAACTAGCTCTAGAAAGTTAACATGTTTATATTCATCTACATTCTGACACATGGCTCATTACCCCTCCTTAATACCACACATCTGATTTCCTCCAGGTCTGACCAATTTGTCCCCTGCCTCAGGTTCTTTTTCAGAGTTCCTATCTCTGTCCAGAAGTTCTGTGTATCCTCTCCTACCTAGCTATTGTCTGTTCAGCTCTTTATTAAACCAATCAGAAGGTGCCTTAGGTGGGTAAAGTTAGACAGAGACCCATCTTCACAGTTTATTTGAAAGATTATCCCAATAATTTCCCATAAAAACAACTTAAAAGAGGACAGTCATATTTGGGATATCAGTATCAGAGGCTCCAGTCCACACCCACCTGGCTCCATTGCTTCTGGGCTGAGGTAAAGAAGGATATCATGCGGGGAGGAGGAGAAAGAGAGGTAGAAGGGGAATACTGACAGACAGACAGACAGACACACACACACACACACACACACACACACAGAGAGAGAGAAAGACACACACAGAGAGAGAGAGAGAGAGAAAGAGAAAGAGAGATAGAGAGAGAGAGTAGACAGACTGATTAACTCATTTTATGACAGATACGGGTTCCAAAGATACCTCTTCTAGTAACTTACTTCCTCCAACTCAGTACCTCAGAAAGTTTCTGCTACCTCCCTGTAATGCTATCCAATTATGAATTCATCAGTGGTTAACTGACAGCAGAACATGTGGGATCTAGTCACCTCTCAGTGATGGACTCAACATCTGAGGACCAAGCCTTCAACACGGGAGCCATTACAAGCAGCCGGTATCAACTTTACTCAGAAACCTATACATGCTGTGTCACTGGGCAACAAGCCAGTCACCAATCCAAGCTCCTATGTTTTCAGCCCTGCAGTCTCCACAGTAGAAGTGTCTGTCTCTCGTGGGCTACAGGGAGGGTAAGAAGATGCATTTTGTGGGAACAAAATATATTCCCCAGATAGACTGATGGATAGTTCCTGGCTCTGGCCAAGGCCAAGACCAAGGCCAAGGGGAAGTTGTGCTGTTTAGTTCCTAATTGTCAACATGACTTAATCTAGAATTACTTAAACATTGAGAACCTCAAGCTGGCCCGTGGGCATAACTGTGGAGGGTAGTCTTGATTGTTAGTTAATTGACCCAGCCCACTATGGGTGACATCATTCTCCTGGGCAGTCATCCTAGGCCAGTCCTTGTAGCTGGAGTCCCTTTCCAGCCTTGTCCCACAGCTGCTTTGCCCCAAATAAACACACAAAGACTTATATTAAGTATAAAACATTTGGCCATTGGCTCAGGCTTCTTACTGGCTAGCTCTGTCTGAACTATTATGCCATAACTACTAATATATGTATTTCCACATGGCCTTATCTTACCAGAGAATGCCTAGTGTGTCCTATCTTTCCAGTCTCTACCAGGCATCTCTCCCTAGCGGCCTCTCTCTGCCTCCTTTCCCAAGAATTCTCCTCCTCTGGTAGTTCTGTCTATCCTTTCTACCTGGATACTGGCCAATCAGTGTTTTATTCATCAACCAATAAGAGAAACATATATACAGAAGGGCATCCCCCATCAAGTCCTAGTCTTAGAATAGAAGGGACTGTCTGAGAGCTGGAAGCAAGTAGTCAGCATGGGTGCATTCTTTTCTCTCTGCTCTTGACTGACCATGTGATGTGACTAGTTGCATGAGTTCCTGCCTTGACTTCTCTCAAAGATGGGCTGTGCCCTGGAATTGTAAGCTAGAACATGCCCCATCCATAAGTTGGTTTTGGTCAGAAATGAAACTAGAACAGAAGACTCCCATGGATGTCTAGGGTGCAGCTGAGATCATGAGTTTGGAACTTTGTGAGAACCACAGGTCTTCCTGATGGAGGTGTTTGCACAGCACTCCCAGGAGAACAATTTGGACCAGAGCCTTGGTCTGTCTGTTATCAGGATGTTTGTGCCATGTCAGGCTAATGCACTTTTGTCGGTACTTAACCTAATTGCCCTGTAAATCCCTGTGATTATATGCTGTTTACTTCCTAAGATGTCCTTGGAACAAGTGTGTAATTCACTTATTGGTGAGCAGAGCTGCTATCTAATCGTTATTTTCTGTTAGCATCATCGTTTGTTTACTTACCTGTTTATAATGTGATGGACTCAGTCCTTGTATTCATAAAATTCACACTTACATGACAAACTCTGCAGACTGGGTCAGCCCTGTTCTCTCCTGTCCATGTAGCTGAGTGGTTAGAAGGATATATTAGGAAGTAAATAACAAATTGCCTCTATTGAAAAGAAGGTTTAACCTCTCTGAGAAGTGTCAGATTTCTGGAAAAAGAAAACTCAAGACTGGGAGATGGCTCAGCCAATAAAGTGTTTGCTATGACAGCTTGAGGATCTGAGTTCAATTCCCAGCACCAGTGTGAAATGCTGGACATGGCAGCTCTCATTTGTAATCATAGTGCTGCAGTCAATACATCTTGCCTACTCACTGAATTCCAAGTCAATGAGAGAGACCCTCCTCAAACGGCATGGATGATGCCCCAGGTAAGGCACCTGAGTGAGGTTGGCTGGTAGCCTTCACATTAGATGTTCATACACAGACATACACACAAGCATACATGCACACATATGTGCCACCATACTCAAGTATATTAGTACATAAGTATGAACACACAAGTCAATAAAAGAAAACAAGGTATTTTGATTTGTTTGATGACCTAAAGAACTGAAGGTAGACCAGAAGTCATTTGTACTCAGACAGGAAATGTACTCATTAATATATTTTGAGATGATATTTCTGGAGTCATTCAGGTGAGATCAAGGCATGAGGTCAGTTTTAAAATACACTCTCTCAATTTGATAAGTCCCTAGAGGAGGGAAACATGTCATGTCCATGAACAGTGGTCATAGTTCTTGGCCAGAGCAAGGTGAAGTAAGGACCCTGTAACCTTGAGCTGTTCCATACCTATGTCTGGTGATCCAAGCTGTGATGGGTATATGGCCTGGAACTCATCACCTCCAGGGTAGCATGGAGACATAGGGAGAGAGGGGCAGAGCAGAACTGGGAGGAAGGGCCTACCCTAGGAACAGAGGAAAGAAGTACAGACCCCCGTGGAGGATGAGCTAAGGACAGTGTAAACAACACCATGTGTAATCTATTGATTTGTGCCATCTCTCCCATAGCCAGCCTTTGGAGTTAGAGACCCATCCCCTCCCTGGTGTACCCCAAGATGAGTCCAAACCTATTCATGATCTTAGGTGACAGCTATGAGCATCCCACCCTTGTCAGGTATCCTGTGACCTTCTAGAAGGACATTCTTTTCTTGAAAGGCCAACTGTGTAGGTCGCAGAGGGGTGGGAAGACTCTTTTACAGACCTCCCAGGCCCAGAACTGAGAATTGGCTTCTGCTTTTGCCCATCGTGTCTGTCATGTCCTTCTCTGAGAGGGCTAGAATGTTCTTTCCAGCGATTGACTGGGAAGCTCTGTACACTAACTTGCAAACTGCTTTCTAAACTGCCAGTCTCAGCATCATCTGGACACTTAGTGACGGACACCGGGGGCCATCTTGACCTTAATCAGGCCAGTGCTGGCAGTCTGTTTTTAGCATAGCTGTCAGGTCATTGATTTAAGCCCAAACACTGAGAACCACACTCCCACATGTGGATCTGAAGCCAAGGTGGGTGATTTGTTAGGGAAACTGTGAAACAGTAAGGACTAAGGATGGTGTCGATGTCAGGGACAGAGGAGAGTGTGTCAATCAGTAGAGGCAGTATGTTCTTCTGCAAGACACACTTCTTTTTTATTTTTATTACATTTTTAAGTGTGTGTGTGTGTGCGCACATGTTCACATGTGTGCATGCAGCTTGTATGTGGCAGTCAGAGGACAGCTTGTGGGAGTTGGTTGTCTTTTTCCGTGATGTGGGTTCTCTGGATGAAACTCAGTCATTAGGTTTGGCCACAAGTGTCTTTTACGCATTGAACCATCTCACTTCCCCTCGTGTCTGCTTTCTTCTATCTTGTAAATGGCGTCCACTTTTTTTTTTTTTTTTTTTTTTTTCTTTTCAGAAACAGAATGGCTAAGAAGGTGTGTCTTTCAGGTTTCAAAGGGAAACTGGACTGTGTTTCTACCCACAGAAAAACTGCCCTCATCAAAAGTCTCTGGCAAGGGACTGTGTGAGCTTGCGATCCAAGCTCCACCCCCAGCTGGTTTCCTTAGCCTTGCTGATAATGGCTGAACCTGCTCCTATTACCTGTGTATCCCCACAGATAAAAAGCAATCCCAGGCCGGGACAGAATTAAGATAGACTCGTGTCAAAGGACCCGCCAGGCTCTCTCTGTGTGAACCTTGCCACCCACTCCTTGTAGAGAAGGGAGTATTTTGTATTTTGAAAATCTTTGCAAGTCTCTCTGCTCTGCTAATTGAAAAGCCTATGCACACAGGAGAATGAAATTGACACTCCTGTTTAGAATGTCTTAGTGTGAAGAAGGCTACATGAAAGCTCCTCAGAACACAGACCACTTATCTTTCATGGTGATCCTAGTTTAAAAGCCAGAGATTTGTAGATTCTTTTCTTCCCCTAGCAATGTGCCATCCACCTTTCCTCACAGTAAACAATATTTCCCAGACTCTGGCACAGACGGCCAGACATCTCCTGCTCCCTCTCAGTTCCATCAGCATGTCTGCTGGGGCTGGCTGTCATTACAAGCCCTCAGAGAAGCTCGTGTTTGGTATTCTTGCTCTGGGAAGCATATGCCCATTGGTAGAACAAAAGCTGGAACCATGCCATGAAGACCCAGCAGGCCACCTCCACAGCTTTGATGTCTGAGGGTTGGGGCTCGGGGGATGGGGACTTACGCCGTCCACAGGTGCTCACAAACTCAAGAAAGGACACATAAGAATGTGTGGGTAATTGTTTGCCCCTTATTCACTCAGTGGCAGTCACTCAAGGAGCCCTGGCTTTGTACAGGATTAGCCTTGCCCAAATAGAAGAAAGCTTTGTTCCTTTGTCTCTGTATCCTGGGAGGCAAACTTCTGAGCCCTCTGAATGCCCTGCCTGGTAAAATTGTTTCTGTTTTCCTGGGGATGTGGCCCATGCCAGTATTCCAATGTTAACTCTACAATGTGTGGGAGAAGGTTTCTACTCATACAGTAACAGCAGGCTTTCTGGCAGGGCTGGGGACTGACACCTAGCCAAGCACATGTTCACCATGGAAACAGTACACAAAGTCACCATCCATGGGTCAGCATAATTACAGGACATGATGCCACAACCAAGGTGTCACTATGCCCATAGGACACCAAGTCATCACTTAGGAAGTCACCATGATTACAGGACACCAAGTCACCACCCAGATGGGCACTATGACAGATTGGACATAGAATGACCACACAGGGGTCACTCACCATTCAAACAGACCTGGTCATCAGCCAGCTGGTCACTGTGAGTCACAGACACCATGTGTTTACTCAGATGACCCATAGAACTCTAGAACTGCAGTAGGTATAGGGATAAGGAGCTTCGGGTGATATTCATGTATTGACAGTTCACATATGGCCACCAGGTTTTTGCTGGAAGGAATATTCACCATCTGTGTCATTCCACTGGGAAAGGACTTACCTTGACTCCCCTGGATCATCCCACTTTCCTTGTGGTTGGTTTTAATCTGGGTTGTGTCTCTGTGGCCACCAGCAGTGGTGATATCATAGCTTCACTGTACTGTGTGTGTCCTTCTAGCAAGTCAATGGACATCACCATCTTAGGGACCCCCTCCACCCACCAGGAAGCGACTGCTCAGAAAGGGAATACTGAACACACAGAGATAAGAACACAATGCCTCTAATACTATGACAAGGAAACCCACTATTGTGGATAAACATTACTCAATGGCCAAAGGACCACAGCAAAGAAGGTTGCACTTGCCACAGCTTCCATTCTCTTCTGTGGATAGGTGCATTTCTGGGGACAAGGTACATTCTGGAAGGACCCACCAACAACCCATATAAAGCAAGACTTTCCTGTAGAGGGTGCTGCTGTGGGTGATATGCAGGGGTATACAAATATTGCAATTTTATTTAGTTCAGTGTCTTTTTCTCATCTTATTTCTACCCGAGTGACAGAACATCTACCTCAGTCAGTACCTAGACATAGTTTGTCACTTCTGGTTCCTCATTTTCGTCCCTAAGTAGCATCTAAGTCTGTCATATATGCACTGGGGCTGAAGTGATGGAGGGTGGATTTGGTGTCATCACTGGTCCACCTTTCCCATCATGGTCTTTCACCTTAGCTACCATGCACAGGCTGAGTCACCTCTGAGCTAATTCATGCCATCTAAGCAATGCAGGGGAACATTAGCTGTTTTCCTGTGGCTCTCAGGCTACCTGGGAGCCTACGTAGCTGAGTACACCAGGTTTTAGCTGTTCCACTGTATCTTTTTGCCCCCCCCCCCAGCTCTCATCAATCCACACTCAAGGAAGTCTGTAGAGGGATCTGTGCTTTGGCTCAATCAGTACCCACCCTAACCCCATCTCTGCATTCCATACTCCAGAGGAAGGAAATGGAAACAGTCTCCCAAAGATTCTCACCAACAGGTATCCATCTGTAGCCCAGGTACTGATGCTCTGTCATGCAAACATTTCCCAAGATCTCACAAAGAAAAGCATTCCATCCAGCATGTGTCTGAAGTGTCCCTCTGTTCCTTTTCTGGTCCCATGTTCAGCTACATGGGAGGTCCTGGCTACGAGCAATGGCTTGGTAGCACACAACAGAGTTTGTTAGCCAGCTATGATTTCTTGGGCTGGCCCCCTATCATCAAAGCTCATTTATTGACTCTTGCAGATTCAATATGGCTGTTGCTGACCACAACCAAGACCTCTGCCTTATAAAAGCTAGGATATTTAAAAAACCTCATAGCTGGCTTCTTAGTTTACAATAGGAACCGAGCGTCCCGGCTTCCAAATGCATACTTGCCGATCACCACATTTTTTTCCTGCCCACCTACACATGTGCCTGGACCACAAAGTCCCCAATATAATTAAAAACTGCTTAGGAAGAATTATACTGGGTCAATAGGATTGTCTGATGCTGAGAGCCAAGTGTCGATCAAAGAGTTTTCAGGAGAATATGATAGCCTACAGAATCACCCTACCCCAAGTATTCTCCCCCCAACCCACACCCATATTCTAGAGCCTTCATATGTTGTTGGATATGTAAACTTGGGTGTTCTTTTCACAGAGTTTCTTTTTGCCTATTTTCTTTTATAGATAAATCAGCAAAATAGGAAAACTACGATGCTGTGATAAAATACTAATTCCCCACAAGTGCACATTATTTTTCTAATCACGCTCACCATGTTCAAAGAGATGCCGTGACCTGTCTATGTGTGTCCAGTGTTCTGAAATGGAATACAAAAGAAAAGCAAAGAGAACCAGAAACTCTAGCCATGATCAGACCATTTAGGAGTAAGCCATCTCAGATATTTTTAATGGCAAATGGTTTATTTTTATAAACCATGAGAGAAACGATGAGAGAAAAAAAAATGCTCAAATTAACATGCTGATAGGTTATCTCTAAAGAGGGAACATGCTTTTTCTAAATTAATATCTCCCATCTCTTGTTTACCACCTCATCTTCCCTGAGGATAAGGCTATTTTAATTAGGACTGTTTTATCTTAGGAGGGCATTCATTTGTATTGTCTAATATTAGGTCAGTAAACAGCAATCTTAACTCTGTGTCTTGGCTGGGTACCTAGAACCCAGAATTCATTTGCAGCTAGTCAGGCTGAGATAATGATAATGGTAATTAAATCTCATGCTTCACTATCTAAAGATGATGACGCTTCAGGCAAGTGGAGGGAAGCGCTCCCCATCTATGCCATTTTCCGACTGGTTAGGTGTGTTACAAGGACTCTACTGCATCTTTTCTTTCCTCATTAGACTGAGAACAGGGACCAGAGGTTAGACAATTGCTTCACATTTGGAAGTGATGATAACTGTGATAGATTCTGAAATTTATAAATGTCCCAAGGTAGGATATAGTCCAGCCGACGGCCCTTTGGAGCCCATCTGTCTTAGTTAGGGTTTCTGTTGTTTCCACAAAACATCATGACCAAAAAGTAGTTGGAGAGGAAGGGATTTATTTGGTTTACACTTCAGCATTGTTCTTCATCACCGAAGGAAATCAGGACAGGAATTCAAACGGGGGGGATCCCAGAGGCAGGAGCTGATGCAGAGGCCATGGAGGGGAGCTGCTTACTGGCTTGCTCCCATGGTTTCCTCAGCTTACTTTCTTATAGAATCCAGGACCACAGCCCAGGAATGGCACCATCCCCAAGGGCTGGATCCTCCTCTGTCACTCACTAATTAAGAACAATTTTTTTACAGGCTTGCCTATAGCCTGATCTAATGGAGGTGTTTCCTTCATTGAGGTTTCCTCTTCTCAAGTGATTTTTGCTTGTGTCAAGTTGACATAAAACCAGCCAGCACCCCATCCAAAGGAGAGGCCTGCATGTGTCCTTTATTCATGATTGTGAAAGCTTGGAAGCAACCAACATGTCTTTCAATGGGTGAAGAGACAAAACCCTTGGGAATCTAAAGAATAAATATTATTCATAACTAGGAAGAAAAGGGCTATCAAGGACCTGAAGGAAACTTCGATGCATATGGTGATATGAAAGCACCTGGTCTGAAAAGAATGCCCAGAGTTACAATACAGAGAGAGAGAGAGAGAGAGAGAGAGAGAGAGAGAGAGAGAGAGAGAGAGAGAGAGAGAGAGAGAGAGTGCTTGGAGATTGAGGATGGGAGAGTGATGGATGGACAAAGCTCAGGGGATTTTGGAATGGAAGATACTGTGTCACCCAGTGATGGGATTTACATGGTGTTTAACCTATAGACTATACAATGCTAAGAGTGAGACTAGGGATGGCTGGATTCTAACTGATGTTTGTGGGGGCTCTGTGGCTTCAACAGCTGTGGCACTTGTAACCTTCATCCTGTGGAATGTTCATGAGGTGGGCAGTGCATGTTTGGGTAGGTGTGTGAGACATCTCCCTACCTGTTGCTAATACCATTGAGCTTCAGATTGTGCTAAAGACATGTGGTCATGTGGTCACCTGACAGCCGATCTTGAGAGCAGTAATGATTTGGCCAACACCATAGGGCATATTGTGATTGGCATGGAATCTATTTTACCTTGATTTTCTTTGTCTCCCTCCCCCACTTTTTCCCTGGTTTTCATCTCTTTCTCCCTGATTTCTCTTACTTCCTGTCACCATTGTGTCCTCCCCACAGTTCAGTCAAGGCTGTGACATCCCAGGTAACTCTTTTGCCCTCTCTAAAAAGCACAAAGGAGTACTGCCATAGCTCGGTTGATACTTATGTCTCTTAGCATCTGTGTGAGTCTTATACTGTGCTACCCGTCAGGCTGATGCTTGTGTGTCCTCTACACACACGCTGGTGGCTATGGTCACTGAACACCATGTCCTGTGAGATTTGCAAATGCTCTGTGCACAATTTTCATTCTGCTTACTGCACCCTGTGAGGTTTGCACAGGTTCCAAGCACAAGCAGTTGTGACTACTACACACCATGGGGTTCTCATGGCCCCTGCACACAGGCGGTTGCAGTCACTGCATACTGCAAGCTGATCGTCTTTTAGCTTTTCCACCTGATGGCTTCTGGAAACAGCTTATGGGTGCATAGTCGCTCCCCCACTGGGGCCCCAGCTCTGCTAGTCTCCATCCTGTGTTCTGTACCAAGAGCAGGTGTGAGTAGACATCACCAAAAAACAGTGTGGTCGAACCCAGATAATAACAAAAGCACAAAGATAGGAGGCCAATGAAAGTCCTTGAGTTATAAAATCCATGACCTCTACTGGGTCGTGACGTGAGCATTTCTGTAGGAATGGCACTGCGGTTAAAATGCAAGGGCTTCAGAGGGAAGAATTCTGAATTATGACTAATGAAAGAAATGTGTGGTGTTAGCATTCATTTTGGGCTCAAATCCCTTTAAAAAAAAAAAAAACAAAACAAAACTTTATTTTGTGTGCATTGGTGTCTTGCCTGCATGTAGGTCTGTGTGAGGGTGCTGGGTGCTGAAGTTACAGGTAATTGTGAGCTGCCATGTGGGTGCCAGGAATTGACCACAGGTCTTCCAGAAAAGCAGTCAGTGCTCCTAACCGCTGAGCCATTTCACCAGCCCCTTAAATCTATCTTTATTTGACTTGAAGGGAATTTATGTATGCTGACTACATAGCCACGGGTATTTAGAACTTCTGTTATTTAGAGTCCCATGTTTGTGGCTAGAGAGATGGCTTAGGCGTTAAGAGAACATGCTGCTTTTCCAGAGGATCAGAGTTTTGTAGTAGCATCTTGCCTGAGAACCTGTAACGGTGGCCACACCCCTTTGGGCGTGATTTCAGGCAGATGGAAGCAGAAAGAGAAATGTGTGAGGCATGGTCTCTCTCCTGTGGTCTCTTTCTTGGGTCAGCAGATCCAATAGGAATGACAGAGAAATGCTCCTGCGATCCTTTGTTATTATCTGTATAAATGTTCCCCAATAAACACCCCTTTATCTTTTATCTTGGGTCTAGTGAAATCATTACACTCTCGACTTCAGAGTTTGGCTCCCAGTCCTCATGTTGGGAAGTTCACAGCTACCTGTAACTGCAGCTCCTGGGGATCTGATACCTTCTTCTTGCATCCACAGCAGGTACTTGAACTCATACACACACACACACACACACACACACACACACTTGAAAATAAATATTTAAAGAAATATAGGCATTGGTAATTTACTCACCAAGGATCTATTAGAAGTGAATATGTTAATACTGACAGAATCCCACTCAAGCAGGATTTGTTAAAAATGGAGACTGTATTGGTTCACAGAAATAGGAATTCCAAGAGTAGTATGGCTTCAAGCACAACCGGATTCAAACTGAACCCGGCTGTAAGCCCTCCCCCACCACTCATCTCTGTTTCTCTTTGCACCCGCAGCTCAGTTCTGGTTTGGGTGAATGTGGCTGAGGGACTCCAGACTTGTGTTCTATCCCTTGGCAGTCCCACACGGGTGGAGTAAAGGGATAGAGTTGCTAGTCACTTCTGTGAGAATGGGGAACCGTGATTGGCTGTGCCCCTCTCTAAGTCTGTGATGATTGGCCACATCTTGGCCAAATGCCTACCTTGGCTTAGGATAGAATCAATGAAGCCATGCAGCTGAACTCTGGGTAGAGGTATAAATACAGCTTGTGGTACCAGAAAAATAAGGAATGGTCTGTGGGCAAACAGAAAGAAAACTGTCTCGTGTCCCAAACCTGGAGCTTTAGAAGTCCAGGCAGTACATCCATGAGGCATGACTTCCACATACCTGGGTTTTCTTTTCTTCTCTCTTGTGGTGACAGCATGCTCTGCTCAATTTCTGTGATCCTCACCAGACAGGCTTAGAACTGGAGTCACAACTGCAAGAGTGACAAGCACACAAAATCTACCTCTGGATTCTGCAGCAAAGCTAGAAACCAAGTACTGGCGAGAGGAATGATTCTGCCCATTAAAAATCTGACGGCTAGGATTCTCCGCTGGATGCCAGGCTCATCTGTCAGAGAGGCAGGCTTGCTGCGTGCATATGATTTGGCCTGAAACTTACTTGTTTCATGGCTGTTTGAAAGGGAACACTGGGTCACTCAGAATTAAAATCAGTCATGCCCTGCAGACCTCAGAAGGCCAAAAGAGAATGCAGGACATTTTGTTGCATGCCTTTTTGTGTGAGAGATGCAGTGTGTGAATCTTGCCCAGATTGTGTAAGAATCAGCCCATAGAGGCTAACTCTTAACCTGCTGGCATATTTTGTACTACCAGTTATGTACACTGGGTGTTTGTGGTTGAATTCCTCTGTAGATTTCTTTACATCCCTCTTTTTATCATCCCTCATTTTTTGCTCTTTTGTGTGTGTGCAATGCGTACCCATGTGTGCACATCACACACACACATACACATGTGCATACAGAGGCTATTGATTGACATTAGGTGTCAATCCCTTTACACTATACCATGAGTCAGAAGCTCACAGAGTGGGTTAGCCTTAGGGATCCTCCTGTCTGCCTCTACAGACAATTGCCATCATGCCTGTCTTTTCACATGGGTGCATGCTTGCATGGTATGTACTTGATTGAATTCTTTCCTCAGCCCCCATTTCTCTCTCTCTCTCTCTGTGTGTGTGTGTGTGTGTGTGTGTGTGTGTGTGTGTGTACGTGCGCGCTCGCTATGTCATGGCAAGGTTTCTACATTCTCACCCTATTTCCCCATTCAATACTTTGGATTGAATTCCATGTCTGATTCTAACAGCATTTTTCATAGCCCATATTTGAATAGACCCACCCTCTGTCATCAATAAAGCACTTCTGAACACAAAACCCAATTTGGAGTCCAGAAATATCTACAATTGTTTGAGCCCCACAGGTGGTCCAAGTCCATATGGGAAATGACCCGTGATGGACAATGGTTAGGACCACATTTAGGATGTTTTTAACTCTGCAAAGAATAGCTAAGCCAAGATACCCAATCCCCATAATCCCTCTACCATACCTGAAATTCCAGTGTGAGCATGAATATTACATTTGGATTCCTGCCTCTGTTTTTCTGTGTGTGTTTGTGTTTTTTTTTTTTTTTTTTTTTTTTTTTTTTTTTCCAAAGGATTTCTTCTATGTCCCATTTAGGAGAATGCATGTTCCTCCTCAGGCTGCCTGAGGGGATGCACTTAGATGATGATGTTTCCTCCTCAAGGACTCTCCCCTGCTTATACTGCAGTTACAGTGTTTGCTTCTAGGGACTCCTGTGGAAGTGGGGGACTGTGGAAGAGGAACTCCTTTCCAGTGTAATCCTTTTACTTATTATGCTGAGACACGCCACAGCCCTGCTTTGTGGAAATACTGGGTGTTCATTACAGAAGATTAGGGTGCATTTACTTCTAAGTGTGTTCTGAACACTTTGGGACCTGGAAAAAAATATATCATGATATTCTTGTCTCTGGTGTGTGCGTAGAGATAAACCATGAGTGCAGAATCTCTTACAAGAATTTTCTCATACCACCACACAACTTTTGGTTAGTACATCAACCATACGTGTACATGGTATAACTTCGTGTGTGTGTGTGTGTGTGTGTGTGTGTGTGTGCGCGCGCGTGTGTGTATGTGTGTGTGTGTGTGTGTGTATGAATGTACACATGTACACATACCAGGCAGCAGGGCATGCATGCATGCATGCTGCGGATCTTCTGGGGATGAGGAATCTCCCAGTCACCACTTTTCACATCCCAGCTTCTGTTGTCACCTGTCCCTATCTTAAAACCCATCCAAAAGGTAACCAGAACCTGGCAGTTTATTAAGTACATTCCGATGCCCATTGATGTCCTGATAGAGTCTCCGGGAGAGCCATTTGGACCACACCTACCTAGTTCCTTATGCATCATTCTGCAGTCCTCTAACCAGTTAGGCACCTGCATCTAACCAGCATCCTTCACACCAGGCTTTCTGTCCCTTAACCTCTCACCTGCCATCTCTTTGGACCTGCACACCTACCATTTTCTTTTATATGACACTTGTTTCCAAAATTCTCCTCAAGGCTGTCAGTGAACCACAGCCCAGAACATTCACAGACAATGCTGAACATGAAGCCATGGATGCTTGCATTATTATTGGTGTTATTTCGAGCCCAGAATGGCATGACTCACAGTGTAGTCCAAGATGCTCTTGAACTCACAGCAATCCTCTTGCCTTTGCCTCTCAAGTGATGGGGTTACAGTCATGAACTATCATGCCCTGCTGCAAGAATGCATATTTGTATGACTCCCATTCCTGTGGGTGGCTGAGGATGGGGTTGTATAGGCTGATCCATTTTCATCAAGCTTCACCTCATGTTTGCAGCCTGCTGGCTTCTGGCTGGCTCCATTCCATAAAGCCAGTCTTCTGTCTTACTCCTGGGAATAGACTCCACAAAAATAGCATGGCAGCCCTCTTCAACTCTTGAACCTAACCACATCCCAAGGATTCAGGCTCTGTTCACAGGTCCTTCCCCAGTCCCCTTTGTGGGAGGAACTGCACAGTCACAAAAGGAAGATTGTGACTACAGGAGGCTGAAAAATCGAGCCAACGTTTATAGCTCCCACACTGGAACTGGCTCATTCTTATCTGCAGTCCTCGGCTCATTGGAGACACCCCAGGGGTTTCCCCCTCAAGTCCCCAAAGTAGCATCATAGCAAGGATATCTGTGTTACTTTACTGCATTCAATTTCTCAGATTACCTATTTACATACACACTTCCCATGATCCTCTCCAATGCTAGCATCTAAGATCTATAAATCTCCTTCCAGGATCTGAAGCATGTTCAAGGTAGACACTTGCTATAGAGCAGGGGAAGAGACACTAAGTTTAAATGCCAGTTTCTGTCATATTCATGTTTTTTGCATATTATCAGATTTATTTAGAATTAATTAGCAGGTCAGGGTTCCGATCATCTTGTAACATTATCTGTGCCTCAGAGTATTTCCTTCTTGCTGTCTCCCTCAGCTCTGACTCTGTAAAACAAAGCCATTAACCTATATAGATTCATGCTTAGCTCTCGGCTCTGCCTGTCTGTGATGATAAACCTGAGTCCATCGAACAAGGTAAATTTGCATTGCTTTCATTCCCTTGTGCCAGAGGGAGCGATCTGTCTACACACCCTGCAACACTCCCAGGCACGGGCAGCTTTTCAGGGAAGTGTCAATTAAGTGTCTGTTATGTACATAGGCTGTGTCAGAGATGGATGAAGCAGACAGGATGTGAAGGAAGTCAGGGCTGCTGCCACTGGGAGCTGACAGAAGAGCAAAGGTGATGGCTGGAGCCTCAGGCAAAAGTAGACAGTTTTTGAGGCATGATTTGCTCAGGATTTAGGAAAGCTTAGAACATGCTGGGACAGATTTTTGGCTTAATGTATAAGTGTGTGTATGTGTGGGGGGGGATGTAGGGCCAGAGGTCAACACTGGGGCCATCTTCTATCATCTCTATCACTTTCAACCTCACTTCTTATGTCAGGGGCTCTCTCAGTAATCCTGGAGTTCACTGTATCACTTATAATGGCTGGCTAGGAAGCCTTGGAGATCCTCTTGTCTCTGCTCCCAGATCTAGGGCTACAGGAATGCACCAGCTTTTTATGTGAGTGCTCAGTCTGACTGCTTGTGATTATATGGTGAGCATTTTACCCCCTGTTGTGGTTTAGATGTAAAAGGACCTCAAAAGACTCATGGGTTTGAACAGTTGGCCCCCAGATGGTGGTGCTATTTAGGAAGTTTGTACAATCTTTAGGAGGTGAAGCCTTGTTGGAGGAAGTGCATCATTGAGGGAGAACTTGAGGTTGGATCACTTCCTGTTTTCTATGCATCTTGATTACTTGATGCTGTTGACCTTCCAGTTCCATATGCCTACTGCCATGCCTTCCCTACAGGATGGACTGTATCCCTTCAAACAGTAAACCAGAATAAATCCCAAGTCTCTTAAGTTGCAGTCCTGGTTCATTTTTATGGTCACTTTAATACAACGGAGGGCCACACAAGAAGAGAGAACCACAGTTGAAAAGTTGCCTCTTTCAGGATTGTCTGTTTTCTTGATTACTAAAGGATGTAGGAGGGCCCAGTCCCCTGCAGTTGGTACCAGATAGTCCTGGACTGTATAAGAAAGCTAGCTGAGCAGGAACTTTTGAACAAGCTAGCAAGAAGCATTCCTCCATGGTTCCTACCTTGCGTCTAAGCTATGACTTTCCTCAAAGATGGACTGTGGGCTGGAAGTCTAAATTGAAATAAACCCCTTGCTTGCTTTGTGATCACGGTGTTTATGGAGCCAACAACAAAGCAACCTGGAGCAGTTGCATTGGTCATGTATCGGTCACAGCATGGTGTAAAGGAGCTAAGACATCCATCTCAACCCCTCCATTTTCATATTGGTTCTGTAGAAGCTAAAGGTGACGCGCTGTGCCTGGCCGAGGGCCTCTCGATAATCACTCTTCCCAATGGCTATGAAAACAGCACAGTAATTTCCAGGCTTTGATGTGACACTAATGACGTTCCCTTCTCTGAACAGGAGTGTGATAACTGTCAAGAAAATCTCTGGACTAATTTAAATGTGCAAACCACACAGGGGCAGATCATTGTCTTAAATGAGGCCACATGGCTTATGGGGTTGCTAAGCTGAATCAGCTGTTAAATTCCATTCTGACTGCTGAGGGAAGGAGCCAGAGGGGCTGTGTATCATTGGCTGAACTTATTTTTCTCTCCCTTGTGTATTGCCTTGGTCAGTGTGCCATATGTGCACATATTTTTGGCCTGACCATGAACCGACAAAGTCCACAGTCAAACCTGTATTTGTGTTAGAATGCCTTGGAAATCTGCCCAGGTGGGACCTCTGAAGACTTACTTTGGCCCTACACTAAATAATAGGTAACAGAAGTTTGTTAAACTGTGGTGATGTCTATGAATTTGAAGGAAATAGAAAGTATGAATGGATGGCAATTGAAATCACCCAAACTTCCTGAACCAGGGAGCCATGTTTACAGGCTTGCAAATGTACAGGTGGATAACCATATATGTAATTAAAAAAAAAAAAAAAACAAATAGTCAATCTTCATTATATACTGGACTCAAATCACCATGGAGACATGCCTGTTGGTGTGGCTGTGATGCTCTATCTAGAGAGGTTTATTCGAGGTGGAAAAATCTACTGTTAATATGGACGGCACCATCCTATAGGCTAAATTACCTGAAGGAATAAAAGATACAGTAAACTAGCCACACCTCCCCCTCCATCAAGATGTGATCAGGAGAGCTGCCCACTGCATCCTTCCTTTGCCTATGTAAATTGAAACAGTGAGGCAAATTAAACCTTCCCTCTCCTTAGGTTTCTTCTTGTCAGGTATTTTGGTCCTAGCAATGATCAAAGTAACACATCTCCCCAAAGCAGCAGTGTTTGACAAAGGCTGTTTGGCACCAGCATTGTTCTCTCTGTCTCATTGTGCTGGCTACTTTTTGCCAGCTCAACACAAACTAGAGTCATCTGGGAAGAGGGAACCTCAATGAGGAGTTGCCACCATCTTATTGGCCTGTGGGCATGTCTGTGGAACATTTTCTTAATTAGTGATGTAGGAAGTTCCAGACAACTGTGGATAGTGCCACCCCTGAGCATGTGGTCCTAGGTACTTGGTAATAGTTCTACAGCTTTTAAAACAGTGCCATTACATGGAGACCAAATGTTCAAACATGAGAGCCTGTGGGGCACATGTTTCTTATCACAAAAGGTGGGGTTTTTTGTTTTGTTTTGTTTTTTTCTCAGTAGGTATATAGTGTTTTATGGGGGCAAATATACCATGATTTCTTTAACCAGTCCTCTGACTAGGTTATAATTTGCTTACTGCATCCCTCCAAATATAGCCTTGTGTACATGTCCTTTCTTATACTTAGAAATATCTCTGCCTAATGGGTGCTTATAGATAGGACAGGGGGTGAGACATATATTATCTGGTTGCTTAGGGCTGCTGTATTATCCTGCAATGAAAGACTTTAAATGGGAGAAAAATTTCCTCCTCTTTGGGATGGGCAGGAGAGGTGCCTCTGCTTCCTATCATATAGGAGTCTCTGTGGATTTCATCTTTACATTTTGATCCATCTAGAAAACAGATCAGCCCAACCTGGAAATATAGGACCAGTCCTGCTGGTCCAGGGCCCTCTCCATCCTCTGTGCCGTGCAGTACATGCATGTGGAAATGAGCCTTCCTGGACCACTGGCATGTGTGAGTTCAAACCAGTAATCACATAAAAATAAAGGTACCTACCTGTGAGCACGAAGGTGTCTGTACCGCGGCAGCCTCTGGAAAAGTAAACTGCTATCTTATTTAAGCCACTATTATTTTTTCCTCTCTGCTCTCACAGCTGAAAACTCATCCTGAGTGATCTACTCCTTACCTGTCACCCGCACCACGAGGGAAGAAGGATGGGAGAGGACTTCGTTATCCTAGGCCCTGGACAGGCTGCCAGAATCTCGCCAGATTTATGAGAGAGGAGGGCAGAGAGTGAAATAGCAATTGCAGGGATTTGCAGCTTAGCAGGTGTACTGTTGCAAATGATGGGTAATTGGTAGGAAGAGAGATGTTGCATGGTGGCTGCATCAAAAGGGGCTTCATGGAAGCAAGTATGTGGAGACAGCCTGCATCAGTGAGGCTGTTTCCGGCCAGATCATGCTGACTCTGTGTCCAAGAAACATTGTGGTGTGGCTGATGGGGAGGGGATTGCTCATCTCAGACTCAGAGATCAAATGGCACCCACAGAAGTGCATTTTGTCCCAGGAAACACAACTATATGAAAGGGGCTTGAGGTGGAACACAGGAATAAAAAAATGAAACCGGCAATGTATTAGTGAAGTACTGAAGGAAGGCATTCACAGAGAGCTAAAGGAAAGTAAAAAGGCTTCTCTTGGTCAAGTAGAGCTGATAGGCATGAAAATACAACACAGAGGGAAGGGCAGATGTAAGAAAGCCCAAAGCTGGGATGGGGTGGGGTGTAAAGATGGCTCAGCAGTTAAGAGCACTTCCTACTTTGTGAAAGGACCTAGGTTCGGATCCCAGGACCCACATTACAGCTCCCAACTATCTGTAACTGTAACTTCAAGGGATATGCGCCCCCTTCTGGCCTCCACGGATAATACACTCTCAGGTGCATACTCCAACACAGACACACCCATATTGTATCATTAAAATAAAATAAATCTTTTAAAAAAGAAACTTTAAAAGGGAGCACCATTTAATTCTGTCTTCAAAGAGACTAAAACCACTGAGGTTCAGAAAATAGACATATTTGATCTGAAAGTATAGGGGTAATGTAGGTGTTGAGAAATCGGGGCCCCACTAATCTCCCTCTAGTAGATGCTTTATCCTGTAATTATATGAGTTGACTGGTAGGAATGGAGCAGATGCCTTTGTACCTCAGCACCCTTTTCCACCTATGGGGGAACCATGGTAGTACATTCATCCAGCACCCACGAGATACTTCACTACTGCCTATAAGAAGAGGACCCAATGCCCTTTCCTAGCCTTCATGGGCATTTACATGCACGTGGTATACACATATATACTCAGGTACATGTAACTGCACATAAACTAAGTTAATGCTAAAAATTGTAAAATTCCTTAATTATGAAGTTATGCTTTCACACAAATCCCAATGGAATTTTGATCAGAAATGCAATTGAATTTATACATTCCTTGTGGATAAATGACAATATCTGTATTTATCCCTCTGTTCTGCCAGTCACCTCCTGACTGAAAGCAAAGAGCATAGTTATGGTCTCAATTAGAAGCTGATGTTAATAATTCTGGGGACATTCAATATATAATAAAAACTAAAGAATCATTTTAAGAGTTGAGCTTGGAAGTTCCTATCAGCAAATCCCACAGTTCAGCAGCCACTTGAGCATTTTAAGAATTGCTGGAGTCAGCTGCTAATGTATCCATAATCAGAGGAAGGGGTCAGTTACAGCTAATGACACACAGAGACGTGGGCCAAGGTGTGTAGAATGGTATCACCGCCACTGTTGGCTGCTGCCATGGGTCCGTTTCCAAATGTCAAGAAAAATGCTGACTTGAGGAGGTTGTCTGTCTGTCTGCCTGCCTGCCTGCCTGCCTGCCTGCCTGCCTGCCTGCTTTTGGCAGATTGCGACTTATGGTCCTAAAATGAGCCAATGGTAGTAAATACTATTTCCAATTTTTATAAAATCTCTATCCTCATGCACATGAGAGGCCATGTATTCGGGAGAGGGATGTGTGTGAATACATCTGGCCCACCCTTCTAGTGTACCCATGACTTGCGTTAAAAATTGACGGTAAGACGTGTGGTGGTAGTGCAGGCCTTTAATCCCAGCACTCAGGAAGCATAGACAGCAGGATCTCTGTGAGTTTGAGGCCAGGCTGTGAGTTTGAGGCCAGGCTGTTCTTGTGTGTTCCAAGACAGCCTCCAAAGCTACAGAGAAACCCTGTCTCAAAATCCACCCCCCCCCCCAATAAAAAGTGATGGTAATGTTTTTTCGTCTGTCTTGAGCTTGTGTAGTTCTTACAGATAGTGTTACAACCACCACAAGTACATATATGTAACTTCCCTTCTTCATCTAGAAAACACCATGATGTCATCCACTGACTCCAGCTCTTATAACCTTTTCACCCTCTCTTCTGAGATAATCCCTGAGCCTTAAGAGGAGGGTTGTGAAATCCCACCAATAGCTAATGGCACCTGAGAGTTGCTAAGGAAGGGCCAGTCAGTTTTCTTTAATGGTGTGGCCTCTGGTTGGTCAACCCTGTTCCAGTCGAAGACCACTCATTCTAGTGTAAATGGGCAGGACAAATTGAATTCAACAGTATGTTGGCTATTTACCTGTCAACTTAGCACAAGCCAGGGTCTTCTGGGAAGAGGAACTCTGAATTGTGAAAATGCCTACATAAGATTGTCCTGCAGGCATATTCATGAAGCATTTTCTTGATTATTGATTGATATGACTGAGCAAATCAGGGGGAATAAGCCAGGAAACAGCATCCCTCCATGGCCTGTGCTCCAGTTCTGGCCTCCAGGTTCCTGTCCTGACTTCCCTCAATAATGGACTGTGGTTGGAATACATAGGCCAAACAAACCCTTTCCTCCCTGAGTTGCTTTTGGTTATGATCTTTATTACTACTTTATTATAGAGTTGAGTAAATATGTTTGAAATGCGCTGCAAAAAATTCTCAATGAATTAATTTAAAACAAGGGGGAAAGGAATGTTAGTAGCTTACATACCACATTTGATGAAACAGAATATCTAAAGGGTTTTTGTTGTTGTTGTTCTGGTGATTTTGTTTGTTCACAATTCTCAACTTCCTCTTCAGTTAGTAACACTCATAGTAACTAAGAAACTATTTATTGAGCTGATATCTGTGCCAACATTGATCCAGTTGCTGTATTGGCAGCCATTTATCCAACCTTCAAATCTGTAGTCAGTGTCACTGTTTCTTTCTCTGTTGCTAATGAAGAAAGGAGCCATGTGATATTTCAGTGGACTTCCCAGGGTTGATCTGGGTTTAAACGGGTGCAGCCCTCATGAGTGCCTCTGTTCGCCTCACACAGGCTTGTTACCAGATCACGGAGACACTCTCCTTAGATGGCCTATGCACCTCCTGCCCACTGGTCTTTCTGTTCTTGTGAACTACTCAGTGTGCCTTACTGGATATCTGGAGAAGTAATCCAGTCCTCTCCCTCACAACCCGCTGTAACATCTCAGTGTTTGAGGTGATGTCTGTCATTGGGAACCAGGCAAGGTCCCAGCACACAGTGTGAAGGCAAGTGCCAGTGAGCCTTGTGTGATGGGTTTCTTGGTTGTTACTTTGGCAGCATCTAGAATTGTGTAAGAATCCTGCCTCTGAGAATATCTGTGGGGGATTATCTACAGTGTGTTATCTGGAGGAAAGACCTACCCTAACTACTCACTACGGGCAGCACCATTCCCAGGCTGGGGTCCTGAGCTGAACACAAGCATCCATCTCTCTGTTTCTTTACTGAGGATGTCACATGACTACCTGCTTCATATTTCGTCTTCTATGCCTTCCCTACCATGATGGGCTTTATCTTCAAACTATGAGCCAAAATAACCTTTCCTACTTAAGTCGTTTTTGTCAGGTGTTTTGTCATAGTAAAAAGAAACTAACATTCCTGGTCTTGTCAAGCCAGGCCACCCTCCTTAGGTCATTAGACTAATCAAGGAATGTTCTGAATGGATGCCTTTTAGAAGGGAAGACAAGTCATCATTTTGGGCTTGGCTCATGGCTGGCCCTATCTTACAAGCCAAAGCAAACCATGTGGCTAATCCTAGAATCAGGGGTCAAATAATACCTACCCATCCCAAGGTTAAAACCTCATAATCATGTTCAAAGACAAAATTTCATTTTCTAGATGTTTTGCTTGTGATGCCTAGCCTTTAATGACTGAGCTGTCTCTCTGGCCCAATATTGAGGTGTTTTTTTGTTTTTGTTTTTGTTTTTGTTTTGTTTTGTTTGCTTTTTTTGTTAGAATAAGTGTCAAGAAAACTGTGTGAGTCAGATTTCCATCACTATGACAAAACACCCGAGACAACCAACTTAAAAGGAGGAAGTGTTTATTTTAGCCAATGGCTTCAAAAGTCTTAGTCCAGTGCTACTTGGCCCTATCACTTTGGGGCTGGATGGAGGCAGACTATCAGGACATGAGTGTCTTCCAGAGGAATCTGGCTCATGGCATCCATGTAGCAGAGCGTAGAGGAAGGACCTTGATCCAAATGTCATGTTCAAGGATATCCCCTGATGCCTTAACTTCCTTCCCACTTGGCTTACCTCTACCATCTCTCTATGTCTGCCCCCCTGGCCCAAGACTGTGATAATTTTAAGTGCCAATTTGCCAGAACCTAGAGTCAGTCACCTGAGAAAGAGAGTCTCAACTGAGGTATTTTTTAAAACACATTTGTCTATTGAGGACTGTCCTGATTGTTAATTCATGGGGGAAGACACTAGTCACTGTAGGTGATACTGTTATCTAGATGGGGTCCTGAAATCTCTAGAATAGGAGGAAGCTACATAAAAGTCATCAGATGACACAGCTTTAGTCATTTCTCTCTGATATTGACTGTGGGCATGATCACGACTGGCTGCTTGAGTTCCTGCCCTGACTTCCCTGCTATCATGGACTGTAGCTGGAAATTAAGCCCTGTCACCTCCTATGCTGCTGCTGGGGTGGAGTGGGGCCACCTGTCACACAGTAACAAAAGTGAAACTAGGACAGGAAGGAAGCTTTAGCACTTGGGCCCCTGGGGGTCATTTAAGATCCAAACCATAGCAGAGAGTGTCCTTGTCAACAGGAGTCATTGTAAGTCAGCCGATCTGCATCAAACTCCATTACGAAGTGGAGGAAAAAAAAATCAACTAAGACAAGAGAAAACTTAATAAAATTCATGTTCATAACCAGCTAGGAACATAGACTGCCTCGGGGAATAAGAATCTGTAGGGCTGGGGCTGGTGATAGGGATAAGTAGGTAAAGGCACTTGCTGTCAAACCCGAGGACTTGGGTTCAATCCCCAGGGCCTCCTGGTAGGAGAGAACCATCTGCTGCAAGTCATCCTCTGAGCTCCCACGGCACTGTAGCATGTGCATAACCTCTGCCCCACCCCACATAAGTTGTAATTAAACTTTTAAATTAAAAAATTCAAAATGATATGTTGGGTAGTCACAGAGACAAGCCTTGTTTGTGACTTTTGAGAGTGTTGGCTTTTTGTCCTGTGGCCCTGGAGTACAATATGCAGTGACAAATATGTGCAGTCAATACTGAGACCCTTGCCACCCTCTTCTCTCCGAGGCCATCGTGCACCCTGTTGTTCATTCTCCAGCCTGCTGTCCTCTTTATTTTCTTTGTCACCTGGTCCCTAGTGTGTCCCTACTCCAGTAAGAATGCTGTAGGAGCCACGGGCCAGGCTCTGTGTCCACAGCTCCTGCAAGGAGATATGCTTGTTACAGCCCCGGCTATTGTTATAGGTGGAAAGAATTCACAAACAGGAAACAGACAGCAGCTTCTTGGTATGTAGTTGTCGAGTTTCTGCAGATGTACAGGTCTCTAATGCCCACATCCATCAAGAGATGCTCGCTGTACCATTCTAGAACTGTCTTGGTGCTGTCATTCATCTATTAAATCTTTCCTTCCTCTCTGTTCCCTAAAGGGGTGGAAACCAACTCTCTGTTTCCCAACTTTCTCTAGTTGTTGAGCAAACTGTTGGTCAGAGAGGGTGACTTAAAATCACCATAGGGGCTGGGGAGATGGTTCAGGAGAAAGCAGCTGTCACTCAAGTGTGTAGATCACAGTTTCAGTCCCTAAAAGCCACATAAAATCCGGGCTGGCAAAAAAGATGTTCGAGGGACTGCTTTAAATGTTTTTATTTACACAACCTTATGAAAGTCTCTCCTCTTTATTTTGTATTATGTCACCCATTATTTGTTTCTTCTGTGAGAACCCGCAGGGATTAGGGAAACCTCAGATCTGGTGGTGGTATGTGGTGATGTTTTCCTTTGACTCGACTGCCTCCTGAAATGTAGTAACTAACATATGACATTCTGTTCCTCACAACTCCAAGATAGGGTGGCAGTGTGACCTATGACCCCTGCCGCTGGTCATTGCAGGTCAGGGTGATGAGTATGGGATCAGGACTCTTATGAAGTGCCTTTGGCTCTGCATGGATTTGCTGATTTCATTAATGTCCTGTGGCTTACTTCTGTGGAAAATGGAAATGCAAATCTTGGCCCATGTGATATCTGAATTTCATTAGCTTTTTTTTTTTTTTTTTTTTTTTTTGGGGGGGGGTGTTTGGGAACCCCAAAGGACTCTACTTCACAGTGGAGGGAGGCCTTGTATATTTTCCCAATGGAAATAATTTTTCTTAGTGCTGGTGATGAAGCCTAAATGCCCCCCCTCCACTGCAAGCAAATATTCTAGGATATATCCCAACTCCCTCAATATTAAACTTACTTATTTTTAATTTTTTCACATTTATCCACCCCCCCACCCCTCCCTTGCTTGTGTATGATCTCGCCTTCCATTCTGTGGGTTGTGGGGTTT
Source organism: Phodopus roborovskii (assembly GCF_943737965.1). Taxonomy (NCBI): domain Eukaryota; kingdom Metazoa; phylum Chordata; class Mammalia; order Rodentia; family Cricetidae; genus Phodopus; species Phodopus roborovskii. Next base: position 3,825,476 of record NW_026126598.1, on the reverse strand, counting down.
GAACTAGAGTTGTCAGACTCAACTCCAAGCACCTTTACCTGCTGAGCTGTCTCACCAGCCTTCCCTCAGTGTTTTGTTACAAGAACTTTGGACAGGCAGTTGTGCTGATCAAATTGTGATCTTGGCTCATACAGCCCAGTGCTGGCTTCCACACCTAGTATTCCACTCACATCTCTATCATGTGGCAGTCGAGTCTCCCTTCTGTGCATCTATTAATCCAGTTTATTTTTTTGATATACTTCAAAGTAACCTGCAAATGTAAGTGCACTTGAGGCAAAGCCTGCAATGTGCATCTCATTAACAAGACATCAGCCTTTCTCTGTAGCTCCCAGTGCAAGTCGGCCATGGAATGGAATGCAGAAACCTTAAATCTGAAGACAGATCATTGCATAGCCCCATGAGGTCCCATTATATCCCTGTGCAATCAATTTCTATGCTTTTGATAGCCACCAAGGAAATCATTATTCTCTTTATGTTAATGTCATTCTTTTATTAATTCTTTGAGAACTTCATACATACATACAATGCGTTTTGATCATATTCACCCCAGCTCCTCTCCCTAAATCCTTCCAGATCCACACCTATCATCCACCCCATTGGCCACTCCTCCTAACTTCATGTCCTCTTTTGCTGACCATGTACTCTTGGGTGTGGGGTTATCCACTAGAGTGTGGTTGACCTACCAGGGTCACACACTTAAAGAAAATTGAATTTCCTTCCATTAGAAGCCATCAACCCCCTACAACTCCTGAGATATGGATGGGGGCTCATGAACCCCTCACCACTCCATGCTGAAATGGGGCAGCCGGATCTTGGGCAGGCAACCATAGCTGCTGTGACTTCGTAAGTGGAGTGGCACCGTTGTGTCCAGAGAACACCATTTCACCCTGGTTCTACAGTCTTTCTGTTTTCTACTCCATAACTCCATAATGTCATTGTATTTTTTATTTTAAATCACAGATTGGCTTTTCCTTTTTCTTTTTCTTTTTTACTCTGTCTGTCTTACAGTTATGGTTTCTATTGCTGCAATGAAACACCATGACCAAAAAGCAAGTTGGGGAGAAAGAGGTTTATTTGGCTTGCACTTCCATTTTGGTGTTCATCATCAAACGAAGTCAGAACAGGAACTCAAATAGAGCAGGAACCTGGAAGCAGGAGCTGATGCAATGGCCATGGAGGGGTGCTGCTTACTGGCTTGCTTCCCATGGCTTGCTCAGCCTACTTTCTTATAGAACACAGGACCACCGGCCCAGGGATAGCACAACCTACGATGACTAGGCTTTCTTCACTGATTACTAATTGAGAAAATGCCTTGTAGCTAGATCTCGTGGAGGCATTTTGTCAACTAAAGCTTCCTTTCTGACAACTCTAGATTCTGTTATATTGACACAAAATCAGCCAATACAATGTTCTTTTAGTGATTGTTGTTACTGTTAATTTGAGATAGGGTTTCTCTATATTCCAACTCTAATCTCAAACTCTTGATAGCCCTCTTTCTTCAACATCCCTCCCCATCAAGTTCTAGGGTTACAGGTGTATGCCACTGCCCCAGTTTCTGCAGCATTGTATAGAGGGTGCCATATGATGTATGTTCTATGATGCATCACTTCTTTGTGGAATGATGTTGGAGACCCATTCATGTAGTTACATGTATCGATCCTCTGTGCTCTTTCTTGGTAATTTATCATTGCTTAAACCATACCATCTACCCTTTACCAACTTTTCCAAGTTTGGGATTTTACAAATAAAGTCATTGTGAATATTTGAATAAAAAATCAGCATCTATGGATAACAATGATAACTCTAAATAAGCATAATCCATAGTTATACATGTATATTTTTTGGTTGGGGTGGGGGAAAGCAGAGTTTTATGTAGTCCAAGCTGGCCTAAATTAACCCTGTAGACAAGGATGACCTTGAACTTCTGCTCTTCCTGCCTGTCGCGTCTACCTCGGCCAGCAAGGAAACACGACCACGACTCTTCTTCAAGCAGTTTATTCAGGAACCTTGTACACCAGCTTCTCCCTCCCCCAGCCCCAGCAAGCCCTTAAATGTGCGCTCACTGCCCAATCAGCTCACGCCACCTGGCGATCCCAGATAGGCCACAGAAGGAGGAAGCGCACCAGATCCATCAAGCACTTCCAAATAAGGCTTGTTTACAGCTAAGCTCAGACTGTCTGGCATCCATCCAGGCACCATCTTGGGGCTGTGGCTTCCCATACCTGCCTCTACCTCCTGATTGCTAGGATTACAGACATGTATGACCAGGTTATTTGTGGGGTCCTGGGGATGGACCTCAGGGCTTTGTACATGCCAAGCAAGCACTCTAATTCTGAGCTGTTCTCATAGCTCCCCCAGTTAAGCTATATTCACAGACCCTCTAGTTACGCTACATTCATACCATCCCTAGTTATACTTTTAAAGCATTGGTGGAGGAATTGAACTTGAGGCTTAGAGTTGGAAGTCTCTGACAATCTCTAGTCCACCCTCAGGGAGTCCCTTGGTCTTCCTAGGTTGTTTTTTGTCAGATACTCAGAAGTCAGAGTTCCTGGTGGATGTTAGTAACTGTTACCTGGGTAACAAACTCCCAAGATCCCATTCTTCCAAGATGTGTTAGGGTTTGCTGGTCTATGCTGTTAGGTGCTGGAAGCTTTAGTCTCAGGGGCTTCTGGAATTGTGCCTTCTTGGATTTTTTTTTTCTGTTGTCCTTTTCTCTTTCATTCTCCCCACCGCACTGTGGATCATCCCATAGCAAAGCTGTCTATCTGTCTGTCTGGAATAGGATCCCTTAGGAGTAGAGCTGACATCACCAGACATTGCATATCCATGGCTCACGGCTACCACTGAACTATGCTTGCTCAGCCCTTCCTCCACACACTCTGGTTCCGTCAGACTAATTCATTTTTATATTTATAGCCTATTATAAATATTCCAAGAAATCGCTTTCACAAATGTGTTTATAAAGTCTTTGCAACATCCGATATGTCCGCTGGCTGAGATAACCCTGTTCTCAAGCAGTGTGTGTAAATGCAAGAGCGCCAAGAAACATTTGCTTTTTAAAAATCAATTTGACTCAATCTTATTTTACTTTCTATTGGGCTAATTTAAAAGAGAAAATATTTCACCAACACTAAATTGCTTTCCCTAGAGTCCCAGCACAAATATCTAGGGGGTGATTATAAATTAGGTCTCTGTATCTATGGGGTCTCTTTCTCTGTTTTCAAGCATTTTAAAATACTTTTTTTTCTCTCTAAATGCACAGACTTTTCGCTTTGTATTATTTCCTAAACAATATAGAATAACAGCGATTTGCACAGCACACCACCATAGTATTATAAGGTGTCATATGCGGTCTAGACATGATGTGTATGGGGTAGGAGTGGGGGATCCATGTATCTTTTGTTCCATATAAAAGACTTGAACTTGATAGATTTGGGTACTTGAGTGTGGAGGAAGGGGAGGCTCCAGGAGCCAGCTCCTCACAGGTACCCATGGATGCTGCTGCTTCAAAGGGGGTGATCCTGAAACATACCTATCTGCCCTCAATTGCTATCTGTCTCCCAGATTCCACCTTCCAGGTTCCATAGTCAGACCCTACATACATTTCTTGGGGCAGTGTTCCTGACCTGGTGACATGGAATGTCAAGTCAGTTATTGCAAAGAGGCTGCATAAAGGGGGGGGGGACTTTATGAATTTTTAGTCCTGTTTCAAATGCATGAGATGCATCCATTCCACTCAAGAACATCCGAGGAGCCAGCAGCCAGCTCCTCTCTGCCCCAGCCCAATTCCCTGTCCTGCTCTTGGTGACCTCAGCAGCATGTGTGGCCCGGAGCTCCTTGCTGCTTCCCCCTGTTATACATGAGCAACGAATATCTGCCTAATGTCTCAGTTACAAGGATTGACCTCTGAGATTGTACTTTCTGAAGCCTGTACTTAGTTATGACATTTATCCTGGGCTTTTCCTTGTCCTTAGTACTTAAAAAAAAAAAAAAAAAAAAAAAAAAAAAAAACAAAAACAAAAAACAATAATTGGGGTCAGAAAGATTGTTCAGTTGTTGAGAGCACTTACTGCTCTCACAAAAGACCTGAGTTCAGTTTCCCATACCCTCACGGAGGCTTACAACTATCTGTAACTCCAGTTCCAGAGAACTAGACACCCTCTTCTGGCCTCTGCAGGTTCCCCGAATATGTTTGGTGTATAGACATACATGTAGGCAAAACACCCATGGACATAAAAGTTTTAAAGACCAAACTCATGCTGGGGAGACAGCTGAGTCAGTAAAATGATTACCCCACAAGCACAAGGGCCAGAGTTTGAGTCCCAGAAGGGATGTTAAATCTCAGCAAAGTGCCATGCATTTCTAAAACTAACATTGGGGACATGAAAACCTTGCTGGCTAGGCAGACTAGCCTACTAGCTCCAGACTAGCTCCAGGACAATAAGACAAGGTAGACAGTATCTGAGGGACAACCTAAAGTTGTCCTCTGGTGTTTACATGCATGCATACCCATTTATATGTGCACCTCAACTCTCTCTCTCTCTCTCTCCCCAAGCAAGCCTATCTCTATGTACGTCCTCTTATCAGATAATGGTTAGTGTCTCTCTTTCCTTTCCCACTAGAGAAGGGTATTAAACTAGTGTCAAGTTGTTTCTAATTGGCTTCTCCACAGACTCGGGAAGAATCCCTGGCCTTGGCAATGCTCATTTTTCAAAGAGACCACCAAGAGCACACACAGCTACTTCTTGTATTTAGGTCTTGACCTCCTTGTATTGTTCATGCATGCTTCAAATCCATGTTTTATCAGATCCCGAAGAGTAACTTGCAGATAACCACTGTTAGTTACAGGTAATCAATGGTTGCTCTGCAGTAAGGAGATTAAATTCTAGCCAACAATACCTGCCTGGGGACAGAAAAGAACACAGCCCCATTTGGTTAAGCTCAGATGGGATTATATATTCCCAGTGTGGCCTAATTGTAAAATAAGACTGATCTCCCATTATCACCATCCTGGTTCACTGTGGAGGCACCTTCATTACCGATTGGTTCTAAGTGTTGCCAATGGCGAGGATAAGTAAGTCTCAGGTTCTTGGGCCAATCTCAGCCATCCATATTACTATGTTCAGAGATGGCTTCTTTGTAGTCATGTGACCTGAGACATTTCTTGGAATTTTAAAAAAAATATTTTTTAAGAAATGTATTTTTTGTGTATACATGTTTATCTCTATGTATGTGTGTGTACCATGCGTGTGCTGTACTCATGGAAACCAGAAGAGGGATTCAGATTTCTTGGAACAAAAGACAGTGATGTTTGTGAACCAAATATGGGTGCTGGTAACCAAACCAAGGTCCTCGGAAAGAGCAGCCAGTACTCTTAGCCATTGTGCTGTCTCTATACTCCCTCCCCCTCTTCCCCACCCCCGCCCCTTTCCTTGTATAAATGTCATTGATACTGAGCTAAGACTTGCTGATCCATGTGCATGGAAGTTACCAATATGGAATGTGGGATACAATAAAGAGTCAACCAGCAAGGGTCACAGCAACTATTCTTATCAGCCTGTGACATGTTTCTAGAACTTTGGGGAACTAAAGGAGCAGAGAATATTTTGTGTTTTGATTGTACACATCATGTGTCTTTTGAAATTTTTGCTATTTTGCTCTTGGAATTTCACAGCCAGCACTTTTCACTCTTGACTTTGGTCTGTGCAGTCCTCCAGTCCTGAACCTGAGGTTCAGTTGATCTTTGATTCTACTCATCTTTCTGTTTAGGTCAGAGTTAGAGGCACTCACAGGCAGTGCATTCTGTGTGGTATTTTAACCAGCAGTTAGAAATGAGGAGATCCATTTAAAACTGTCTAGTTACAGAAAAAAAGAGCTTAGCCCCATTTGAATTTGGGCATTTCAGGGGAGGGCGAGCTGTGTGGAGTGAGACAAGAGAAAGCCCAGAGGTTAACAACAAGCTGGGCCCCTTAACTGGTAGCAGGTGGTAACCTGCATTCGATTCCTCCCTCCACCCATGGCCTTAGGCGATCATAGTCTCCAGAATAGCTCTAGGGTCCTGGTTAGATGCTGCTGGGTTTAAAAAAAACTATGCTTTAAATTTTTTGAATTCTGATCATTAAATACCTGTAAGGAGGCTGTAGCCCACCAAACAAGGGCTACAGTGAGCAACCACTAAAAATCATGGCCACAAGGAACAGCATCCCCCATCTCATACCTACTGCAGTTTCAGGTAGCCACTGTGGGCAGCTCTTAGCTCGCATACTGCAGTAACTCTCTCAGAAGGAGGCATGGGTTCCTGGCTGTTGGCTTTGTGAAGCCCATTTTGTAGGCTTTCACAGGTGTAGGAGCTACAGGAGCAATGCTTTCATTTCATGTTTGATATGTTTACAAACTTAAAAATGCATATCAACATGCATTGACTTTTTTACAGTCAAATTTTATAAAATTGCCTATCTTTTGCGTAAGATACAGAAAGAAGTTTTTATATACCCCTTCCCCCCCCCCCAATCTCTGGCATCTTCTACTCTATATAGTGTCTAACAGCTACTAGGGTGCTGTGTGAATAGTTAAATAACAGGTTCAACACAAAAGTCAGTGGCTCTTATATAATAGATGAACTTCAGGGCAGGGATAGGGCAGTCTGAGAAATGTCTTAGATGATTCATATCTCTGTGATAGAATTCTCCCACATGTCCAGATTGAATCTTAATTTGATTCTACTCATAACTCTCCACAGTGTTTTTCGCCTTCACTATGGCTACATGATAGATGAATTGAGCTCATGGGTCAGAAGAGCTCAATTAATTTGTGAGCTAGATTATCCATTTGAACTCTGGACTGACTGATGGCCAAGGTGTGGAGTTAGGAGTGTCTTTTCTCTCCATCCCCTCATGCCAAAGCGTCTTACCATGCCAATCATTCCTAGCTTGCAAACAGTTTAGCAACTAACAGCTGGCCATGCTGTATCATTCTAAGAGTTCCTTGGGCAGTGATTCTTAAACTGTGGACCCTGGGCCAGAGGTTCTTAGTAGACAGGAAGATGTTCTATACCATTTATACCCATTAATTGAGAAACTTGGAAGTGGCCTGACTTCTGTAACATTATGACCTCCAGGTGATTACTGCCAGGGCTGGGGTTGGAGCACCATTGCTTTAAAGAGGATGTGGTGTTAATGGTCACACTGACATCTCAAAGTTACTGTCCCATGTGCCTGCTGACATGGGAATATGTAATGAAGTACATGTAAATGCCATCAGCATTTTTGTTAAGCCAAACAATGTAAGTAAAAATAACCTGGGCTGGAATGATGGCTCCGTTGCTAAGAGCAATGGTTGCTCTTCTAGACCTGGGTTCATTTTCTAGCACTTATATGGTATAATTCCAGTACTGGGGAATTTGATACCTTCTTCTGGCTTCCAGGGACACTGTACACATGTGGTACACAACATACAAAAATTTATATACATATCAAAAGAATGAATGAATCTTTTAAAAAATCTAGAATCTTCCAAATGTTCTAAAAGAAATTAAAGCTATAAGTAGGGTGCAGAAAATAAAGTATAATGAAGTTGTGAATCAAACACAAGAATTTGCATTGTTGACTAATGTTTTGAATACTGAAAAAAAGCTTCAGAAAAATATCCTAAAAATTAGCTGCCTTTCCATGGATCTTTGGTAGGGACAGCTTAAGTAAGAAAACTGATTGACTAAGAATATTTTTTTATTAATTTTTATTTATGTGCTTTATGTATGTGCACCTCCTGTATACCATGCACACAGAGGCCAGAAGAAGGCAGCAGATCCTCTGGAGTTAGTGTCACAGGTGGTTGTGAGCCACCCAACATGGGTGCTGGGAACTGGGTGCTGGTCTTCTGGAAGATCAACCAGTGCTCTTACCAGTTGAGCAATCCCTCATCTAGTCACGTATGACAGTTGTCCCGTGGCAAACAGATAACGCCTGAGAAGAAATTACATGATGAAGTAGTATTCGTCAAGTCCTTGAGGATGTGTCTACATCCTGAGATTGTGAATGTATTTATTTTTTTCACTGAGTGAGTTGTGAGCAGAATGGAGGGATTTCAGAGCTAATGTTTAGGCTATGTTTCAGGAAAACACACACTGGCTGGGATGGTTGGCTTTAATTGTCAACTCGGTACCACCTAGGACCACCTGGGAAGAGTACCAGTGAGGAACTATCTGGATCAGGTTGGCCTATGGATTTGTCTGTGTAGGATGGTATTGCATTGGTTGTGTGAATTGGAGTGAGCAGGCCCACTGAAAGCAGATAGTACTATTTCTCTGGTTTTGGTTTCTGAATTGTGTGAGTAGAGAGAGAACACTGAGCCTTGGGCTTGCATGCATTCTTTTCTCTCTGTTCTACAGCATGCGTATGGTTTGAGTTCCTGCCTTGATGTCTTCACAATGATGGAATGTACCCTGGAATTGTAAGCTAACGGAAACCCTCTCCCCTAAGCTTTTTCTATCAGGGTATGTTGTCATCACAGCAACTGGAAAGGAAGCCAGGACATTGATCTAACAGCATGAGGACATGGGCCTTTATGGAACCTGACATCCCAGAGCTGGGGCCTATGGAAAGACCGGGGGCCTGTGGGGACACTGGGCATAGTGAGTTCTTCAAGCTGAATTCCAAACACTCTGGCTTGGGACTTCATTGCTTCTTGCAGCTTGCCCCACCTCTCTCTTCAGAATTTATATAACAGATATCTCCTTGAAATCCTATATGGAAGGAAATAAGCTGTAATTACGTCTCTTTCAAATGTACCAAGAAACCTCCTTAGTGTTGTTGTGTTCCAGTCACAGGTTTATCCCTGGGTCACCCACTCTGGCCATGCATTAAGAGAGGTTGACTGCCCTAAATAGTCACTCTCAGACTGCCTTCTCTGTCTCATTCTATTGTTCTGTTCTATTCTATTCTATTCTATTCTATTCTATTCTATTCTATTCTATTCTATTCATTTTTGTTTTGTGTTTTTCCTGCATACATGTTTGTGCATGATGTGTAGTGCTCAAACAGGTCAAAATAGGATGTCAGATCCCCTGGAACTGGAATTACAGATGGTTGTGAGTCATCATGTAGGTGCTGAGAATTGAACCCAGGTCTTCTACAAGAGCATCTAGGGCTCTTAACCATCGAGCCGTCTCTGTAGCCCCATGGATCCTCTTATTTTCAATATTTGTGAATTCTCATAATCAAAAAGGAACCAGAATTATTACTTTGTGTGTGTGTGTGTGTGTGTGTGTGTGTGCATAGTTTTACTTGTTTATGTTTACATTTGGAATCAAAACCCAGAAAATTATTAAAGATTTTATGAACATATTTTAAAAACAGCTGTGGCCATCATTGTGTTAAACATGAATGATATAATTTTCACTAAAAACCTATATTTTCTAGAACAGTGAGAAAATGCGTGATTAAGGTACTATTTACATTTTTAAACATGTCTTGAAGTCTGGCTTAGCGGGTACCAGCTTGAGTTCTCAATTTGGCTTCTGCATTGTTCTGTAGCCGTATTATTGATTTATTAACTGATAGGATATTCCACACACACCTATAGCTGAACCACAGGGAGATACATAATTACATTTCAAGGCACAGTGCTTGCTTGGTCTTTTAGCATTATCAAAGATTGTCCTGTGGTGGTGGTATCAGTGGCATTGCAATTTAAACTCTAAAGTCTGTTCTCAGATTTCAGATATGTCTTGATTCATTCCCTTACTCCAGAATGATCACAAACCATTGTCAATTAGCCATCTGGAGTATATTTATTTGTTAGCAATGCAGGACTACCAGTTGTGGACCCATTTGATTATGCAATATCAAAATTTCATATTTCAAAGAGGTGAGAGATGGCTCCAGTCAGAGACGCTTGCTTGCTGCCTATGCCCAGCTATTCTTCACTCTTCAATAGTTTATGGCCCAACTTTTGAAACTATGCCACCCATATTCAGAGTAGAATTTCCCAATGCAATTAACCATCAAGAAACATGACCCCCACTCCCACCACCACTGCAAATGCCTGCAGGCTAATCTGATCTTTACTATTCCTCAATTAACACTCTCTCCTAGGTGATTCTAGGTCATGGTGTAGTTGACAGTTAAAACTAACCTATGCAGTGAGCCACCGGGGGATCCTGCACACTTTGCCTGTAGTCCTCCAGGGGAAGGCAGCACACTGCATGGCTGCTGTTTGTGTTTCACTGCTGTAGTTATGAAGGAGGAGTGAGCTCAAGGGCAGATCTTAATAAAAAACAATCCTTTTGCTGCTTCATAGAGGATGCCCTTAAGGGACGATGATATTTTTGCATCACAGACATGTGAATGGAGGACTTCTGACCAACACAGCTTACTTTCATGTTGACTCATGCTGGGGTGAGAACAGGTTTATCCTACCCTGTCCCGCACTTTGCACCATTAATGCATACAAAGCAGGGGTGTGCTGCTGCTCTCTGTATTGTCATGTCTGATTGCTAAATATTTCAACCACCCACTTTAGACATGTGTGTGAATGGCATTTGGTTTACTTCTGAAAATATTTTTGGCTTTGCAGACAGGACCTTAGGGATGCTCTAGGGGTTTCACATAGGATCCATGAACCTTTGTGGTTCAGAGCGGGGTCCTGTTCACACAGCACACAGGCCAGGAGAGTGAATGGGAGATGTGAGGGAGCCAAATCTTTAGAGAATGGCACAAGATCATCATATTGTGGCTATTACATTTTGGATATGTAATATGAAAGCCCTGTGGTCCAGCTATTTGTATGTATGGAATATCCTATCAGTTACTAAGTCATTATTATGGCCACAGATAAATGCGGAGGCCAATTTGAGAACTTAGCTTATTTTCTAACAAGGTCATCAACAAAAGATGATTGTCCACAGTGCTTATACAAGCTGTCCAAGGAGGATGCATCTTTCCTTACACTACATTCTGGAAGAGGAGAATGCAAAGACCTGATCCCAGATACTTCAGTGATCATCTTGCTAGAAGGCCCTAAGTTGTCGCATTGCATTCCTTTTAGCTCTTTAGACCACATTGTGGCACTTTGTGCTTCTTTTATAGGACTCTCATCCCATGATCCATCGGGAGATATCTACCTTTTTCTTGAAATCCAACCAGGCAATGAAAGTTAGGATTCACGGCTAATGCTGCTGATGACCAGAATTTTGAGGTCAAGCCTCTCTCCCTTACTTTTCCTCCTGTCTAAAAGAAACCAGGTGACAGTCACTCTGACAGTTCCTCTAGGGACAATCTGGGGAGAATGCATGGTGTTCCGAAGTGTTTCCCGTGTCTTCCTGTCAGTAGACATAGCACTCACATCCTGACAGTGGGTAGAGTCTCTTCCTGGCCTCACTTTCTGCATTATTTCTCATGAACACAGGACTCATACCCATCCAGTGCATGGCAGTGTGGCTGTGTCAGGGTCCCTCACTGCCTGATGGCTCCTACACTTGTCAACTGCTGAGTATTCTAAGTGTCATCCCTGGGTGCAAGATCTAAGCTGCAGATTTGCAATGTGCCCTCTCCTCCCCACACTCCTACATCCTTTTTCACATCAGGCTGTCCTTTCCCAAGGGACCGGAATCCTTCCGGAAAGGACAACTTTACTGACCTTTAGATGTTCAGTGTAGGAAGAGCCTTTTGGTAGTTTGAATTCTTCAGACTAAAATGTCAACCAGAAAAATAGATCTCTCCGGTGTTGCCTTCTTTGTGTGTTAACCGCAATGCCTTGTTCTTTGGGGAGACTCCATGTGTCCCTTCGTTGCCTTGCCAGGAGGTGAGAAGAGGATAAAAGGAAAAAGAATGAAAGAAGACACCTAAAGACCTTCTCAGTTGCACACAGGGGCACATGTCCCCAAACCAAGAGCACAAAGCATCAAAAATACATAAAAGATCAAGGAACAAGTGTGCATAGTGTGCATTCTAGAAAGGCAGAAAGCTGTGCCTCGTGGGCCATTGAACTCAGTCTTGGAGGTCTCACAGAAACAACTGGGCAGGATAATACTGTATGCTGAAGTGCTAGTCTGGAGAATGTTACTTAGCCGTTATTGCATGCTGTATAGTTGGATTTTTCTTGGACTGACAGCCCTCAAATAATGAAGTGGAGACTTATTATTAATTATGAGAGCTTGGCCTTAGCTTAGGCTTTTTCTCAACTAGCACTTGTAACTCAAATTAACCTGCTTCTGTTCATTTACGCTTTGCCACTTGGCTCAGTTACCTCTCCTCTGTATAGTGTATCTGACTTGTTCTGAGTCTTGCTGGCATCTCTTGCATGCCTGGATTCCTTCTCCTTTTCCTTTCTTTCTCTGGAAACCCCACCTTTCCTCTTTTGCCTACCTATTGGATGTTCAGCTTTTTATTACACCAATCACAGCAACACACCTTCACAGAGTGTACAAGTATTCTGCAACAGTGCTACTTAATTCGGGAACAAATTGAGGCATCTCTCCAATAATGGATTCATGTGTGGCATTAGTTTTGTCTACTGAGTGTCTCTTGTGCACAAAGTTGTGACAGAAACTGGGAGGTGGTAATGAGGGGGAGTCAAAGGCTAGGGAAATGACTCAGTTGGTAAAGTACATGCCAAACATGAGGACCAGAGTTAAACCCCAGGACCCATGTATATCCAGATCTGGTAGCATGCATCCATAATCCCTGTGTTCCTAGAGTAAGACAGGAGACAGAGACAGGAGAGCCCTGGAAACTCACAGGCCCCTAGTCAGCATACAGAGCAGCAAGCATCAAACAGACTCTGTCTCCCACAGTAGAAGGTAAGGACTGTCACACTGAGGTGGCCCTTTGACTTGCACATGTGTACTATGATATGTGTGTGCCTGCACACACACACACACACACACACACAAACAAAGTGAGATAAGGGAGTATGCTGGGGCCAGCTGTTCCATTTGAGTACAAGCAACACTTACCTGGTTTAGGAAAAGAAAACAAAATGAGGGCAGATTTCTCAAGTGGACTTCCTCTCTACGTTGATTCTGCAACCACAAGATTTATCCAAATGAGCAGGAGTTTATGAATATTTTGGATCAAGGAGTCACATAAGTAGGGCAGGTAGATGTGTCAAGAGGGACAGGGAACACAAGGGTGAAGTTCATACTCACACAGTCATCTCAGGCGACCCATGTGATGCCCCGAGGAGGCAGGCAGGCATGCTGATATCATTTTCCATGTCAGAAAAAAATTGCGTTATGTTCCTAGGTTAGGAGCTAGTGAGCACAGGTCAGATCTAGAATTGAGGCCTCCTCTCTTCTGTGAGACAGGAGTAGTTTTCCTCTTTGGCTTCCAGAACTGATGTTATAACCCAGGTCTGTTCACAGCCCCCATTGTCTTCTGTTCCCTGCTGTTGACTGTCCACCCTTATAAAATGTGTTTGATATCCAAAAGGAAGTAAACATGCTTACTAGTAGGGCACAGCTTTCTTCCTGGGTTAACTGGCCAAAGCAACAATCTGGTATTGGATGTACCCTGCGTCCTTCCCATGACACCATCATGATCTGACAGTGCCAATGTGACTTTCTAGTACATGGTTGAGATTCTGAGTCTAGCAAGGACTTGGACCACATGGTGGGTACTCAGTTTCAGGCCTTTCATACCCAATCATAAGAGGGTACTTCCGGCTGTATGTCTTTCATTTTTCAGATCCCAAGTCATGTATGAATTAATAATTACCACCGTGTTTTATGCAAAGTGTGCCAATTATCAACTTGGCACTATCTGAAACCATCTAGGAGATAGCCTCCAGGCATACTTGCTAAGAATTATCTAGATTTTGAGAGGTTTACCTCTGAGATTGTCTGTGAAGGATTATGTTGATTAGGCTAATGGACACCAGAAGTCCCACTGTGGGTGGTACCATTCCCTGAGCTGGGATTCTAGACATACAAATGGAGACAGTGAGCCAGGCTCCAGCATTTGTCTCCATCTGCTTCTTGATGTGAATGCAGTGTGTGATCAACCACTTCATGGTCCTGTCACTGCGATTCCCTTGCCAAGAGGCATTCTAATCTGGAGCTGTAAACCAAAATAAAGGAAAGGAGAAAAAGAAAGGAAACCAAGACACAGGTAGCTTAAATCTAGAAAATCAAATACGGCATTGTCTATCTCATTTGCAGATTCTAGCAATTTTTTATTTTAAACGTATTTTTCATTTTACACACCAACCCCAGTTCTCACTACCTACCTTTTCCCACCCCTGTAAGGAGTAGGTTTTTCCTCCCGCCACTGATCTTGTCCTGCTGTCGCGCCAGACCCAATTAACATACAGAGACTCTATTAGATATAATGCTGTTGGCCAGGTACTAGTTTCTTATCCACTAGCTGTCTTAAGTATTAACCCATTTCTATTAATTTAAGTATTTCCACGTGGTCTCATCTTACCGGGGATGGGCAGGTGTCTCCAATCTCTCCATGCTGACTCCTCCTTACTACTTCCTCTTTCCTCCTTGTCTCCTAGTCCCTCCTATCTTCCTTTCCTATTGGCCAACAGTGCTTTATTCACTAACCATTATGAGAAACATATTTACAGAATGACATCTCCCATCACAACCCCCTGCTCCTGCCCCCTTCCCGCGCCTCCATCCATTCCTTATAGGGGGTAAAGACATTTTTGGGGAGTCAATAAGGTCTGGCATACCAAGTTAAGGCAATACCAAGCTTCTCCCCGCTATATAAAGGCTGAGCAAGGTATCTCACCATAGGGAATGAGCTCCAAAAAGCCAGTTCATGCCCCTGAAAGAGGTCCAGCCTCCCCACAACAGCTCAAGTCATATAATTGTCATCCACATTCAGAGGGTCTAGTTCAGTCCCATGCAGGTTCCCCAGTTGTCAGTCCATAGTCAGTGAGTTCCCATTAGCTCAAGTCAGCTGTCTCCATAGTTTTCCCCATCATGCTCTTGAACCCCCTTGTTCATAGGATCCATACTTCCTCTCTTCAGCTGAACTGCAGCAGCTCAGCTCAGTGCTCGGCTCTGTATCACTGCATCTTCTCCCTGGAGTTGCTGGACGTAGGTTCTCTGGTGACAGTTAGTGTAGTCACTGATCTGACTAAAGGGGAAGGCCCATTCAGATGCCCTCTCCATTATAGCTAGGAGTCTTAACTGGGGTCATCCTTGAGGATTCCTGAGAATTTCTCTAGCACCAGGTTTCTCCCTAACCCCATAATGGCTCCCTCTATTAAGATCTCTCTCTCTTTCTTTGTTTTTTTTTTTTTTTTCACTCCTCCTCTGTGTCTCCCCCAACTCGGTCTTCTTGATCCCTCATGTTCTCATCCCTCATCACCTCCCTTCTACCACCCTCCAATTTGCCTAGGAGATCTTAACTATTTTCCTTCCCTGCCCCCCATGTGTGTCCCTTTTAGGGTTCCTCTAGCAATTAATTTTTATTTATGTGTATTTATGTGGGAGTGAGGTGGACAGAGATCAGGAAACTGGAAATGAGTCCATGAGATGGGTTAAAGGAGGCCTTAAGAATAGCAGATGGGAAAGGTAATAAAACTCATAATGTATAAAAGTGGATGGAGTGGGGAATCATAACATAGAATCCATAATATATAAAAGTGGAAGGGGCAAACTGGGGGTGGAAGGGTACAAAAGGAAAGCAGAGGATGACAATCAGTCAAAACTGAGTATGTATGAAAATGCTGTATGGATGCTTGCTATCCTGTATGCTAATTAAAAAAACTAAAGGGAAAAATACAGAAGAAAAACTTAAAGGTTTTTTAATTGCAAAACACTTCTTAAGGAAAATCTTAGAAGTACAAAAACATTAAAAGTAAGGTGACAGAGTACAGAGGGACACAAATTCACAGATGCTCCAAATGAATTTACAAGGAAATGTCACCATCTTCAAATGCACTAGCTGGTGCTACGAAGCCCGATGCTAGCTCACACATCAGCAGCACTGGCGGAGTCCCACTTGGTCGCCTGCCCTTTGGATAATTAAGTTTATTTCTGAAGCCCTCCAGAGATTGATATTTTTAATATCTCCATTTGAATGAGGGTTGTCCTTGTGTGTGTGTGGTGTGCCTGGGGGTGGGGGCTGAGTGTTTTCCTTTCTGAAATGTTAATTGGTCAGAGAATCTGGAGATAAACAAATTGATTTAATTTTAATCTGCATTCCTAGAGATGCATAATGATAACTGGTCTCTGTCTCACAGGGCTGAAAACCGTGCTCCTTAATAAGAACTTGTGTGACTATATTGTGCAGTTTCGGATAGTGTGTGCGTGGGGCTCGACGGCTCTCTATGAATTATTCTGACTCCAACAGTGTCTAAGGGACTCCCAGTACTTGTCTGAAGCAGATTTTCAAGCAGAAAAATCTATAGCGTGAACCCTTTCCTGTGTGGCACTGATGTCAGGGAAGATCACATACCTGGGCTTCGGATGGTATCTCATATAGGTGCTCAAACAGTGGTTGAATGGGTTGCTTGAAGTGTTCATCCTGAAGCAGGGTCAGGTGGAAAGGTTATTGCTTCTTGTTAAGCTGTCACATCCTTAAGAAAGCATGGCCGCCTCTGAGCCCCTCAATGCACACTGCATCCCTTATTTACCATAGACTTTGATATCAGGACACTCACTTCTGTCTGTCATTATGAAGTCTTGTTAGATGCCTGCATCATGCATTGGCCATTACAGCCATTCACTAATGCCTTCAGAGAAGAGAATTGGCTTGGGTTCCCTACCCCTGTAAAGTAAGGCTTCCCTATAACATTTGAAGCTGGGTTTCCCCGTCAACATGAAGTTGAGCCTCTGTGTCACCATAAAATCAGGTTTCCACATCACCATGAAGTCAGTTTCCCCATCAAGGTAGCCTTGAGTTTCCCCCATCACCATGAAGTTGGGTTTGCCCATCCCTCGGGTCAGGCATGGTCATATAGCTTTGTGTACACAAGAGAACAAGGTGTGAGAGCTCTAGCATTTCCTTTCTGTAGCAGTGTTTGATGACATTCCAAGTGGGTGACCCTTTCTGCCCTCTGGCTGAGGGAAGAGGTCAGTAGGTACAGGACACTGATAAATAGATGCACACTGCTTATTTCTTGGCTATCCTTTGTTGTCAGGGTTTAAGTCATCCTCTTAAACCTGTTTGTGTCATTCGTTTTGCGAAGTAATGATCAAGACCATTTTGTTCATTGCTCTTTGCTGAGCAGTATTGCAGAGGATGCATGATGCTACATATTCTTATTGTAGATAACCCTCTGGTTCCTAGGCATGGTGTTCACCAATATATTCTCATTCCCGGAAATATCAAAATTGCTGCACACTTTATGCATGTACTGATTTAAGCTTCAGTTTGGCCACCATTACACTGTGCCTTGTGCCTTGATGTCACTGTGGTTGACATCCCTTCCTTGCACCAGCCTCTTCATTTCCCTTGACCACTCCACTCTGCAGTCTTCTCATTTGAGGCCAGCACTTACACACCACCTGCCTGTTGTCGTATTTGTACCAGGAGGTATTTCAGCATGAAAATCTCCTTTGTATCAGTGGACTTAGATTAGATTCAAACGGCAGGCACCAAGGTGGGCTTATTCTTCACACATCAAAAAATACCATAAAGGAATCAAAAGCCTTTGAAGGCGGCTTCCACATGAAAGATCCCATCAAGCTGACAGTTTTCAAGGGGTGTATTCCAGAATAGAGTCCAAAGTGGAAAGATTTCTAATACTCAGTTCTGACTTAGGGAGTAAGACTAATTCTAGGTTAAGTCATGACATCTGTGCTAGAAAGAGAACAAAGTGGGGGCATAGTCTGGGATTGGAATAGACACTTAGTGTCTCTGGACATGGGAATTACCTTGTGGGATCTGTTGGGTGAATGATATACTATACATACAGGTGAAAGACATGCTGTATTCATGAGTGTTTGAAAATTATAGCTAGTGTCTTTAGGCTTTGGCTAGTGGGTTATGGTCTGGCTACCCATCCACCTGACCACCAGTGTCGTCTTGACCCTGGGGATGTTTAAAATAGAAGATCTTCAGCTCACACTGGTGCCTTGTCTTGCATGGTGCAAAGCCAGCCAGCAGATGAATAGGCATCAGTGGATTTAAAATAATACATTTTCAGAGTTCCCTTTATATATTATAAAATATGTAAATAAATAAAATAGATATATAGATGCATCTATATTCTATTTATTAAAACAAACACCTAGTGTCAAAACTTCACCTTCATCTTGTCCATTTATCAACTTTATTTTACATTTACTTATTTTTTATGTTGTAAACATTAGTGTTTTTCCCACATGTATACCTGTGGGAGGGTTCGGCTCCACTGGAACTGGAGTTACAAACAGTTGTGAGCAGCCAAATGGGTGCTGGGAACTGAACTCAGGTCCTCCAGAAGAGCAGTCAGGGCTCTTAACCACTGCACCATTTCTCCAGTCCCTTGACCTTATTTTAAAAGGGAGAGGAAGAGAAGAGAGCAAAGTGGAGGCATCCTGTTCACTTACTGGGGATCTTCCACTGATGTTGACCTATGCAACTGTAGACCCCATGGACCATCTGCTAATCCTGGTGCCTGAGAAAGCAGATGCCAGATGTGACTGGATATAAACCCACTCACAGGCAACAAACACAGTGTCTAACTCTCTGCTTGTGCTGATACAGAAACAGAACCTGATCAAATTGTCACACCCTTGCTCTTTGCTTTTGGTGACAAGTCATGTTTGTTTTGGATGGGCTTTGACGACTTGAATGGCATTGCAATGAAAACATGCACTCCCTGAACATTTCTCTTAACCTCCTTAACCTGAAGCCTGGGATTTGGATCCATGCTGCCTCATCTCATCTATGTAGAAAATGAGCTTTTCTACTTCTCCACCTGTGGCCAAGCCAGAAAGAGCAGCCCTGAGCTTAAGCGAGAGCCTGCCACCTGTGCACCACAATGCCAGTCCCTACTTGTCCCAGTTTGGTTTTCTTGCAATGAGAAAGTACCCTGGGGGGGAAAAAAGCAACTTAGGAGAGAAAGATTCATTTGTGATTACAATTAAAGGTTACAGTTCATCATTGTGGACTAATCAAGTCAGGAACATTAAATAGCTAGTCCCATTGCCCCCCCACCCAACAGTCAAGAGCAGAGGGAAGTTAATGTATGCTTCTGCTCATTTCAATTTCTCCACTAATACAGTTCAACAACCAGAGTTAGGGAATGGTGCTACCCATAGTGGAATGGATCTTCTCAAATCAATGAACTTAAGACAATCCTACAAGCCTAAAAGCCAACCTGATTCAGATAATCTCCCATGAAGAATCTCTTCCTAGGTGAGTCTAGCTTATAAATAAAAATGAACAGCACACCTACTTTCTCTTGGGAAGCTGTGCTATGTTTTGCACACTTCCTCTCCTCTGTTGTCCTTGGTTGGGAAGGTGGAGATGTCATTGTCATCTTGGATCCATGGTGTGGGGCTTTCCTTTCATCAAGGTGAGGTTGTTGACAGTGGCTTTGTTAGTCTACCTTCTCAATATCATTGTCTTTACTTCCTATGTCAGACATCCTTGCTGGAAACTTTCTAGCACCACTTCAAAATTTCTGTCTATGTAGGACCTGAGATTGCTAATCCTGTCAGCCTCATGAGATTTGGGATAATGTGTGCACGTGCGTGCGTGCGTGCGTGCGTGCGTGCGTGCGTGTGTGTGTGTGTGTGTGTGTGTGTGTGTGAGATGTTTCCAGAAGAGTTAACAGGGGGAAAGACCTATCCCAAAGGGGTACCATTCCATGGGCTGGAGTCCTGGACTGAATAAAAAGGAACAGACATCTGGGTGGTGATGGTGCACACCTTTAATCCTAGCACCCAGGACCCAGAGGTAGGGAATCTGTGTGGGTTTGAGGCTAGCCTGGTCTACAAAGCAACTTCCAGGACAGCTAGAGCTACACAGAAAAACTCTGCCTTGTAAAACCAGAAAGAGACAGAGACAGAGACAGAGACAGAGACAGAGAGAGACAGACAGACAGACAGACAGACAGAGAGAGAGAGAGAGAGCAAATGAAGCACCAATATTCATCTCTCTCCTTCTTAACTTGAGACTTGATGCGGTCAGCTGCCTCATATACCTGCCAATATGGCTTCCCACCATGATGGACTGCATCCTTGATATAATAATAGTGTAAAAGTAAACCCTTCCTTCCTTAAGTTGCTTTTGTTAGGTATTTTGTCACAGCAAAGTGAAGAGCAACTAATATAGGATCCTGGTGCACTATTTTGCTCCCTGGAGCCTATGCTGTAAGTTCAGATCACGTGACTTCCTTAGTTCAAAATAACATGTGTCAGTTCTATGGAAACGTGCGTGAGCCAAGGTGCCGTGCTTCGTGCTCTCTCATTCTTTGGGATGGAAACACTGTGGTGCTGGACAGTGATGGCAGCCCCATACACAGTCCCAGCAGCTCACACTCTGCCTATTCACAAAGAACACTTGAGTGTGAGCACAGAAGAAGCCTGTGTTGGAGCCGGTAAGTGGTGGGGTTGTGCACTGGTGCAGCATAGCACAGACTGTCCTGACTTCTGATAGGTCTGTCTGCCTTCGGTGTTTTTGTCAACTGGGCGTCTGTGTTCCTTGACATTCATAGCTGGGTCAGATGACAGTTCTGTTTGTAACTTTTTGAGAAAGTTCCCCATTAACTTTCATGGCACTTGTAACAGTTACATCCTCACTAAGGGCTGCACACCCTGGACTGCATTTGTTGTCATTTGTTTATTGATGATAACCATTTTGAGGCGGGTGACACGCAACCTCAAAGTAGCTTTCGTTTGCATTTCCCTGATGGCCAAGGATGGCCAACACTTTTTTTTTTTCTTTCAGATTTCTTGCTGTCATTGTATATTTCTGTATTTGAGATTGCTCAGATCAATCCCATGATCCATCTTTAAAGTTGGGTTGTTTTCTTTATTTTTCTTTTGATTTGTTGTATATTTGCTGTTGGGTTGATGGCTGGTAAATATCTCTCTTTATGTATAGCGTTTTCTTCATTTGATTAAAAATGTCCTTTGCTAGGTGAAAGTTTTTGAGCATCATGAGATACATTTGTGGATTATTGGCCTTCTTTCCTGAGTGATCAAGAGACCTATTCAGAAAGTCCTTATGCATACCTATATCTTGACATGTATTCTCTACTTTTTCATCTAAAAGTTTCAGTTTTGTTGAGGTTCTTAATCCACTGCAATTCATTTTAGTGGATGGTCTTTCCATATCATTGAGAAGTTCAGGAAGTGTCTTCACAGGCTACTGTGATGGAGGCAGTTTCTCAGTTGACGTTTTCCCAGGTATGTTGAGTTGACAGCTGAAGCTAACTAACTATGACACTCTGTGTCCTCAGCTCAGGTCTCTGGCAATCACTCTTCTTTTTATTTCTTGGAGTGACTATTTGGAGGCTCAGGATCATGAGGAAAACAAATCTTTCTATGTGTTTTGACTGCAGACAACGAGAGTGATCGATAAAAGACATTCAGACATCAGCATAAAATTGAAGGGAAGTGTCTGTGAACAAGATAACAAGAATGGAAAGGGAAAAAAAATAACTGATAGAGAATTAAACTCTAGTAGAGATTGTACACACACACACACACACACATACACACACACACACACACACACACACACACACACACACGCACACACACACTTCTATTTACGTGAATAATGGTGGGTATCAAATTGCCCTGGTATTTGGAGTCTAGTGAATACTTTTTCAAAGAAAGATGTAACAGTTAATTTCAAAATGTCAATAGTTTCAATATACTGAAATCCCAACCTTTGTAGCTTAGGAGGGAAAATTTTAAATGTCAACTTCAAAATGTGCCTGGGGATGCAGTTTTGTCAAAATTACTCTAGAGCGTTGCTTTCCAATGGAATTTCTTAAGATGTTGGAAATATGATAAAACTATGCTACCCAATGCCATGACCCTCATCCACATGAGCTGTGCATCTGTGGCCATTATCCATGTAGGATGTGTGTTTGTGGTCTTCACCCACATGGGCTATGTACTAATAGTGTGTGAATTCATGTTCCTTCATCCATGTAGGTTGTGTATCCATGGTCGTTATCTACATGGGTTATGTATCACTGGCCCTCATCCATGTGGTCTGTGTATTCTTGAGTTGTTGGTATGCATCCCAGGAATTGGACATATTTAATTTTCTTTACTAATTTAAAATTAAATAGAGCCACATGCCTGGGGGCTATATGATTGGACTATGCATTTCCAAGCTCTATGTGAGCAAGGTCATTGAGTTATTGGACCATCAGATGTAAAAATGGGTCAAGAAAAGTTGCAAAAATCATTTTCATTCACTACATAAAAAGGAAGACAACCTAGTAGTCATTTTTAAGGTATTTTCTACCAATTTGGGATACCCTGAGATGGCCCAACTGTTTCACCAGAACACCCATGGAAGACAGAGATTCGTGGAATTGATGGAGATGAAAGAGGACCACTTTGGTGTGGTGGAGGACTTGTCAGGGTTTGTGGTCAGCTTTGATTGAAGAAGCCCCAGGCCAATTTTGGTACCTGGTATAGGTAAGAGTATGGCCAAAAGAGAAATGACATCTTTTTCTTTGAGGTTGGTCAATGGACAATGATTGGTGAGTGGTGTGGTAGCCATCATCCATAAGTGTCTGCTAGTGGATGAAGATGTCACAGAAGAGAGGGAATGTTCTTCTGAGACCCTATACTACCATACACACTCTGTGATGGAAGCTTCGATACACTAGAGGCAGAGGTGCAGAGGAAATCGGGCTCCACTGGCATGTGCTGAGCTCTGGATAGCATCTAATTAAGGCATATTTCCTACAGACTGGTGAGTAATGGACAAATAGAAGACAAGCCATACACATCCCTGAAAATCCAAGAGTTAACCAGCACACTTTGATTCAGACTTCTCTGACCTATATGTATTACATTTTTCTTACATCTATAATTGAGGAGTAAACAATGAAAAACTGTGTCAGCAGATCTCTTTACTTTGAGGAACATTTTTTTTTCTTTAGTTTTGCTGTTTGATGGCCATGAGTGTAGATTCTGGGGATATTTAGTGAGTCATCAAGCTCACACTATGAACACAGAAAGGCTTGGGCGACATCTTTATTACCTTTCTCATTGCTGCGATTAAATACCTGATGAAAACAACTTACAGAATTAAGGGATCATTTTGCCTCCTAGCTTGAGGGTGCACTTCATCATGGTGAAGATATTCTATCATGGTGAAGATACTCCATCATGGTGAGGATACTCCATCATGGTGAGGGTACTATATCATGGTGAGGATACACCGTCATGGTGAGGTTACTCCATCATGGTGAGGATACTCCATCATGGTGAGGGTACTATATCATGGTGAGGATACTCCATCATGGTGAGGAAGACACGGCAGTGGTAGCATCATGCATGCAGCTCATCACTTTGCATCCTTGTTGAAGAAGCTGAGAGATGAATGAACCACAGCATAAGTTTTAAGATGTGCAAGAATTTTTTTAAGGACTATCTTGTGAGTTTTGATATATCAACATCTTTAAAAGAAAATTGTTGCTTCCCTCAATGTTGTAATGAGGAATGGATAGTCTCTTCTTTGCAGTTCATCAAACCCTGCTCAAACTACCACATTGCCAGGAAGGTGTGCCAAGTTGATTCTCTGCCTACGTACCCAGCCATAGCCTGATCTTTGAAAGGTATTGCCCAAACCAGACCTACTTTTGCATCAGGGCACTCTAAAATTCAAATACTTTCTGTGGTAGGCTGACTCTCTTCCCAGGCATTCAGGCAAGCTGAGTGCAGCCAGCGCTGTGCTGAATGCCCCTGAGTTGCTGGCACCAACCAAAGGCGAAACTAAGTTCTGTAAAATCAGCTTCTCACTCCTCATTGTAAAAGAAGCGTTGGCAAGATTTTTTGCAATTTGTTCAGTTCCTATTATTGTCATTGTTTTTACTGACAGCCCAAAGCTTGGCAGGGTTCTCAGTGCCTTGGAAGCATAGAGTAAGAGAGCTGTTGAGAGGGGTGAAGGTTCCAGGTCATAGTGAGACAAGAGGAAAGAATTACTCAAGTGACCAGCGCTCTGCCAGGGACAAGAGGAAACAGGTGAGAAGACATCTAAGAGACATAGGCTAGAGGACAATAGGCCTGTGCTCTGGTGGAAGTCCCTGTCACTGGGGTTGTGCTCCTGTCTCATCTACCTGAGGTAAAAGACACCTTCTGTTCTGTATCTTGCAGTATCAGATGGGATTCCTCAGGTGGTCCTTCCCACTGAGAGCCTGTCATTGTCCCTGGTGAGTGTCCTATATGGGTCCCCTCAGCTTGGTCTAGGCCATTGTTATGTCAAGCACTCCATGTCCCTCTCTAGCCTACTTTCTGCAGTTGTTTGGTCTCCAGGTTTCTCTCAGTAGCAGAGAGAAAGTGATCATTCTATCAACTTCTTTTCTCACTACTGTGACTAAATACCTGACAAAACATGTAGTGAAGAGGTTTTAGTTTGTCTCATGGCTTTGGAGCACACAATCCATCATTCCAAGGTGTCATCAAGGCACAAAGTCTAAGAATTATATTGTATTTCAAGCTAACCCAAAAATCTACATTTTTTAAAAATGTTTAAATTTTGAGTATAAATTCAGATTGTGAAAGTGGAACAATATTCTCAGAGAAAATAGCATGGATCAGTATCCTTCCATGGCCTGTTTCTTCATGGCTTCTGATGGCAAATAGAACTTCCTAAGCTGACTGAGCCTGTGATGGCCATCAGGGACAGGTGGGTGGGTGATGGGGCCTCCAACTTCACATAACAAAGTGTTGTTGACTTTTTATGTTAGATAGAAACAGCCAATCCTATGCTCTATGCCCCATCTTAAGAAGCTGTGGTTTGCAACTAGATTAGGGGCTGTGCAACTCAAATGTGTAAAGAAAGGCAGGCAATAGTGTCAGGTTTCTGAAAGTACAAATGGAAAAATTTAATTCAAAATCAAATGCATAGTGCATCCAAGGTGTTTGCAACAGTGCTAACCCATGTTGCACTAGACAACTTCACTGTGGTCCCAGTTCCCAGCACAAAGCCTCCACACTTTGCACCACGCAAGCAATCACACCATCAGATGCCAGCCAGGGCTGCCTGCAATTCCCCAACTCATACAGGAACAGACTTTACACTGTGACTTGAGGTGTTTTACCAGAACAAAGTTTTCTGTTGTTATGGAAACAGAAGAGTTTAATAATAGAAAACAAAGACTTTTTCATATTTTAATATTTTTCTACCTTCGTCCCTCCATGTGTCAAATTTGTATATCTTTGGATTGTGTGGTGTTAGGATGGTTGATTAAAAAAAAAAAAAGCAAACCCTGCTGTTTGAGTTGTTGACTTAAATTTCATAAGAAATGATGAATTAATTTTGGCTTTGGATTGGAAAAAAGTTCCCAATAATTTCTGAAATGCCTCTAAACATTTCTTTCATTTTATACTGTGCGTTTGTATGAAGCAGAATTCTTAGCACGGGTGATTATAAAATCAAATTATCGATCAGCTCTGAAAAACAGCAAAGATGCTCTCCATCCTGCAATATTGGATATTCAACCAAGATTTATTTGCTCATGTAAAAATGAACAAGCAATCCATCTCATGAATATTCAAATTTGCTTTTGACTTTAACAAATGGCAAAATTATATGCACTCAAAAGAATTGTTTTAAAATAAATTTCTTTATGATTTATGATCAATAAACGCTTGATTTGTACACTTGTATTATAGACCTGCATGCCCAGAGTCCAGTAAAAATTTCTTGGGTGTAGAGGTAAAACTTTAATTTGCTGATATCCATGTCCTGTGTCTGCAGACACCGTGGGTCAGAAAATTGGAAGTTAGCTGGAGTGGGTACAGGTCTTGCTCCATCTCTTTATTTCTGTATGTCAGGAGATAATAACTGAGCTGTGATGCTTAGGACTTGTTTTTGTTTCGTTCATTTTGTTTTTGTCAACTTGACACAAGCTAGAGTCACCTGGGAAAAGGGAGCCTAAATGGAAGAATTGCTTCCATCAGATTGGCCAGTAGGCAAGCCCTTAGGAGCATTTTCTTGATTGATTATTGGTGTGGGAGGGCCCAGCCCATTGTGGGCGGTCCCACCCCTAGGAAGATGGCAGTGGGTTGTATAAGAAAGCAAACCTAGCAAGCCACAGAAAGCAAGCTAGTTAGCAGTGCTCCTCTAAAGTCTCTGCTTCGCTCCTACCCTGAGGCTACTGTCTTGAGTTCCTGCCTTGACTTCTCTCCATGATGAGTAGAAATTGCACATTAAATTCTTTCCTTTCCAAGTTTGTTTTTGATCATGTTTTTTTTTTTTTAATCACAGTAACTGAAAATAACTGTAATGTTTATGATACATGGGTTCCTTTGGACTGTTTGTTAAAACAATACCAGAGATGAATTAATTCCTGTTAATGCTTGTGCTTTGGTCAAGAAGCACTGAAGGAGGTGAGAAGATAAAAAAAACCTTGAGTTCCCTGAAGGCTGACCCTCAGTGTCCCCTTATGATTGGCCCTAATTCTCACCTGGAACCACAGGCGTGGTCAACACACAGGACACTGGCCTGTGCCTGCCCTCAGGGTTGGAAGTCTCCACATGGTGTGGTGACCTGAAACTTTGACCTAGGACTCCATAAACACCAAAGCAAGAGTTACAGGAGGGGCCCTGAAGCTGGTTCACCTGGCCTGGCCCTTATTCATCCATTGGTGAGAACCATGTTACAGACCTGGCATGCCTTCTCCTCCTTGACCATCAACACCCCAGGATAAGACTGGTCATGTCTGCAGAACACCAAGGGGACTTAGGAGAGGAGATGGCTGCAGCTGGAGACTTGAATCAATCAATTAAAAGCACAGCCATCCCTTCTTGTTTATCACAGTGTCCATCTTCACCTGCCTGTGTTTTCTTTGTGGTTTACGGCAGGCAGAGCACTTAGCTTTCAGCAGGTGTTATTACTGAGACTGGTAATGGCTGTGAAATCTTTACTTAAATGTGTGGGATGTGGAATGGCTGGCAGCTGGCCAATCACAGCATTCCCGCAAGGGGTCTGCTAAGTGCCCTGATGTGGGGGCCATTGAACACTGCCTTAGAAGGGAGCTGTGAGCTGCGAGTGCTGTCTGTGTTCTGATGTCAGTCAAGAGCCCGAAGTTCACCTAGAGAAAGCTTTGCTAGGGGGACAATCATGGAGAAGCCTTTCTCTTCTCAGCCTCCCGCCTCCCTCTTTCTAGTCCCAGAAGCTGTGGAGCTAAGGTTGTCCCCCAGGTCCCAGGATGGTGGCTGTCAAAGGTTTTTACACTGACTTAGGAAAATTGATAGGTGAAGAATAACAATTCATTTTTTCAAGAATAGGCTCTTGTTTAACACACACACACACACTCACACACATTGGACAGTGCCTGAGGTATGACACCTGAGGGTCTCTTCAGGTATATACAGGCATGCATGCCGTACACTTTTTTTTTTTAAATAGGGGTCTCTCAGCCTGGAACTTGACAAGTAGCTTTGGCTACCTGGCCTCTGAATTCTAGACCTTCTTCTGTCTCTGTCTCCCCAGTGTTGAGATCACAAACATTTGCTACTGAGCTTGGCTTTATACATGTGCTCCCAGGAACCAAATACCTACACCCTATACTGCACTGTCCCAGGGAAACCTTCTCTTGCCTTTCCTATGAGAAAATAAACATATAACCAACAGCAAGAACAAGAACCAGTGGCTGTCTACTTGGCCCTGATGATGGAAGAGATTTAAATCTTTTTCAGTACACACACACACACCATTAAATGGGACACAAATATTGATGGAGCTTTTGACATCTAAAAAGTTGCTTACTTGGAATGGAAATCATAGTTTTCTCATTAAAATAATGGTGTCTTAATCAATATGTGTATTTAAATATATGTATATATTTAAGAGTAGTTCACTTAGCAGTGAAGTGTCAGGGATTAATTTAGGTTGCTCCTTGGATCATCAGACAGTCATAAGTGGATGCAAGAAGAGCTATGTTAAGTATTCATGAGGTAAAATTAATAAATAAATGCATAGTTCCAGACTGTAAGGCAGACCTTAGGGCATGAGAGAAGTCAGGCCAACGAGAGACTTAAGCACAGTTTGGGATTCCATGAACCCCCAGATTGCCCCAGCCACAGGGCTTCACAGAAGGTTCCAGAAGAACGTTCATTGCCACTCAGTGATGAAAGACCTAATGGCCAGATAAGAAGTATGTGCTCCAGCCCAGAGTGGATGTGAAGGGGTCTGGGCTCTGTCTGCATCTGCCTGGCCTGCCACCTAAGTGCACCTGTTCCTGCATCATGTTCCCACTGGATTGGAAGGCACGGAGGAAGCTGAGTACCCATCGACACTCGATGGTCATGCAGCCCATTGATATCAGAATGGAGCTGCCCAGCTTGACCAACACTCAGTTCTTCAACAATACTGGCTACTTAAGCAAGTACGTGGATGCTGTAAAATGTAAAGAAATTACATTTGTTTTGTGCATCCAAGATGTCAACAGCAGATGGGGCATAAAAAGACCAAACACACAAAATAAAGTACAAGCATGGTTCCCCCCCCCCTTAGCTGGGGGTCAGGAAAGGGGAATCACAGATAGGTGGACACAATTTTTCAATTACAGGAGGTGAAGCAGTTCACAGAGCCATTGTATGTTGCAGAGGCTATATAGTTACTGTGCCTAGAACTTGTTGGGAGCAAGAATCCTTTGTTAAGTGTTTCTCTTAATTGAGGGACTATCGCAAAATGCACAAAACTGGTCAAGTGATCAGGAACAAGGTTAATTTCTAGCAGCTCTGGAGGCTTAGAGGTCCAAGTTGAGGGACTGCAGCATCTTGCAAGAAACACAGTGATAATCAATGGACCACTGAAGAAGGCTGAAGGCATGGTTTCCTACCAGGAAACACTCCTGTGAGGCTAATCCATCCCCTTAGGGTAGAATGCTCTGGACTTTATAATTTCTTAGAAGACCAAGCTCTCAACACCATTGAATTAAGGATTAAGTATCTATTATGAGGTATTTGAGAGCATATTCAAGCCCGAGCAGTGCTCTTACCACAATAAGATAAAAAGGTAAAAATTTAAGATGAATACAAGATGACAAAAAAATTTTCAAAGGTTAGATGTTTTCTCTAACCTACAAAAAATTTCACTGATCCTGTTTAGGGCTTGGTTGGATCTGGGGCTTAAGAACAGAGAGCAAGACTTATTCCTTTCTGGGCTGTTTAGCATTTATTGTCAACTTGCCACAAATTAGAGTCCTGGGGAAGAGGGAATTTCATCTGAGGATCTGCTCACATCTGGTTGGACTGTGACCATGTCTGTGAGGAACCATCTGGATTGATGATTGATGTGGGAGGGACCAGCCCACTATGAGCAGTGTCATCCCCAAGGCAGGTGGTCCTAGGCTGTATAAGAAAGCAGGCAGAGCATAAGCCAGACAGCACGCTATTAAGCAGCATCCTTTATGGTTTCTGCTCCCAAGTTCTTGATTGAGTTCCTGTCCTGACTTGCTGTGGTGAAAGATTGTGACCTGGAAGCTTCATCTAAAACAAATCCTTTCTTCCTCAAGTTGTATTTGGTTATAACATTTTATCAAGGCAATAGAAAAGCTGACTAGCACATTCCCCTTCACAGGAGCTCACTTTATGCTTGTTTATTCTTTGTGGTGAAGTAGCTGAATATCCCAAACTCTCACAAAGCTTAGGGATTAGAAGACAAAGGTGGTGGAGAGAGGGTTCCCTCCTTGTAACTTCAAGGATATCCCTAAGCTTAGTCTATGGTAGTGTTTCTCAACCTATAGGTCACAATCCCTTTGATGTTAGAATGATACTTGCATAAGAGTAGCAAAATTAGATATTAATTAGTAATAAAATACTTTTATGGCTAGGGGTCACCGCAACATGAGGAACTGTTCTAAAGGGTCACAGCATTAGGAAGGTTGCGAACCACTGATCTATAGGACTGCACCCCACCCTGAAACTAAAAGAGAGAAAAGGAGTATATCTGTATTCTTCCTCATTGGGGACCAGGCTGTCGCCAAAAGTGTGAAAAACCACCAGTGAAAGCCACAAGCCAGTATCCAAGTCAGTTAACTCAGGCATCACCTGGGTGCTCTAACACGCTTAGCCATTTGCCTTCCTGGGATAATGAGCACTGTGGGCCATCACCCCCTAATTGACTGGTATGTGCTACTTTTTGACTAGAGGTTAGTGTGGTTCAAATCTGGGAGTGATCTTTATAACCCTCAGTGCCCCATTTATACTTCTTTCTTCTTTCCTGTCTCCTTTATTCTTTCCTAAACTCAAAGTGCCTTTGAAAACATGCAAACGGAAGTGGCGCCTATTGAAATGTGAGACATCAAAACATCCCCCCAAAGGAAAAGTCATAGGAAGAAAATGGCCCTGCAAGATACTAAATTGTGTCAGAAGGCATCCGGAGTCTAAGAAGGTTCTCAGGTCCATAACAGGGAGTTGTGAGGCCAAACATCAACCACAAAGTACAGGCAGGATAAATATTGATTAATGATGGAATATTTTTTATCACAGGTGCTTGATGGACAGATCACTTATTAAATATACTGATAAAAAGCCAGGCAGTAGTGGCACATGCCTTTAATTCCAGCACTCGGGAGGTAGGCAGATTTCTGTGAGTTCAAAGCCAGCCTGGTCTACATGTTGAGTGCCAGGACAGACTCCAAAGCAACACAGAGAAACCCTGTCTCAAAAAACATGTATATTGCATATACACTGAAGTAAACTCTAGGAGGTTCAGTAGATTGACTTCCCTAAATGGCAGCATTTTTAATATACAATAAAACTTGAGCCAACATGATAATAGAGAAATAAGTAGAGGATATGAAAGGTTTTTAAGGACAGAAAGAAATTAAAGATAACAATGGAAAAACCGTACCCCTTACAAATATGCAGAAAGTTTTTTTTAAAAAAAATCCCTCTTTAGCTGTGGTGTGAATGTTAGTAAATGTGGAAATGAGTACAATTTTGTTGAATGGGTGTAATGGTTGCAGTGAGAAATGTCCCCCATAGGCTCAGCTGTTCGGACATTTGTTTGCCATGTAGGTGGCACTGTTTGGGTGTTTGGGGAGTGGAACCTTTAGGAGTTGGAGCTGGGGTGGAGGAAGTATGTCACTGGGTGGATGGGGCGGGGCTTTTAGAGTTTATTGATGGGAGATGTCCTTCTGTATGCTGTGAATGTATGTTTCTCTTATTGGTTGATGAATAAATGCTGACTGGCCAGTAGCCAGGCAGGAAGTACATGTGAGAACTACCAGACTAGGAATGCTGGGAAAAGAACACAGAGAATGAGTCACTAGCGAGAGAGACACCATGTAGCTACTAGGAAGATGGGACTCCTGGGCATTCTCTGGTAAGATAAGGCCATGTGGAAATACATAGATTAATAGTTATGGGTTAATAACTAAGAGAGAGCTAGCCAGTAAGAAGCCTAAGCCACCAGCCAAACAGTTATAATCCCAGGGCAATGGGACTTGGTAGGACAGAAAATCTACCTTGTTTGCCTTTGCTGTCTGCACATGGTTGAGATATGACCTCTCAGCCTTCTTCTGTGACAGCCTGCAGCCATATCTCAGTCTCCATTATGGACTCTCTGTCTGGAACTGTAAGCCAGAATGTACTCTTTCATCTATGAGTTACTTTCTGTTGTGTCGTCTCATCACAGAAACAAAATGTAACTGAGACAGTGGCCATTTGTCTATCAGAATTCAATCAAAAATGAACCTGAAAGCTTGTGAGGCTAGTAGGATACTTCAGTTGCTAACATACTCCTAAGAGACGGCCCCAGGACACAAGTAAAAAGATAAAAAGAAGTCTGGTGTGATGGTGCAAGTTTGTACTTATAGCCCTGGGGAGGTTGCAACAGGTGGACCCCTGCGTCTCACTGGCCACTCATCCTGGTCAAATTGCTGCACTTTAGGCCAATGGGGAGGCTATTTCAAAACAAAGGCAGATGATGCTTGAGGAACACCTACCTCCAATGCACATACAGATTCAGTCACACTCATACATGCACACTCACACACACATATGCATGCATACATGTGCAAAAGCACCTTCACACATATGTTCCCCTTTCACATGCACAATTGACCTGTATATCTCTTTGACGGGGCAGTTTCTATGTTTGCTGTTCGTTCTGTATTCTGGTTTCCTTTCTGTTGCTGTGGTAAGACACCCTGACCAAAAGAAAGGTTTATTTGGCTTACTCTTATTTTCCCTCAAGACAGGGTTTCTCTGTGTAGCCTTAGCTCTCTTGGTACCCACTCCATAGACCAGGCTGGCCTTGAACTCACAGAAACCTACCTATCTCTGTCTTCAAAGATTAAATGCATGCACCATCACTGCCTGCTTTGGCTTACTCTTGTAGGTCAAGGTCTACTAGCAAAGGAAATCAGGGGCAGGAAGTCAAAGCAAGAACTTGAACCACAGGCCTGCTTGCTATTCTACACAGCATTACCTCCAACCAAGAAGCTCCTTTCACAGCATGACAGGAACCATAGAGGAACTCTGCTTACTGGTTGCTCTCAGGCTTATAGTCATCTAGCTTTCTTATACAGGCCAGGGCAACCTGCCTGAGGAATGGTGTCACCCACAGTGGGCTGGGGCCTCCGGTATCAACTAATAACCAAGAAATTCCCACAGACGAGTCTAATCTGGACAGTCTGTCCATTGATGCAGTTCTCTCTGTGCTTCTTGGCTAGACTGAGTTGGGAGTTAAAGTTAGACTAGGATACTGTAAAAAAAATACTTGTGAAGTATGTGTGAAGAATCCTTGGAGCACTTGCCAGAATCCAGGATTGGCAATCACCCATTTCTCCAAGGTGGCCATTGAGTGGGCTTGCTTCTAATTTCTCAATACCAAGTTAGCTCACACAACATGATTGTTACTCTGTTAAATTCAGACATCCAAAAATCTCACTCTCCCAGAATACACATAGCAAAGGAGAGGAAAGTTAAGGACAGAAATTTGCAGGGTAAGAAGTGTTTCTCATAGTCCCATTTAAGCTGATTTCATTATTTACAACATACTGATAATTATTTTACATGAAAGTACTTAATTAAAAACTATAGCTTCCCCCAAAGACATCCTCAAACATGTTGTGTTTGCTGGCTGGAGTCCTGCTTTTGGTGTGGAAAGTTTCTTTCAATTAAAGTATGCTTGGGCAATTCCCTTCAAAAATCAGTCACCCGGAGAGCAGCAGAAACCAACCGGCAATTGTAGTTAAGTGTGTGGTGAAATTAGAGGTCCGAGGCTCTTCAACAATGAAATTATGACTTATCCCATGCCCTGAACATCAGGTATACCTCAGCCTGCTGTGTACTGCAATGCTGTGAGATCTGGGAGGTGGCCCATGTTATAAAACCTCAGAGCTGGCATTGTCACCCAAGAGCTCTGTAAATATCTGTTCCTCTTTTCTATGTGGAGATTATCTACGTGGCTAAATTTGGAAGTTCTGAAACAGACTTAAACTTCAAGTCCATGTTTGATATCGACAATGGAATGGAAGCCTGTGCTTTCTTTACTTGTCAAGGGTCGGAACTGGTTAGTGATCATTTCAAAGTGAGCTGGGAAGGAGGTGAGAATTGATTCCTAGAGGCATCCCGTGTTTTGGATCTGGTCAGCCTCAGGTTCTTGTGCTCTGGTCACGTGAGGCTCATGAGTAGGTGAGAAGCTTTGCTAGGGTTGGCAATTCCATGCCCGAGAGTTTCCCAGGCCTGGGGACTGCACTGGCAGACTCAGAGACTCATCGGCTGCAGGCCTTTAGAGCCAGTGGCCTACAGCTCCATGCTTTAGAGCCAGAGGCTTGTGGCTTTCTCTCCTCAGCTTGGGGACTTGTTGTTCTGGACATTAATAACCTGGCACTTGGCAGTTGTTGAGGCTTCAGCCTCCTAGCAGCAGCAGAGCAGATGTTAGATGGTTGTAGCCACAGCTATTGAATATGGGCCTTAGTAGTGCAATGCCCCACTTCCTAGTAGCCAGCATTAAAGCCCTCAGGTCTGCAGAGAGGGAAACTTTGGCCCTCATCATTTGACAGCATCTGTACCTTTCCAGTAACTGTAGTATCTTGTATTTGTCATATCTTCTGCCTTCAGTCATGCAGGTTCTGTCTCACCTTCTCTCTCTCTCTCTCTCTCTCTCTCTCTCTCTCTCTCTCTCTCTCTCTCTCTGTCTCTCTTTCTCACTCTCTTTCGAGACAGTGTTTCTCTGTATTGTTTTGGAGCCTGTCCTGGAACTCGCTCAGTAGACCAGGTTGGCTTTGAACTCACAGAGATCTGCCTGCCTCTGACTCCCGAGTGCTGGGATTAAAGGCGTGCACCACCAACGTCCAGCTCTCACCTTCTCTTCACTTCCATTCTCATCCTTTACTGTCCCTGATGCATAGGATCCCCATCCTGTCTACCCCATCCTTTCTGAACCTACAGAAGCTGTTTGCAGGGGGTGCTGATGATGCTGGCAAATCCATAAGCAGCCCGGTAGTGAGGAGATGGGAGATGGCTCCATGGTTAGAACTCTTGCTGTGTAACCACAGGGCCCTGAGTCCACATCCTCATCATTCATATTAAAAGCTGAGTGTGGCCTCATGCACCTGTATCCCTAGCACTAGGGCTGGGACAGGAAGATTGCTGGGGCTTCCTAGTCTTCCAGCTTAGCCAAAAACTGGTGAGAGAACCTATCTCCTGAGAATGAAGCCAAGAGTAATAGAGAAGGGCACACAGCTTTCTCCTCTGGCCTCCACATGCATACACACACACACACACACACACACACACACACACACACACACACACACACATATATATATACATACATCACCATTCGCATCAATTTTCAAACTGTTAATGGTAAAATAAAGAGCAGATTCAGGAAGTCCACAAACATCTGAATAAATGAATAGCACCTATTTATTTAGGGGACACTCACACACAGAAAGGTAAAGCACCTTCACAGTCTTCTGCTCTTGGAGGAGCAGGATGCTGTGACGCAGGATGATGGTCAGGTCTCAGTCCATCGCCCTAAGACAGAGTGCATGACCCTCCTCTCCTCTTCCTTACAAGGGATCATGTCTGCATACTGAAGCCACACCCTAAGATTCTAAACCTATTGGCAGAAATGAATTCCCACTACAGTGAAACATTTGAACGGTGTGGTAGTCAGCTCTGTTATGCTCAGTTACCTGGGAGAAACACAAGGGGGGATTACTCACTCTTGGTTCAGGGTTTTGAAGGGTTCTGCCCCTCACAACAGGAAAGGCATGATAGAACATCTCATGTCATGGTGGACAGGAAGGGAACAGGACAAGACTTAGCCCTTATATTTACATCTTCTATGACCTACTTCCTCTAAGTTCCTGCCTCCTTTACCACAGTAAAGCCTTTTGTTATTGATATGTTAGTGTGTTAATCTACCAATCAGGTCCTCAAGATCTGATCACTTCCCTAAGCCTGTAAGCTGTCAAACAAGGCCCAAATCGCAAGCCCATGGGGGCTGCTTCACTTTTAAGCAAAAGCAAATAGCCTCCTGGTCTGCTTACTGGGTGGCAGTTTCCTGCAGGTACCAAGGCAATTTGTTTGTTTATTTGCTTTCCCTAATTCAGTCACCAGACAGAGAGCCAATCAAATGAGAGGGTAACCTTGAACTGCATGTTTCCCTCTGCCCACCAAGGTTTCTAGTTTCTGCTTGACAGGAATGTAAGCAATAACCTAAGGACATTCTCCGTAAGTCCCTCCACTCCCAGCCCTTGGGAACATATGGGGGACTTACCATCAGCCTACCCATGTGCATGCACGCATGCATGTGTGTGCACATACACACACATCTGTACATCTGTTTCTCACTAGTTCTAGGATGGCTGGGCTATGGCTTCCTCTCTGTACATTCTCAGTGTTGTAGAAAGCACTTGGAAGCCAGATGGGATTCAGGAGGCATCTGCTGACTGGCTCACTGGGTGACCAAGCAGAAGAGTCACAGCTTGGTTCCTGACCCTGCTCACACATGCCACTGTCCTCTGTAGACAAGTGTATTCTATTGGGAGACAGGAAGGCAGGGTCATCCCTCACCAGCATCTCCATTATGAAGTTGACAACCTTCTCCATCCATCTCTGTCACATGGCCCCTGAGCTAAGGCCAGAAGAGACATGAGCCTTTGACTGTCTTACTTGCACTGAGTTGTGAAGAGGAAAGCTGGGGCCAGGAGCTGCAAGACTGCAGGAATCTCTAAGCTCTGATGCAGCCTGAAAGAGTCAACCATCACTATATTGGCAAAGGAAACCACTTGGGATATGCAGGGCCTGCAGAACCTCTCATACCCAGAAGACATCAGGGGTCCTCTAGGCAGGCAGCTGACCTAGGAAAGAACTTCATACCACACAGGCCCAGCTGCAATGCTCTGTGGATGGGCCTTCCCTTCACTGGGTATTCATTTCCTGGCTTGGTCAGCAGCCAGACAGCCTGGTTTCGTTATCTTTAGAGCTGATAAAGAAACCTGAACGGTGTGCAGTCACAGCACCATGCCTCATACGCAGCCATCACATCCAGATGTCCAAGGTGTGAAGTGCTTAACTCGAGGAGACCCCATTTATATTATACTACCTTTTAAAAAAAGTAATGTGTTTTTATTTTATGTGCATTGGTGTTTTGCCTATATGTATGTCTGTGTGAGGCTGTCAGATCTTGAAGCTGCAGACAGTTGTGAGCTGTCATGTGGGTGCTGGGGATTGAACCGAAGTCCTCTGGAAGAGGAGTCAGTGCCTTTAACTGCTGAGCCATCTCTCCAGCCCCCATATTATACTACCTTTGATCAGGACCTCCCTGGGTGGTGAGTGTTCTAGTTGATGGCCACGTGACTGACCTGGGTTTTGTCCTACTTATATAGAATTACAGATAGTGCATGAATAAAGAGATATATAGGAGAATGGTCGCTAAAATGTTGATAGTGAAGGTGTAGTCATGGACATCTGACTGCTGTCTTAACTCTCAGTGTATTCATTAACTGGCTCATTCATTCACCCATCTGTCACATAGTTGACACACTGATGGACTAATGGAGTCTCAGAAGGGGCTGATAACACTCAGCTGATTCTTTTGGCATATGTGTATTTATGCACCAGGACCAGCTTGCAAAATTTTGGGAAGGTGACATGGTACCTAAAATAATGGGAAGATGGTCAAAACAAAGCTTCAAGGGCAGCCTGAACTTGGAAGGTCAGTACAGCAGCCTTGTGAGTAACAGCCGACTGGCATGGGTGGGCTCCAGCCTGTGTTGTCTCACAGGATTTCACAGCGCAGACTCTACCTTTATGGCCTCTTTATGTTTAGTTAATCCACACTTTATCTACAAGTTGTGCAGGATAGCATTTAGCCAGTGAGAAGCTAAGTCTCTTTCTGGAAGTCACACCCACCACAGACCACACCCCCTTCAGAAGTCACAATCCTTTTCTGACCACACTCCCTCTCGATGACATACCTGCCTCCTTTCTCTGTTCCATCCCCCTTAGACATGGGGGTCTCTCCTTCCTTGTGAACAAATCCTTCTTGGCCTTTGTTGGTTTTTTCTTTTATTTTTTCATCTCTAGCAGGTGCAGAGCTGCCTGACAGCCAGGTGCTGTGGAGCTTTTCTGGATGCTCTCCTGCCTTGGTCTTAGGGTTTCTGTTGCTGTGAAGAGACACCATGGCCACAGAAACTCTTATGAAGGAGAAACATTTAATTGGGGTTGCTTACATTATTAGAGGTTTAGTCCATTATCATCATGATACTGCATGATGGTGTACATGCAGACATGGTGCCGGAGAAGGAGGTGAGAAAGTCATCCACAGATGACAGGAAGTGAACCCAGACATTAGGTATGGCTTGAGCATATAGGGACCTCAAAGCTCACCTCACAGTGATGCACTTCCTCCAACAAGGTCATGCCTACTCCAACAAGGCCACACATGCTAATAGTGCCATTCCTTATGAGCTTATGGGGGTCAAATACACTCAGACTACCATATCCCTGTCACTATTGCTGAGACTGGAACACATAGATCCTGCAGTGGGATTTGAGCTCCATGTCAGTGCATACCCATGTGTCATACAGTAATGGAACATCCCTCTGAGATGTGTGCATCCTGGAGTGTGCCAAAGGGGCTCATAGGAATGAGAGAATAGCCATTACTTCTCAACGTATTTATTTTTCATCTCAACACTTTTGATTTTTGCCTGTGATGTGTTGTGTGTTGTAGCACCCAGTATTTCAATAGTGAAAGTGCCAGCTTCATAAACACATATGCCGGCATCAACATGGCACATTAAAATATGTTTCCTACTGGAGAACATGCTATCAAGTTGGAATTGCCTAATGTTGATCACTCTGGTCTCTCTCTCCTGTCTGCGTCTGTCTTAGCTGCATGCATAAATTGGTGTAGTCCTTATATTAGTTAGCTTTCTGTTGCTGTAATAAAACATCATGACTAAAAGCAACCTATGGAAGAAAGACTCTATCGGCTGTAGTTTCAGTGGGGGTAGTTTCCATAATGGTAAGGATGGCATGGCAGCCAGAGCAGGAAGCTGACAGATTGCAACTTCAATTACACAGAAAGCTATATGCTCCCCAGAATCCATCCCAGTGAAATACTTCCCCCAATAAGGCTCTACCTTCTAAAGGTTCCCCTACCCTTCTCCAACAGTGCCAACTATCTGAGTCTGTTGGAGAGATTTCTCTTTCAAACCACCACCATCTCAAAGTCAGGATGGAAGAGGCTTAGTTAAAAACTTTATCTCTGTGGTCTAAGGCCTGGCTCTATGCCACTGCAAAGGAACATGGGGACATGGGGGCATGACTCTCAAGGGATGGACAGTGGTATCTGGGAAAGCTCATGTCTGTTGACCAGTGTCAAGACAGAGCTAGGACTGAACATTATATAAAATGTGGCTAGAGGGGAAGTGATATAGTCAGATCACTCCGAAGTTAGAAGTAGACTGATCACCAATGGGGTACCTGGCTATCACCCTCAAAAAATGGAACTTATTTTATTCTTGGTCACAGTGAATGAGAGAAAACACGGGACAGGAAACATTCTCAAAAATTCAGCTTGGCATCTACTGGTTTTTGAATAGAGGAATGAATGTTTGTTCTATATTGATCAGGAGGCCTGTGCAGCATCCATCCCTATGTTTGGTGTCCAGCTGTGCTCTGCAGACAGGAGTGCCTCATGCAGCTGTGGGGAAGGGTGCTGAGGGTGAGCAGGACTTGGTGCCCTGGGAGATGAGACTCTGGAAAAGTTTGTACCCTTTGGATCTCAGGAAAGGACGTTCCCAGCAAGCCTTCCCTCTCGATCAGGAGGCAGCCTGGAGGCCTGTTCCTTCCTCCCATTGCCAGGTTGTAGAATCCTAGAACAGGTTGTGGATAACACACAATGTCTGCTTGGAAAATATTAGTTTCTAGTTCTATAGTTCTAGAACATTCCTCTGGACACATACACTGTACTTGTACGCCTCCCAAGACGTTCCTCTCAAGCTTTGAACTCTGTATACACTAAACTTCCAGCAAACTCTCGCCCACCCCATTCCTCTTTGTCTCAATGTTTTCCTTCCATTTCTTCTCTCCTCTGTCACATATATACAACTCACAAAGAACAAAATTACTCAGATTTCTCCTTTTGAGCCCAATTTACTTCTCTTTCATTCCTTCTAACTTCCTTTTTTTTTTTTTTTTTTTTTTTTAAACCTCTTTTATTGAGCATGCAGGCACTTTTAATAATCCCTTCGTCAAACCATTCAAAACTGTGTCTGCATTGAGTGCCTACTGGTGGCTGTTCAGGTGGGGCTTCTCTGCAGTAGTAGAACCGTGTGCAACAGTGCAGGGGGATTTAGCTCTGCCCTGTGATCTCTGGGATTTGAGACACAATTACCTGAGGTGGGAATCCTAGCTCTCCTTAGGCAACACTACAGACAGGTTCAATAGCCAGGTGTGGACTGGCTTCCAAGAAGCCTTTGCACCTGTAACCATATGTGGCCAAGAAAGTAGATGCTTTCAGTAGACTGAGTGCACCTGAGTTTGTGCTGCCCATCTGCCCTGCCCTGTTCTTTGTCACCCTCTTCTTCCCTGATGGCCAGGGTACTCATGATGGAGGTGCTACAAACCAAGGGCTGGAAACAGCAGGACTGGGATCTGCTTTGATCAGAGCCACCCACCACCAAGAAGGCCAGCTGCAAGTTGCTATAGCAGAGAAATGCCATGTCTTCTTCCAAAGCAAGCCTATTTTAGGGTTATCTGACAGCACCTCAGTCAGCCTTATGGCAGATGGAGTAATAATAACCTCTGGTCAAATTTTAAAAGGCACTGGATGGGAGGATGATGGCTATTTCATAGTCTAAAGGACAGCCTGGTAGAGCTAGATTTAGAAATATTTGCATAAGCTAATGTCAGGTGGATTTGTATATGGTATTGACAGGGGCCAATTGTATGTGTACATGTTAGTGCTAGGGGATAGTTTGCACATATTAATGCAGGAGTCATTTGCATATTTTAATGCCTGGGGCCTGTTGCATATGGTAGTGCTTGGAAGATTATTTGCCTATGTCAATGTAAGGCATTTTTGCATATGTTAATGCAAGGGGACAACCTGCATATGTTAATATTAGGGGGCAGTTTGCTTATGTTAATGTCAGAGGACTATTTGCATGAGCTGATCTCAAAGGAATGGGTCATTTGCATATGGTAATGAATGTCTCATTTGCATATGATAATGTCAGAGACTAGAGAGACAGAAGCAAGGTGGCAGGGAGGGAGAGAAAGAGGGTTGTCAGGACACAGTGCTTGGTAAATTCCCAGGAGAGGGCTTTTGGGTAGGTTGGCCTGGGTCAACTGCCTACCTCTTTCACAAGCTGGTGGGCAGATTCCCTGAATGTAAGATCTGGGATCAAGTCCAACATTGCCAGAGGGCAGATTGCTTAAGCATTACCCAGAGTCAGAGGCTGGGATGTGGAGGGGCAGGTGGAGGCAAAAACAGAACCACTATGCTCCTGGGTTCAGTGTCCAGGCTACCAGCCAGTCCTGACTATTTCACTTAAGTTCTTGAATCTTGTGCTTGAGGCTTGGGTATGTGCATACACTATGTACATTATATAAACATCATATATAACACACGTGCCTAGACTTTATAGCTCATTCTATTATGTTTTAAAGCACACCATGCCCTAACCCCAAGCAAGTTTTGCTGTATCAACCTTCACTGCATGAGCATACTCTGGGGAAAATTATGGCTTTCCCCCCTCTAACCATGGTGAATGTGTTATTAAATGTAAATCTACGATAAAGTGTCTTCAGAAATCAAGTGCTGTATTTATCTCTGGTAAAGAGGCTGTCAGGGTAACCTGTATTTATGGACCCACAAGTGGGTTATAAACTTCCATTAATGACTATAAGGAACCCACTTGTCATCAACAAAGAAGGAACTAGCATTTGGTCCAGGCCGGGTAATGCTAATCTCCACAGGTTCTAAGAACTGCCTGCCATGGATTCCACATGCCTCTGCTACTTGTAGCTCTGGAAGAATGTCACAGAGTGATAAACACAGGCTCAGTATGTTCTGCAAACACTACAGATCCATTTCAGGGAGCAGGTGGCCAGCCTTGCACATGTTTGTATGTGATACACATGGCTCGAGCCTCACAAGCTGTGTGTGTGTTCTCGAGAAGGTCTTCTGCTCATGAGAGAGGTGAATCTGGTGTCCTACGGCAAATCTTAGAAAGAATTTCCTATTCCAAACCACTGTAGCTATAGAAAACTTCAGATTACATAAATAACCCTGGACATTTGAAAAAAAAGTACTCACTGAGAAACATCATCCAAATCCTAAATGACCTACTTAGGAATCAAGTATAAGCAAAATACGAGGCCATTATATGTCAGCAAAGGCCTAGGTACCAGTACCTTCCAGATAACAAAAAGATTGCCAGAGTCATGCTGATGACCTATTTATTTAAAGCAAATTTGGTCCAATAAAATTTCAGTGCACAGTAATTGGGACAGCCTCTATAATCCATTCTAACACATCTCGAAAGAATAACTGTCCATGGTGAATGAAGTTTTACAACAGTAGCTCTCAGTGTACAACACCGAGTAGGTGCCTGTGGAGGCCACACACTCATCCCAGGGGTCTTCAGTTACTTCAGCTTGCCTTTGAAGTAGGGTATCTCACAGAGACCCCAGGCTCACTGATTTGGTTAGACCAGCTGGCAAGTGAGCTCCATTGATCTTCTCATCTCTGCTTCCCCTGCACTGGGATTCTAAGTGCTTTCCTTTGTGCCCAGCTTTTATGGAAGCGCTATGGATCAAACTCATGCTTGCTCAGGAAGAGCGTTCTGCATCGAGCCATCCCCCCCAGCCCCTTCACCATCGTGCCTGACTGCCAATGTTGAGTTGAGTTTGTACAAAGCAAGAGTCAAGACTTCTTTACCCTGAAGATTATCCTGAACACACAGCAATGTTGACAACCTGCCAAACAGAGGGCGTCATGTGACCAGTCCCCAGGAGAATTGTGCACTTCTGGGCTGAGGGACACTCCCTCTCTCAGTGTTTAGCATTGCACACACATTACACAGCCATGCGTTTAGGGAAACTGAGTCATGCTGTGTGGCTTCACAGGATGAGGATTCTGGGAATCCTGTCTTCCTCTGGATATGGCCCATTGCCTTTCCCCCTCTGTTGACTATAGTTTGTGTGCTTCTTGAGACACAGGCTTAGCAGCACATATGATGGCACAGTATTTTGAAGAGAGGCGGTCTTGAAGGGAAAAGGCAATAGGCCATATCCAGAAGAAGCCAGGCACAGCTTCCCAGAATCCTCATTCTGTGAGGCCACACAGCATGACTCAGCTCCCCCAAATACATGGCTGTGCAATGTTGAACACTGAGAGAGCAAGTGTCCATCAGTCCAGAAGTGTACGATTCTACTGGGGACTTGTCACATGGTGCCCTCCATCTGGCAGGTTGCTAACATTCCTGGCCCTTCTAGACTACCAGGCACTGCATGTGAATGGTGTTGTCTGCAAAGTGTAAACCCGGAAGTCCCACTGTTCTCAGCTAAGGAATGGTAGGGACTCTCCCGGCATCCTATTCCCAGAGCCACTACCAGTATAGCTGATGGCCTTCCAGGAACATGGCCACCTGGTGTCCTCTCTGCAGAGTGTGTGTAAAATTGTTCCCAATGGAAATATAAATAGTGAGGGACAGGCATGTTACGGTTTTCTTCTATGCCCCATTTTTGAAGATTTCAGAGGTGCAGACAGGAACTGGGGGCTCCTCTTCTGATCATGCGGCACAGACTGATGCTACTACCTCCATGTTCTCCCCAGGAGAATTGAAGCCCCCGAGCATCCCTTGGTATTTAGCTTCTAAGCCCTTTATATTCTCCCCAAGGAATAGGAAAGGGAAGACACAGTAGGAAACATGCTTTCTTCAAATCTACAAGGCAGTTTGTAAATCAAACTGTGAAAATTACTGTGTTGTCCTTTTGCCTTTTCCCATCGCATATAGGCTTTTTCTTTTGAAATTTCTTAGAAAGAAACAAGGGCATGCATGCAAAAAGGGCCTCTGTCATCCAACTTCTGTGCAAGGGCAGGGGTATTTGTACTTTGCAGAAAAGCCCGTGGGACCATGTGGCCCCCTTCCAGGGTGGAGGAAGGGCAAAAGGATGGAGAGATGATAAATGGAGTCTCAGATGGAAGGTGAACTGCCTTGGTGAATGTGTCTTTGGCTAAATCATGAGTAGATATTTGGTAGCATGCCACAAGCCAACCAACACCAAGTGAGTAGCAGAGAAAATGAATACATTCAGTTTTATCAGTTCTAATAGCAGGAGTTCACAGCGATACAGGGAGAACCCAGAGTGTTATCTTACCTGTAGCTCAAGGCCTTTTCCTCTACTCTGGAGCCACGAAAGAGAGAAGATCTCTCATGGCAACTGACCTTGCAGGGTATTTAAGGATAAAATGTTATAGAGCTATAATGAATTTACAATAGCATCCAGGCCATGGTAAGTTATCCATAGGACAGCAGATTGTGATGATGATGAAGATGATGGTGATGATGAAGGAGATGACAGTTGTGGTGACAGTGATAAAGATGGATATAGTGACGACGATGATGATGATGAAGGTAGGATTAGTGTTGATGATGAAGATGTTGCAGTGCCGATGATGTTAAAGAAGGCTTTGTGGTGGTGACAATAAAGAAGACAGAGATTGTGGTGATGATGATGATGATGGGCTTGTGGTGATGATCAAGATCGACTCTGTGGTAATGATGAGGAAGATACAGGTC
Organism: Phodopus roborovskii; assembly: GCF_943737965.1. Classification (NCBI taxonomy): domain Eukaryota; kingdom Metazoa; phylum Chordata; class Mammalia; order Rodentia; family Cricetidae; genus Phodopus; species Phodopus roborovskii. The sequence goes on along the minus strand of NW_026126598.1, from coordinate 3,781,100 downwards.
ATGGTGGTGATGGTGAAGATTAGGATTGTAGTGATGATCATAACGATGAAGTAGATGGTGATGATGATGAAGGGAAGTTTGTCATGATGGTGGAGTTGTGATGAGGAAGAAGAAAAGATGATGATGATGGGGATTGTGGTGGTAATATTGATGGGTGGTTGTGGTGGTTGTGATAGTGATGGAGGTTGTAGTGGTGATGATGAAGGTGAGGGTTGCATCTGTGATGATGGTGGTGATCATGGAGGATGTGGTTATGGTGACAAAGATGATAAGAGCATCAGGAAGGAACAGAAACATAGAGTTGGCTAGCTCTGTCCAGCCTAGCACCGCTATGTGCAGGGACCATGAACATCTCTTCACCTATCTGAGCCTCAATGCATCAGTGTAGAACTTGGGCACTGTTGGGAAAATCAGGTATCATGCTTGGTGTTCATATGGTCTGTTGCTCAGAACTGACCATAAGGTGCTCCCTTATGAATGTTACCTCTGTATTTTTGGCTTACTTCCGTTTCCCATTTAGTTTTCTTCCTATAAGGGAAGGTAGGTTTTATTGTTGTTGTTGTTTTGTGTTTTGTCTTTTAGTTAATAGAAACATTCCATTTCCATATGTAACAGATGTTTGCTGAAGGCCAGCACATTTTACTGACTCCTTCTGTGAAAGTGGGGATAACAGAGGGATGGGATGGAGGGACTAGGACAGATGGATAGGAAGGTTGTTGCAAATTTGTGTTTAAATTTAATTCCCCATGAGCTCTTATCTGCAAGACTACCATGTACAAATGCTCACCATGTCCCTGGTACCAGTGCTGACCTGGACCTGTGGACTTCCCCTGGGCTACCTCAAACATGCACTTTCTGTCTCCAACAGGGCCAAGGTTAAGAAAGGAGTGAGTATCATTGGGGTGAGAGCTAGCAACCCTTCCATCTGGGATGTCAAGCAGAGCTCGGAATACACTGGGAAGTATGCACCAGCTGTCATCATTTGTCAGAAGAAATCTGCTGGCTCAGAGAAGAGGTAAGTCCCACCTGGCCAGTGCTATGCTCAGATTCGCTGTCCTGGTGGCTTCCTATTGCTCTGAAGTTTGCTAGCCAACACCATTGTGATTTGTATGCAGTGTGTGCAATCTGTCATTAATGTCTCTGGGTAAATTAGGTGGAGCCTTTCAGATGGGGGCAGTGGGGGTACTCTTCATTGTGGAGCTACATAGGGCCATAGAAGCTTTGTCATGTGTGCAAGGACCTTTCCATGAAGGGGCATCTAATAGTAATAGAAGTTGTCACTTCTTTCTAATTCATATCAGAGTTGTTGGAATGGTGGGGTATCTCTTACAACTTATTTCCACACATGTTAAACATGGAGCTTTCACTCTTTTACAGGAAGGGTGCATGCAGCCCACCTTTCCAGTGCTAATGTCAGTGTGATGCATGTGATTGTATTTGTGCACAGGCACTTTCTGAAGGAACAGTGAGCCACCTGCTGTGGAATTATAGGCAATCGTGAATCACCCTAGGGAGAAATTAAAACCCGGATCTTGCCTCTGATAGCCACCAAATTAGAAACAGGCAATTCACAGCTGGGCAAAGAACGGCTTGGCGACTTAGGAGTTCTTGATTTATTCCTCTCTCCCGGAACCTCATTTGTGGCTTTGGAGAATTCCTAGTTGGGTCACATACATTTCGTTATCATTTTTAGGTTTTTTCTGGATCTTCATGTTACTGAAAAATTGAGCAAAAAATTCGAAGGATGAATCTAGCCAGGTAACACATTGTTCCTGGAGTGCAGTTTTAAATTTCAAAGCTTGGTGTTTGGAAAATACATTTATTTCCCATGATATGGAGGTGATGAATCTTGCTTTATGGCCATTACTGCTACTGCTTTGTTTTATCCCCCCACCCACTCCCCGTTTATTATCAAAAGCACTTGAAACCAGTTCAGGGATAGTTTGACTTCCGTCTCTCTTTGTGTTCCTTTACCTGATGTTAATTGGGGGAATCTGGGTCACCTAGAGCACCTCTTCTCTGTGTCCTTTCTTTCTTTTTGGTAGAAGTTAGAATGTATTTAATTGGCAACAGTTACAAGTTTCTTTGAAGGGTAATTGAAATAATTTAGAATTATAGAATGATTCTTATTCTCTTTCTTTTAGCCACCACGAGTAACTTGTAGCTCCTCATTTCAGGGGAGGCCCTTGTAAGATTTCCCCCCTTGACATTGGCTGTCAGTTGGTATTGTCATTATGCAGGTCTTGTTTAGTTATGAGTTCCTCCCTTAAGGTGCTTCTTATGGGGTATTTGGACACAACGACAAGAAAAGCAAATTCATCTAAATACATATTTAGATGAATAGAGGATGGATGAGAGGATGAAGGGTGGATGGATGGATATAAGGATGGATGATGGATGAATGGACTTGGCTGGTAAGTTATCTCTGTAGATGATGATGATAAATTGATGGGTGACTGAGTGAAAGGATGATAGATAGATAGATAGATAGATAGATAGATAGATAGATAGATAGATAGATAGACGAGTGGATAAATGAGTGGAACCATGAATGGATGATGCATAATGGATGCATGGGTAGCTAGATGTTTTACTAGATAAATGCTTTTACTCTCGATCACAAGAGAAGAAACAAGTGGGGGGGAAAGGGTCCCAGCTAATGTACTTCCATTTTCCCTTATGCCATTGTTTGTTGTCTACCATGACTCATCGACAGTAGCAGTAATGTTGTCCATGGATACAATGAATCTGAACCATCTGAAGTTATTTTTTTTTTTTGGTTGGGATAATCTTGGGCACAGAAAGAAAGAGCAGAGCATGTTGAGTGTGGCCTCTCACCTCACTGTACAAATCTCCCAGCTCTGGCTTTGACAACAGGGGCCTTCCAGTACATTGCATCACTAGGCCATCTCTAAGCACTCTAATATGTGGAGCAGTCAGCTCTTGTCCCATGCCTCTGCTACTGTCTCCTTTAAGAAACAAGACTCTGGATAGACTAAGGTGTTTCCCACTGGATATAGAGTCGTGATGCCTCCCCCCCCCATTTGGAGAACTTTTTTTGTTTAATGCTTGGTCTGTATTTATGTGGACAGATAATGGAAATGTAAGCATGTGTGAGGCCATGTATGAAGTGCCTTACATAAGTGTGAGGGCACAGTGCATTAAACATGTGTCTATAACATGCTAGGGATATTTATGTGCAACCTGATAATGTGCACCTTCTATGGGATGGCCACACACACACACACACACACACACACACACACACACACACACACACATACACACACACACAGTGACATGTCTGCAGACTGAGCTTCATGAAGAAGCCTAGACCAGAAGATCTTTTGGTATCAGAATCATGTCTTTCTCATGGCTATGTACCCAGCCTCTGAGCAGTGCTTGGGATGCAGAAAGATGCTTGATAAATTCTAATAAAGTTGAGAATGAGACTGTGTCTGTTGGCATATGCAGTAGGATGCAAGTCTAAATGCATACTTACGGAGTGGTCACTTGTTATAAGTTCAAAGGAGTCCACTTGAGAAAAAAGCATGGAAGGATATTTATTTGAGCAGTTGCTGTCCCTGAAAAACTCCTGAGAAGATTGACACCTGGGATTCCTGAAAGTGGATCTGGGAAACACTGGATATAAATTAATTTCTACAGTGAACCATTTGGTCTGAAGTTTTCCCCTAACACTGTCTGTTTCCTACTTAGCAAAATGCACATAAGGAACATAGATATTTTTATCAGGTACCACACATTTATTAGCATCTTCAATAGTTATCCCCAACCCCCTTCAAAACCTTTCATTTTTATATTTCTGTCTTCACAGAGTAGAATCAAGGGAAACCTTGGTCCATTATTTCAGGTGGTGTGGAAGCGAGGCAAGGGCCTTTTTTTCTTGAGGATAATTGGAAAATGTTTCATTGAGTTGACGCTTTGATAATGTTGGTAGGTTTGGCTTGAGGGGCTGTTTTGCTTCATAAATCCTTCCTTGTCTCTGGCCGTTTCTCTGTTATCTTAGACCTCAGAGCTCAGCTGTTAGAAACTCAGGAGAGGCAGTCTTCATTAGCTGGAGAGTCATAGATTGTGTGTTGCTGATAATCTTGCTCGGATCAGGAAGCTGCCTTAATGAAGTGAAGTTGCTGTGACAGGTGCAATTTCATGGGTAAGGAGCCACTTTCGTATCAGCGATGAACTCAGCGGGAGTTAGTGAAGATCTCTTATCGGCTTCAGGTTCATATTCCTTGTTTGAAGAAGTTTGTTTGCTGAGAGTCTCATCTTAATGCTGTTATCTCGGTGATCAGATCTGCTTTGATTTGCCTTCGTGGATCCTGAAACCACAGCAGAATAGTTAATTGCTCTCTGCCCCCAGATCCCATTCTGCCTTTTTAGAGTCTCACTGTTCATGGCGCCAACTTAGATAAATATGTACAAAGCCTGATGTGTAAAATTCTCAGGGATGGGGGTTTTCTAGAGGTTCCCATGGCAAATGTACAAATGATGTTCTTGGCACACAGACTTAGGTTTGGATAAGCTTGAACAATACTAGCCTGCATATTTCTGAGTATGTCTGCAGCCCAGAGAGATGTTTGCCTCTGAGAGAGAGAGAGAGAGAGAAAGAGAGAGAGAGAGAGAGAGAGAGAGAGAGAGAGAGAGATGCTACTCATTGGCTCACTCTCTGGCTCATGCTTGGCTAGCTATCTTGTCTTAGAAGACCATGTGTCTTTAAAGCCTTGGTTTCTTGACAACATCTCATAGATAGGCAGGCATGCATGACAAGAAATCAATCTTGCTCATAATGATCCTCTAATTATTTCATGCAATACTGGTTTTCCACTTACATGTAGGTAATGTGTTTCATTTTAAAACAAATATATTTTAAGTAATAGAATGAGCTGCAAAAAAGAGGTAATTGATATTTAATTTGTATTTTAGCTATAGATAGGTGTGTTTAAATTCATGAAGCTACACTAACGTGGGGCCTGACAGACATATATCAAACTGCATTTGTTAAGAATAATGTCCTCATTTTCTGTGATAAATGCCATGAAAGCAACTTGGGGGAAGAAAAGATTTATTAGGCTTACACTTCTCAGGTCACAGTCCATCACTGAGGAAAGCCAGGGCAGGACCTCAATCAAGAACCTGAAACATAAACCAAATCATGGAGGAGCATTCTTGCTGGTTCATTCTCTGGCTTGTGTTCAGCAGCTAGCTTTCTTATACAGCCCAGAACTCACATACCTAGGGAATGGTGTCACCCACAGTGGCACCTAAATTAATCATCAATTAATATAATCTCTCCCAAGCATTCCCACCAGCCGATATGATTACTACAGTTTTTCACTTAAGGGTCCCTCCTCCCTAGTTGACTCTAGGTTTGTGTCAAGTTGGCAATAAATGTCTTGAATAAGGTAGACATTTATTTCTTAATCATGTATCAGAAGCAATGAAGAAGGCCAGCCAGGACAGACACTGCAGTTCCTGGTACTGTCAGTTCCCAGACTTCTACTATGCCCCCATTCCATGTTAACTCATGGCTTCTATCCTCACAGATTAAGATAGCTGCAGGACTGCCAAACATTGCATCAGTATGGCAGGTCAAGTAAAAGTGGCAGGAAAGGATCTTAGTTGGCACAGCCTTTTTTTAAAAAAAGTGACCTTCCTGAAAACTTCTGCCAACCTCCATCCTTTTTTCCTGGTCAGAACAGAATGGCATGCCTATGCCAGGTGGCCAAGAAAAGCCAGGAATTAGCCAGTTCAGAATCAGTGTTCTGCCCCACAAACAAAAAGCAGTATGAGTGACGTGGTGACCAGCAAACATCTCAATAATTTACAAAGAGGAAATGTGGTGTTAATTCCAGTGGATGATTAGATGAGGAGAGCATGCCTTCCTCTCATTCACCATCCCCATCACTTGCCACATTTCCATGGAAACCCACATCAGCACTGAACTCAAAACTCAGAGAATGCTCCTGAAAGTACAGACTGGAGAAGACAAGAGTCAGCCAATCTCAGTTGTACACTGAAAAGAAAATCAACAGAATTTTAGTAGAGCCAAGAACATAAGACACATTAGGAACATGTATACATGCAAACAGATGCAGGGGAATTATGATGTCCAGAAAGAAATAAGGACAGACCCTAAGAAATCAGATTTTCCAACATGAAACAGCTCAGAGCCTGTCAGTGTTCTCCGATTCAAAGTGAGCAACATGTCACAAAGACAAGTCAAACCTGTAGGAAGAAGAAGCTTCTGGAGGTTGGGGGGGGGGGCGCGGGGTGTTAAAAGATAAAAACATCACTTGCTGGATTCACTTCTACAGGAAGAAAAACCATTGTAGTGGAATAAAGAGCTCCAGGAGATAGAAACTTTAAGAACTGGAATGAGAAATGTATAAAAATAAGAAAGCAAAAAATGCTGGGAACCAATCACACATTAGTATAAAAAAAGGAAAGAAAAATAATGGCAGTAATATGATGTGGCAGATAATTAGGGTCAACAGCTCCTCTATTAAACCGATGCCTAGAACAGAAAACAAGCACCCACAAGAAATGTGTACATATGCATGTTTGCAGAGCCAGACACTATGCTAATCAAAAAGTTGAAAATCACTCAGTAATCTAAAACCCAAAGATGAGATAAATAGAATTAGTACATCCAGAAGATGAACTATTATTCAGTAGAGAAAAGAGAGGCTAGAGATGTGATACAGTTGGGCATGTCTTGGAAACATTATGCTATATTGGTTGAAGCGACTATAAAAGACACACATTAGTAGACTATTCTACAGTTGGATATTAGACATGGCCCCATAGCTCTGTGAATCCAGTAAAACAATCTTTGAAAGTACATTTAAAGATGGTGACATTTGCAGAGCTCAAGGCCCCAGAGGGAAACTACTACATTTATTCTGCTAAATGGACATAGTATCACATTTCCCTCTAAATTGAGATCTTCTACCTACAGATTAGTGATGCTCTTGGTCAGAAAAGCTTATTTGTGAAGAGGAAGGTAATTTATGGAGAAAGTCTCTACTGGCCAAAGTGCATAGAATACGTATCAGTGGAATGCTCACCCACAAGTGGGACCACACTCTTCATTCCAAAGCTCAGGAACCTTCATAGAAGAGGAGGACGATGATGGTTTAGGAACCAGAAGTTGGGGAAGGACCAGAGAGAAACTAAACTGGCCTTTAGACATGACGAAAGCTGCAGTCATGAACTCATAGTAGCTGTGGCTGTCTGTACACAGTTGAGCCAGTCAACATTTCAGCATGGAGTGGGAAGGGGTTCATGAACCCACCCACCCCTAACTGAGGAGAGAGTCAGTTTTCTTTGAAAGTTTTGGATCTTTGTAAATTGACTGTGTTCTAGTAGATGACCCCCACACCCAGGAATATAGGAGCAGCACAAATTGGACTTGATGGAAGAGAAAGAGAGGGTGAGGAACATATGAAGTATTCAAGCCAGGAGATACAGAGTTTTGTTCCACGTTGTTATGTGGCTCTTCTGAGGAATTCTCTGTTTTCTTCTTCGTATTGTCTTGAGACTGGAACACATCACATGTGCGTGCACACACGGAAGCAACCTTGAAGACCATGCACTGAACATGTCTGCAAGGGGAGTGTGGGCCTGATACTCAGATCCTTTAGGCAAGACTTTTTCTCTTTACTCTGAATTTAAATTCTCCAACTTGAACACCGAAGCAAGTTAGTCATGTACAAAACCTGTGTTGAGAATGGATGGTGGTATCTCTACATATTTAAACTCAGAGTCCACCAGGATCCTTCCCAGCCAAATGTGTTTTTAGTAGATTCTGCTTTAGGGACATAGCAAGTCGTAGTTGTTTCCCATGCTCCTGAATAGCATGATTCTTGCGTATATTGGCAGAGAAGACATAGAAATAATAAAAGAATTTTCCAAGGGTGAGGGTGAGGGCAATGCTCATACATTGCAGGAAAGCTGTGAGAGGGTCTGTCCACTGCAGATGTATGCATGAGGATGTTATTGTAGAAGCCTGTGGCTTGAAGAAGTCACACAGCCTCACAGTGGTGGCACTGGGCATGTCTGTTGCAGATGTAGGTGGGAGACATGGGGGCCTTGTTCACAACAATGCAACATTTCATCAGAGAGCAACTAAGTTAAGAGGTGTGTCTGTCGTCAATGGTGAGAGGTGGCCCCATCCTGTTTATCAACACCAGGAAACACCTTGAACATAGATTTTGAGAGAGAAATCTTGAATAATGACATTATCTTAGTCTGTTTTTATAGTGCTGTGACAAAACACCAGGACCAAAAGCAACCTGGGAAGGAGAAGTTTAGTTATAGTTCACCGTTCATTAACCAGGGAAACCAAGGCAGGAACCTGGAGGCAGGACCTGATGCAGAGTCCATACAATAGTGCTGCTCATTGGCTTGCTCCTCATGGCTTGCTCAACCTGCTTCCTTATAGCACCCAGGGGCACTAGCCCAGGCTGGGCCACCCCAATCAATCATCAACCAAGAAAATGCCTCAAAGACTTATCTACAGGCTAATCTGATGGAGGCATTTTCTCAACTGAGAGTCTGATTCAACTTATATAAAACTAGCCACCATAGACATATAAAACATCACCTCTCTGCTTCTATGTGTTCATATCTGTGTGTAGACCAACATACATGTGCTTTTTATGTATGTAAGGTGTAAGTACACATGTGTGTGGGTAGAGATCAGTTAACTTTAGGGATTATTCCTCAGAGGCCCATTGGCTTTTTAATTACATATGAGTGTTTCCTCCACGTATCTATGTGTGTATTCAGTGTCTTCAAAGGCCAGAATAGGGTGTAGGAGCACCTGGGACTGGAGTTACAAACAGTTGTGAGCTACCAGGTGGGTGCTAAAAATCAAATTTGGGTCATCTGCAAGAACAGCAAGTGCTCTCTGAGCCACCTTTCCATCTCCATCTACCCTTTTTTTTTTTTTTTTTTTTTTTTTTTGAGTCACAATCTCTCATGGGAACCCGGCTCACCCCAGTAGGCTAGGTTGGCTGGCTAGTTAGTCCCAGGGAGACACTTGCCTCTAGCTCCTAGCATGAACCTCAGATCCTCAGATCTTTTACATAGGTTCTAGGGATCAATCTCAGGTCCTCATGTTCTTTTGTGTGTGAGCTCTTTCCCCAACCTTTACCTCATCACGAATCATCACCTTGTGAATAGATGCATTTGATGGTTGAGAGATATCATGTCTATGAGAAGACATGGGATGAGGTCACACCACTCCTGGAAAGACCCCTATATAGTAGATAGACCTTCAGGTGGGGGATATTTGGTATGTAGTAGAGGACACGGCCTCAGGTTTGGTTACCACACCCTTTATTTTGGCCCTGCAGATACAAGCATTTTTTGCATTAGCCTCTGAGAAACAGACTAGGCAAGGAGAACCATCGGGAACTCATGCACATGCTGCCACAGTTAAGGGGAATTATCAGCCCAGCTTTCTATGAAAGTTATGCCTCAGGCTGCTGCAGTTACCACTCCCTGACATTTACTCAATCCCATTCTACAGCTCATGAGGGAATGTATGCCTAGCCTTAATTTACCCGTACATTGCCCTTTTATTACATCCATATATTTGGCGTTTAATATCTCCCATTTCCAAGCAGGGAACTATATTTAGAGTTAAATTATTTAATATCATTTTTTGGTGGGTAACAGTGGTGAGTTATTTTTTCAGGCAGAAGCTACCATTGTGGGTTCACAGCATCTCCAGGGAGCTTTAGGCAGATAATACCATTTTTACCCCTAGATCTATAACATGATAACCTAGAGCATAAATGATAACTTAATATCAACTATAATTATATGGTGAGGCTCATTGGATGTTTTTATGGACATTTCCACACTGTGGATCATGACTGACATCAGTTGTTCTGGAGTTAGGATTTCACAGAAAGCTGGTCAACTGGCCCTTGTACTAAGACACTCTTCGGTGTCTGACTCACTAGAAGCTCCTGCAGTCTCTGTCATAGCCAGTGTGACACATAGGAAAGTATATGCTGCTATTTGTCTTCCTGCGAGGCTTTGAACTTGATGCTTCTATCAAAACTTGCGTGTACATCCATGTCCTATGAGAAAAAATTATCAATGCCCGGATTTATTTCTATGTTTATTTCTTCTCTTTTCTCATTTTCCTTCTATTTTCTCTTGGATTTTTAGACATTTTTTGAGTGGGGGGCATAGAGAGGGCTCATGTATATGAACAGATATGTAGATGCCAGAAATCAACCTTGGGCATCCTCAGTCACTGTCCACCTTGCTTTTATGAGACATTGTCTTACAGTGGCATGGAGCTCACCAAGTGATTTAAGTAAGCTCACCAAGTGAGGTCCTGGAGTCTGCTCATTTCTTCCTCCCAGCTCTAGGATTAGAAGTACATGCTACCATGCCTGGCTTTTTTCAAGTGAATCCTGGGGCTCAAACCAGGTTCTTGTGTTTGTAGATCAAGCATTTGACTGGCTGAGCCATCTCCTCTTTGGGTGTTTGAAACAAGTTCTCACCCTATAGCCCAGGCTTGGTATGAGCTCAAAATCTTCCTGCTACAGTCTTCTGAGACCTGGGATTCTGGTTCCTTTCCCTCAGCCACTGCCTATGTCTTCCCCCGTGTCTATGTTTCTATATAGCTATGGCTCTATTCTTATATTGGCTTCTTATCTACAGCTATTGTGTGGTCTCTTTGTATGAGCTCACTGCAAAACTGAAGAGGATGCTTTCTTTGTTTGCTGGCAATTGTGACTTTTTGCAATCATTTTGGACCTGATGCCCATTGGTTCTGATGTGTGATGTCCTGACCTCTATTGGTCCTAAAATGCATTTGTGGTGGAGAAAAAAAATGTATTCTGTATTTCTTCTGAGAAGCCCAGCTCCCTCTTAGAGAGGAGTTAGTACCTCACCTAGCCAGACCCAGCTGCCTTTGAGTCCCTTCAGTGCTCAGTGCATTTTATTGCTCTACAGCAGCCCATACTGTGAGCATCACTTCACACACTGTGAGCATCACTTCACACACCCTGTGATCCAGGATTCCAGTGAGCTCAACTGGATGGAGCTAATGACACATTTGGATGTTTTGTTTCAGGAGAGCCTGGGGGTGGGGGTCAAGTTAGAAGGTAACAGTGGTTCAAAAGGCCATTGAGAAGTAAAACAAAAGAGAAGTTTTTGTTGAGAGAGGCTGGCTCAAGGTCCCACCATGGAAAGTACCACCTTATCCCAGCATTATACAACCCTCACTCTGGTGGCATTCTCCCACTTGGCTTCCTTTACTGCTGGCAGGGATGGGGTCTGAGGAATTGTTTGTTTAGGACTCTTTTTTTCCCCTGATGGGTGCCAGCTGGTCCAAGGATGCTCTCGGTAACATCTGTGCTTTGTATGGGGGAGAAATTGGCATTGAGGGCATGAGACTTTACATTCCTGCTGAGATCTTTACTTTCAATTCTCTGCGTATAAATCATGTGCTGTGACACCAGCCTTCTTCAAGTCTGCAGTCATGAGTCAGTGTGGAGAAGCATAGTTGATTGTTTGGTTTGACCAAGAGGGAGGGAGAAAGAAACAGAGAAAAATGGAGATTCTTTCTTCCATTTTTTTTTTCTTTCAAGATAGGATCTCGCTGTATAGCCCATGCTAGCCTGGAACTCACTATGTTGCACAGGCTGACCCTGAAATCTTGTTTTTCTCTCTCTGCCTCCAAGATATCAAGGATTACAGTCACGAATCACTATCCCTGGCGTGACCACAGTTTTATGTAACATTTCTCTTAAGAAATCCCTTCTGTCTATCTGCACTGAATCCCTGTGTTTACCCCAAGTCTAGGCAACCAGGAGTCTCTTTCTATCTCTATAAAATTTCCTTTTCCTTATCGGTGCTTAAGTGGAGATAACCGAACTCTAGCAATGGTGAGTGGATAAACAAAATGTGACCACCTAGAAAAGGAACAAACTAGTGATTCATTAAAAAAGTGGTGGTCAGCTTCCAAGTGTGCTAAAAGAAGCCAGATTGTTGAGGAGACACAACTCACTACCATAGTTAAGTTCAACTTCTAGATCTCATTTTAAATGAATAGCTACTCAGTTCTCGTTTGGACCCACTGAGTGACCAAGTACTGAGTTGCTGTTGTTGAAGCAGAGTCTCATGTAGCCACATGGCTTTAAACTTCCTATATATAATCCAAGGATGACCTTGAACTCCCGACCCTCCTGATCACCTGAGTGTGAGGGTTAGAGACATGCATCACCAGATCAGTTTAAGGGTGCTAGGGAATTGAATCTGGCACCTCCTGCATGCTACGCAAGCATGCTGCCAACTGAGCTATATCCCAGCCTCTGTTTAAATGCTCTGAGAACAAAGATGAAGAGAGCCTGCTCTAGCCTGCCACCCTAACCCCGGCAGCACAGGGAGTTTTCTCATCCCATTGTTTTAATGAGGTTTGTTTCTTTAAATTAAACTTTGGTCAAAAATAAATGCTGGTGGCTGCTGGGCACTTAATCTTTGTCTCAAAGGTAGGACCAATTGTCCTACCCTGGTAATCAGATGCCAGATGACCTCAGCCTCCATTGCAAGGTGAAGGACTTCCTTTCCAGTAGTCTGAATTCTAACACTCTTCAGAACAAACCGGGTTTCTCATCTGTGCACCGAATACCAATATGAAATACAATCATATCAGGCTCAATTTCAAAATGTGCAGAGGAAATCAATGGGGACTTCCTCTATGTGAGAAGCCACCTTGTGAGGTCATTTGGCATCAGGCATCGTCTCTGGGATTGCTTTGTCCACAGTCACTTAGTACTGTGAGGGGACAGCTCCTGAATGGGAACCCACTGAAAGGGGGTCAGCTGATGCCTCACAGTGACACACACAGCACTGGATAAAGGGACATTGTGTTTGATTTGTGGGTCCTTCTTATAAAAAGGAGCAGAGCCAGATGGAAGTCTATGGATGGAGCTTGATTGATAGAGTGCTTGCCTAGGGTACATGAAACCCTGAGTCTGGTCCCTAGCACCACGACAATCTTCCATGGTAGAGCATGTCTGTCATTCCAGCCCTTGGGGGGCAGAAGCATGAGGATCAAGAGATAAAGGTCATTTTCAGCTACCCAGAGATCTGAGACCAGCTTGGGTTATAAGGGACCTTGACTTGATGGTGGTGGTGGTGGTGGTGGTGGTGGTGGATGTGAAAACCCACATGGAGCCCTCAAGAGGCAATGAGCCATAGTGTCACTTATCTGAAGGGGCCAGATAGGGAGGATGGTTTGGTGTTTACTGTAGAGATGGTTTCCAGCATAGCTAGCTAAGCAGTTGCATGTGCAGGTTATTATTTACCTGACTTAAGGAGATGGTTGTCAAGAATGGTTGTGACGGGTTCAAGTATCCGCACACTCTGACAGCAACTCTGTGCTTTCACAGAATAGAGCATCTTAGCCTGCAAGATCTCTTATTCCTCTAATTTTTTTTTCCATTTGAATGTAAGTCCAAAGAGTTTATTTTACCACAAATCAGAAGAAATGGGGTCCCCTGAACTTAGAAATTGATTGTTTAAAAAAAATCAAGCAATAAAATCATCAATT